>NC_081293.1:43298750-43615000 GCF_030435805.1 Mustela lutreola
TTAGATTTTCCTTTGATTTGTTTGTTTTTATTTTATTCTATGTTTTCCTATAAATTGCGTTCCATTCTTCCTGGAATAATATCAGGCATAAAAATACATACAATTAAAAGGAGCAGAAAGAAGGCAAGCATCAGCAGAACTTAGCAGGCTGCCTAATGCTGCCATCAGTGAGTGGAGGAGTAGGAATCAGACCCTATAGCCATGCTCTGGCCAGAGTCTCATGGTCCCCTAAACCAGAGCCTGACTCTCCAAGAGCAGGCTGACTGCACTTAGCAACCTGATGTTTTGGAAAGAGCGTGGCCTCCCGAGTCAGCATGACCCAGCTCTGAAGAGCAGCATTGCCACTTTCTGATTGCTACTGTGGGCCAGCCATCTAGATGTTCATTCAGCCTCAGGTCTTCAGGATGTGAAACTGACATTATAAGAACGACTTTATAGGCTGTGAGGAGGATTAAGACAATGGAAAATGATCAATCCCTTCTATGTTCTCAGGGCAGCGTAGGTCAATATAGGACAGGATAGGGCTGCCGGTCCACATGGCCATCAGACCATGCCACTGGAACTGGCTTTTAGGGAACTCTGATTACTTGCCAGATCTTGAGCTGAGGGGTGGCCACGTGTCCTGTCTTTTCATTTTGTCACAATAATTCTGTGGTAGGAGTCATTATGATCTCCGAATTTAGAAGTGAGAGTCCTAAAGTGGAGAGGTTGCCTGACATGGCTGGTGTGATGGCAGGTCTGGGTTTGGACCATGAGAGCAGAATCTATACGAATATATACAAAGTTCTGCTGTCGCTCCTCGGCAAGCCAGGAGCCTACCCACGAAGCTTCTCACAGCCCAGAGATCCTGCCCACCCAGTCCTGGGGATCCTCTAACTGCCAGGAGACCCAGCTTCTTCAGACCTGCCAACAGAGACTTAGATGATGGCCTTCTAGCCTGAGCCAGTGGACAGCTTCCCTAACATGTCCGGAGCCACACAGTGGTGGTGGGACACTGCTGCTGCCCAGTCCATCTCGGGATGCACCATGCGAGAGGTCTGTGGCACTCAGCAGCATATGGATCAAGCCCAAACCACACAGATCCACACGTCAGTCATGGATCTGTGTCATCACCAAGCCCCTCTGTGCACAGTGGCATTTTAAGTCTTTTGTGCCGACTTGTGTCCTTGCCCTTAACAGACATCATCTCATTATCTCACAATGACCATTTTTGTTTAGATTAGTTTTCATGATTCTGTTAATACATTCATATTTATGTTGATGCAACAAACATTCATGGATGGCCCAAGTTGGGTTGCCACTGTGCTTCCTCGGGAGAAACCATGGAGAGTAACACGTAGCCCTCATCCCAAAGGATTTACTCACCTGGAAAGCTTGTGGGTCTGTCTTGCACTGATGATACAGTCAAGGTTAACAGGGGCAAGTCACTTGTCCTGTGATACTCAGCTGAGATCTGGTGCCTCCATGGCCTGTTCTTTGCCCTGAGCCAGGCTGTTCACAGCGGGTCAGAGGCCATGCTCTGCTGGGCCCATGATGCTGGCAGGTCAGAAGACACCCGCCCCCTACCCCTGGGCTGTCACCTTCCCTCTCCACCAGTCACAGCTCATGCATGGTCACAGAACTCAGCCTCAGCCTATAGTTATAGTTGGCCTGCAACACAGGCCCGGGGCAGAAACTGCTCAAATGGCCAGTTGGAAGTGAGCTTCTCCTGGCTATAAAGAACCACTGCCCTTGAAATGTGCATACCCGGGTTGGCTCAGAGTGGTCACCGCAGGTGTTATCATATAGCAGTATAACCATGAACCAGGCTTAAAAAAATACCCTCTACCCCAGAAGGAAAAGCTTGGGTATGAAGAGCCTGGGGGCTGCCAGTTACTACTTGCTCACTGTTCAGACCCCTGGATTAGAGAGGGAGTCTATCACATCCCACAACAAAGGAAAACCACCATTCAGACACCTACATGGGGAATAAGGGAAGAGCACGGGTTGCCCTACCTTGGTGAACAGGATAGAATGCAGATTGCTCTCACACCTTCTCTAAGCCCACATTCTCAGCTCTTCCTGTTTTACTGTCTTCATCTCCCACCATCCTTCTCCTCCCCACTGCTTCTCTGGAGCCTCACTGGCCATATTGTAGCATCTCAGATATACAGATCACGTAGCTGAGAACAAACTTGCAAGAATGGCTGTTGTCTGTCCTCATTCAATGCCATCCTTGCCAACCACAAATTGACCTTGGCAAGATACTTTACCTCCCTGTGCCTCCTTTTCCTTCTCTGGAAAAATGGAAGGAACCATCTCAAAGGGTTGACATGAGAATGAAACACTGTTTGTCAAGAGCTTAGGCTATATCCTGGCACTTAGAATGTATTAGACAAGTGGGAGCTATTTGATGACTAACCTTCCTTCAGGTGTGCACCCCCTTGATGAGGTCCTCCCTGTAATGCCCCGACTGGACCATCCTCTCCATGCACCATTTTCTTAGCACCTCTATCTTCATATCATAGTATTGATCACAGCCTCTCTCTGTATATTATTGTTCAAAGTTTGTGTATAAGTCTCTGGACCTCACCCAGCGGTGCTGAATATCGTACATAGCCTAAGGCAGATGCTCAATGAATGAATGAATGAGTGATTCGGTGAATCCTGGTGAGAGAGACTTACAATGTGGTTATTGAAGTTTGAAAGGAAGCATTTTTAAAGTCTGAGGTCTGAGTGTTGCCTCAGCCAGTTCTTTATGTTGCCCCTGATTCCATGTGAAGGGTCCTTATGTGCTTTGCCACTGAACCTTATCCACGGGCAATGAGACAGGGTGGGTGGGAGCTTCGAGGTTTTTGAGGAGGAGAGAGAAGAAATCTGGAGTGTGCCGGGGGA
This sequence comes from Mustela lutreola, assembly GCF_030435805.1. Classification (NCBI taxonomy): domain Eukaryota; kingdom Metazoa; phylum Chordata; class Mammalia; order Carnivora; family Mustelidae; genus Mustela; species Mustela lutreola. The sequence continues at coordinate 43,301,625 of NC_081293.1, forward strand.
AGAGCACTTTGCTTGCAGAGGGGAGGATGGGTTGGGGAAGGGGACAGCTGGGGCAGAAGAAGGCTGCCATGGCTCAGCGTTTTCTGTGGGAGGGCCAGTGTGCTGCGGAAGGGGCTGGGGTCACCAGGACCGCGCTGAGGAGGCCAGGGGCCATGGTTTCCATGGCTGGTGTCTTGCAGGATCCTGGAGCTGCAGGACACCGGGGACCTCGACGTGCTCAAGCAGAAGTGGTGGCCGCACCTGGGCCGCTGCGACCTCACCAGCCCTCCCAGTGCCCAGGCTGACGGCAAAGCCCTCAAGCTGCACAGCTTCGCGGGGGTCTTCTGCATCCTGGCTATCGGCCTCCTCCTCGCCTGCCTGGTGGCTGCCCTGGAGTTGTGGTGGAACAGCAACCGGTGCCACCAGGAGACCCCCAAAGAGGTCCGTGCCCTGCGTCCTGCTTCTCCCTTCTGCAGCCCAGAGGCAGGAGAGTCCCCCGGGGCGGGCTTTCTTCTAGTTACTACTTACCGGAGTCACCTGTGTGCAGACAGCCATGTTTTACTGGGGGGTGGGGGTGGGGTGTCATTGCTTTTGTTCGATTTTAAAGCAAGAGAACAAATGGAGGGGATGTTTCGATGCTTGACCGAAGGGCCAAGGCCCCAGCCGTGGCCACTAAAGTCCTGTATTTATCTGTAGAGCGGGTGCAGCATGAGCAGCGCCAGAGGGCCCTTCCCTACCCTGCCCCGCCCATGTGCCTCCACCCTGACCTGGAGAGAACAACTGTAGGGTAAGAGAGGAGACCTCATTCCTTCCTGGTTCTCTTTGCTTTCCCATCAAGGGCCACAGGGCTCTGCTCTTCCGGCATGCAAGTAGGGACCGGGCCCTGCCTCTCCCATCCTCCCTTCCTCCCTCATCTTGATAGGGCCCAGCCTTGCCTATGCCCAGCACAGGGAACATGGCGGCTCTGTCCAGACTCCGTGTTCTGGCACATTCCCCGCCTTATCTGTGATGAGCATGAGCTGATTCCACCCAGGACACTTCATTCCATTGGGGTTTTGCTTTTCTTCAAGCTCTTTTTTTTTTTTTTTTAATGTGAAGGCTTCATACCCTGGAGTCAGTTCCCCTAAGGGAGGGTGGCAAGGCAGGTCTTTTGACTATTTGATATTCTGCCAGCAGAAACCTCCACACCGGCACGGAGGCAAAAGCCCAGCCACTCCATAGTAGGCCTTCCACTGCGTGCTACATACAGCTCAGCTTCTTCTGAATTATCATCAACAGATCAGGTTGACACAAACAGGTGTAAATTTCAAACACAATGCAGCAAAGTAAGCAGCCCCAAATCCAAAGAGGCAGTGTCGCCATGGCCACTGTCTCTGCAGCCTGGAGGGACTGGTTGGCCACAGCCCATACATCAGTCTGTCATGGAACCCTTGGCCAGGTGGGGGAGGGAACAGACTCTCCATTCATACCAGGCATCCCGCTCTCTGTCATCACACTTAGCTTTTGCTGGAAGGACGTTGCTGTTTGACTCAGTGTGTTGGAAATGTTCCGGAGACACCCATCTTCCTCTTCTGCCTTCTGTGTGCCTCTCTGCAAGGAAGTGCAAAGCCTAGGTCTCCCATGGCCTCATGCTTCTCCTTGTTACACCTGGGCCACAGGAGAGCAGGAGGGAGCAGACTTAAGGGAAAAGCACTGAAAGGAATGGCTAATGGTTCTGCCCAAGCTTCTTTTGCTACTGGAAATTTGTGTGTGTGTGTGTGTGTGTGTGTGTGTGTGTGAAAGTCATGGGGAGGACCTGTGAATTATTCTGATGAGTAGTTTTAAGGAAAGGCCACAGATCTGTCTTGTTACCAACCTGCTTCTCACCATCAAGGCTATATGCACAGAGGCATCAGAGTACACACCCAAGGAAGGGTGGCCCTCGAGTTACCTCCAAGTGGGACCAGAGAGGACCAGATCCCATTGTATCCAGGCTCCATGTTATTTGGTTTGGGTCTGGTGTTTTTCCAAACCCAGTCAGCCATAGCCTGATTTCCTTTGTGCAAATATCCTTGGGTCAGGGAGCAGGAGAAGCTCTCTGGGTGGGTGAGCATCTCACCATCATGGAAAGTCTAACTTGGGATGGCATGGGCAGAGCAGGTGCCCAGGCTCAGCCTTCCAGAATGTCCCTTATGAGTCAGGTGCAGGGAGAGGCCATTCTTCCTCTGGATTGGGTGTTCTCATCTGCTTTCAGTCTTCATGTCCCTTTACATCCCTGTTTAGGGTTTAGTGATAAGCCTAGCCTAGGTATCCCAGAATGAATAGTCATTGTGTGTGTGTGTGTGAGAGAGAGAGAGACAGAGAGACAGAGAGAGACAGAAGGACAAGTATTTGGGTCGATTGTTGGAGAGACATAGAAGGCAGAGGTGAAAGAGAAAAACAGAGAAAAGACCAGGAAACCAAAGAATGACCTAGCTACGAGGAACAGCTCTCTTCTTGCCAGTAAAGCACCCTACCTTCTCTCTGGCTTCTACATAAGCCCAGGACCTCAGGCACAAGAGAAGAGAATGAAGTACATTGGTCCTACCTAGAAAATGTGGAAATTCTGCCCCTGCCACCAACCTGCTTCCAGGTAGGAATGAGGACCAATGAAGAGGCAAGTTAAAAAGCATAGTAGCTGCCTTTCTTTCTGCCAGCTCCTTCTGGTAGAAAAAGGAACTATCCCCTCTTTTTCTTGTTTTTATGGGTTTCTGATTTTCTTTTTCTTTTTTTTTTTTTTTAAGATTTGTTTGTTTTTTATTTTTTTATTTTTTTATTTTTTATAAACATATATTTTTATCCCCAGGGGTACAGGTCTGTGAATCACCAGGTTTACACACTTCACAGCACTCACCAAATCACATGCCCTCCCCAATGTCCATAATCCCAACCCCTTCTCCCAAACCCCCTCCCCCCGGCAACCCTCAGTTTGTTTTGTGAGATTAAGAGTCACTTATGGTTTGTCTCCCTCCCAATCCCATCTTGTTTCATTTATTCTTCTTCTACCCACTTAAGCCTGGTTTCTGATTTTCAAATGAAATTTCTCCCTTCCTCTTCTCTTTCCTTTCATAAATATGCCTATAGGGGCATAGCCCATGTCCTTAGGGAATTCACCTCTACAGGGGCAGATGTGTCAAGCAGAGAGGTTGACCAAAGCAGTCTTCATTGGTCAGGACCATTCTCAAGTGAGCAGAAGGTACCATGGATGTACCAAGGTGCGCCCAGCCCAGCCTTGGCATGGTGGGGACTTAGGGGGCAGGGGTACTGGTTACTGAAGAGTTCTTGGGGCTTGGAGTTGTTAGAAGTCAGTGTTAAAAGGATTGGTACCGATCGTAGAGCTGGAGGTGAGATCAGAAAGTTAGGCAAGGTGAACAGCATTGAGTTAAATAGTCCTAACTGACCTCCTACCCCCCAGCCCCGCCCCCCACCTGGAGCTCTGGGGACTGGAGGGTCAGCAACAGCAGGGGGAGGTGAGTGGAGAGGGCTGGACCAGGGACCAGGGGCTTTCTCTGAGGGATCTGAGTGCCAGGCCAAGTGATTGGGACCTCATCACATAAGGAACAGAAACCAGGAAGGCAACGCAACACAATATTAGAAACTTAACTTTCACACCTTCCACAAATAATAATGATCCTTAATCAGAACCACTTTGTGGTACTGGTTACCTGTGTTTTTTGGAGCAGTGTTTGCAATTGGGTGAGAGTGTCTGGTTAGTCTTAGAATGCTTCATTCTGGGGCCTTGGCCATATTTCTTAAGAGCCAGAAAGCTGTCTTTGGGTGTAGTTCTAGTTGTGTTTAATGGCTTGTGTTGAGATGCCTTCAGACTTTAGACACCTACTTGAGGAAGAATAGTAATGTGCGCTCAACCCCTTAATATTCATGTGGATTGGGGCTCATATTTTTTCTAAGGAATCAGACTATTATGTAGTTATCCAGTACAGGTGAGTGCAGCAGGCTTTGTGCTTGCTGTAAAGAGCCACCCTCTAGATTTATGGGGGAAGTGGAGCCATTGCTCGGAGAATAAAATATTCATGAAATAAAGATGAGAACCGCACAAATGGGAGATGACATGAAGAGTGAGGGATGAATCATCTGTCGCAGGGCTAGGAGCTTGGCATGCTTGTACTGCCTGCCTCACCTGCCCTCCCCCAGGCCCTGCTTCCCTTGCAGACAGGAGCTGACTGAGGCCCGGGTGGCCAGGCACTGCTGCAGGTGGCCAGGTGCACTTGGTGGGAGATTTGTTTCAAGGGGCTCTCCCTCTGGCTGCACACCCTCTCTGCCTCCACTCCTCTGATGCTTCATCAACCTCACATAGAGAATTTTCTCTCCTGTACCTTTCCCCTCTTCCTTTATGCCAGCCTCACAGCATTGCCCTGAGATTCAATGAAGGGAGGTGTGCAAAGTGCCAGAAACAGCACCAGCCCATGGGCCGTGCTTGGTGAATGGTAGCCTGGGGGCTCCTCCCTCCCAAGGACCTTGGGATGGGCAGTCATGGGCACGGGTAATTCAGGTCACATTGTGTGGTACCTTGTCTGTGCTGGGAAAGTTACACATTATCTTCTTACCTGTCCTGATTCTCTTTGAGAACATTGGAGGAAGGCATCCTTCGCCCTGGAGAAAGAGGAGGCAGAAGTGACAGGGACAGAACTGGAATAAAATGACGTGTCTGCCCCTGGGTGGGGTATGATTAGGAGCAGGGGTTCTTACTTAACATCTTCAGGATGATTTGGCCCATGAAAGGTATAAGCTGGGCTTTTTCTTGAGCCAGGATCCTGGCTCCTAGCTAGGTGTTGACATCCTCTGAACCCCAGTTTCTCTCTTCTGCTGAAAACCAAGCCTGGCCCAATGGCTACACTGCTGATATCAGACCTCTTAGCACGAGGGGGAGGAGAGTGAGTGTATGTTGCTGCCCTTTTTCCAGGGCCTCCCAGCAGGAAGGCTGTGAGTGCTTGTCATACACCAGTGTGCACCTCACAACCTGTTCAGACATCACTCCCCTCTGTCTGATCTCCCCTGCTCACCTCCCACGGGCTGCCCCCCGCCCTGTCACCACCATGCATACGCACTCAGGCTGGCTGCGATTCCAAGTTGCTGCGAATGGTTTACCTGTCCGTGCCTGCTCAGAGTCTGCTGGCGCTTCTCCACCTCTGCATTCCCATCACTTAGTCCAGCCCCAGCAACGGCAGAGCCTCTCGTTACGAGGTGATGGATCTAACTGAAGTATCGAGTACCTTCTATATGCCAGGGACCGAGATGGATGCTTTACCAAGAACATTAGCTCATCTGGTAGTAGGAGCTCAAAAGTGTTTATCGAATGAATGAACCAGTCTGGGCTCCTATAAAGAAAATGTTATTAATGTTAAATTATTGTGTAATCATTGCAGCTGGATCAATGGCTTTCCGTTCTGGCTGCACATCAGAGGTGATTAATCCTGGAGCTTTTTAGAAATATAGATGCTTGGGCTCCATTCCCCAAAGGGTAGGGTTGGGTGGATATGGACAACCATAATTTTTAAAAGCCCCATGCCTGCTTCGGATATCCTGCCAAGGGTGAAACCACAGGTCTACACCATCCTTCTAAAGGGAAATTGGGAGCACATAGCCTGCATAGTGGGAGAGAGCCCAGGTTTGGGAACTGGGTAGATTGGACTCTGATCCTTACACTCCACTTACCATGCAGTTGTGTGACCTTGAACAGATCTTGTCACCCCTGCCTCGGTTCACCCCTTTGTACACCTGCTGCTACCACCTCTGAAGGAAAGTGTCCATTAGCTCTCTCTTCTTTTCGTCTTCCCCTGTGAAATGAATGAGTGCGCCTAATGGAAGTCTTTCTCGTGATGCTCTGAAAACTGCCCGTCATCTCTTGAGACCACTTCATTAGCTGTTGAACTTCTTTGCTCTAACCCAACCACTAGTCTCAGACTCCAGCCCAGGCCTTTGGGGCTGGCAAGTCTTTGGAGCAATTCTTTTTTTTTTTTTTTTTTTAAAGATTTTATTTATTTATCTGAGAGAGAGACAGAGAGACAGAGATAGCAAGAGAGAGAAAGCACAAGCAGGGAGGAGAGGGAGAAGCAAGCTCCCTGTAGAGCAGGGAGCCCAATGTGGAACTCGATCCCAGAACCCCATAATCATGACCCCAGCTGAAGGCAGACACTTAACCTACAGAGCCACCCAGGCACCCTGGAGTAATTCTTAAGAAGCTCAAATGGATGGTGTTTCTCCCAGCTGTTCAGTCTCATTTACAACTGGGGTGGTCTCAGTGGTAATGGAAGGACACCTCTACAACCATCCCAGTCAGGTTTGAAGTCCCTCATCCCATTTTTGTTCCATCCCAACTTAAAGTAAAAGCCACTGGACACTAAACAAAGTCTGTTCTAACAAGTCCCACGTGTAACTGGCTGTTACATAGATGATAGTTTAGTTAATTACTGTTTTCCAGTACACTGAATTATTTCCACGTTGGTGAACAGCGGCTTAATTACAGAACTTTATCTCTCTGCAAGACAATGCCTGGGAGAGGGTCCCCAGTCACCTCTGTTGGTGCATCTGTCATCATGTTTAATATGAGGGGAGAAATGCAGAATTTGGCCGATTCAGGGATAAATGCAGTCTGTGAATTTTATGTCATATTCAGGGATGTTTGACTAGGTCAGTTACCTACAGTAAATTAATGAAGACAGCAGCAAGTTTCCATGCGGTTGAACACTAAAAACTTGAGATAATGAGGATGTAAACTGATGTAGTTCACATAAAAAAGTCCATTATTTAAATTTGCATAACATAATAGAATGTCCCATTTTGTCTAAAATATAGATAATTATTCAAATCACTACTGCCTCTTTCCTTGAGTGGGCGGATTATTTCCGCCTCCTCGTTCCTTGGCCAGGGGCCACTGGAAATGACTTGGTGTATGCTAAATCTGTGGCCCCGGGTGACCCAAGATTATGCTTCTGGGTTTTACCACCCAAGGTGGTTTTCTCCACCTTGCACTTGGACTAGACAGCGGCGGAGGAAGCAGGCAGCCGAGGGATGTTGTGGCCGACTCAGAGCCAGATTGCCTGTGTTTTCAGGGGGCGTGAGGCATTTTCTTTAGTTCTCCTCATTTTGCTGTCCAGATAAACACTCACATATGGGCAGCTCACGATGGCACCTTGTTCCTCCAGAGTTTGTTTGTGTTGGATCTACTGGCAGTAATCGAATTTGAATAGAGTGAAATTCTGCTGGGGTAGAGAGGGTGGCTTACTTGACTACATTTGGGGCAGAAATTTTCCCTGGGAAGTCTGTTCAGTTGGTGTGGACATTTTCTCTGGGTCCTGACCTGGAGAGGTTACAGGCTCCTGACTGACCTCAGCTGGAAGTCGATCCCCATGGCACAGCTTTATAGTTCTTCTTGAAGTTTTTTAATCTGTCCTTACTTAACTTGAGGCATGAGAAAAATTATTTAGATTTAGGAAACTATTCAAGCTCTTTCCTCCAAAAATACTGATTTGGGGGGTAGTTGGGCTGTTTCCACACCTACACTCTGGGCTGACTTTTATTCTAAACACTTTGGTATTACCAGACCAAGTCCTCACAGCTGTGATTATCATGTTAGATTGGTGCCTATACCCAGCCACTTTGAGAATCCTACTCTCCGAACCTCTTCTCCCTCATACTTCTCTGGTAAATGACTGCATCTCAGAGACCTCTTTTGCTACATTTTTCTTCAGAGGATTTTGGGTAGTTGGTCTTTTCCCAAAGCTCTCCTTCTGTTTTGTGTCTGTGGCATTAGGCAGAGAGGGCTCCTTTCACGCGGTCTCCACGCTCGACTCTTGTGCCCTTCTTGGGCAGGAAGTTCCCCTTTCTCTTTCTCTAGACCCCAGCAAAATGGGCAGCATCTCCTGAACACTTTTCTGAGAAAAAAGGGTCACGTGCTTTCTTCTTACCACCAGAGTGAACAGGGCTGGGGCCAAGATGCTTGCCTTCCTCTCCAAATTAGTCCACTCCTAAACTTGACTTCTTTCCATCCCCAAAAGGATCCTTAAAGCCCTGGAAAGAAAATCTAAAGGAGGAAAAGATGAGATTATGTAACTAACAAGTTCTCCTCATGATCCCAAGTCCAGTGGCCATTGGTTTTCCTTCAGTAGAAACTGAAGGCACTGCCAACAGCGACACTCAGCTCATTCAACCTTCTACAAGCTTTGCTGTAAAGAGAAGGGAGGATTATATAAGTAAACCCCAGAAGTGTCTGAAATTCTCTCTCAACTTCCCCAGCTTCCAGGATCTCTGATACTTGTCTTTCATCCTTCCCCTACTTTGAAATGAAAATAACCAATAGATATGGAGATTTGCCATCATGGCACAGACTTCGGCCAATGCAAATGAAAGTGCTGTATCAGCAGTTTTTCTGGAGCACATAGCAACCATGAGAAGACTGGAGAGGCAGGATGGGTTGGGGTGCAGGGGTCATGCTTGTCTACAGAGCTGGGAGACAAGAGATGGTCATGGAGCAGAAAGTTTATTGAAGTATTCCTACTGTATTGGAAGGATAATCAACTCTTTTCTGTCTCTTTTTATCTCTTTGTTCAGGATTCAGATTCAGCCATATTGTCATTGCTTGGTCATGGTCTTGCATCTTAGCTACAGGTGGGGCAGGGCACCTGCCAAACTGTTTTCTGGTGAGGAAGAAGTAATTCCCCAAAAGCACACAAACCATGGTCTTCTTAGGAAGAGATGATTGATCCATGGTGGCCCTAAAACAACAAGGGGCTAATATAACAGTTTAAAAAACTATTAAAAAATAGATTCATATGCAAGAATAAAAACCAATAGATAAAACAGAGAAAAAGACAAGGTTGCACAGACCTGGATCAGTATGCTGAAAGGTAGTTGAGAGAACTTGAATTTGGCATCTTGTCTTTTCACAGGCTTTAAAGAGTCTGTGAAAGACAGCCCATGCATCACATTTAGTTAGGCTAAGTAAAGGCCTGGTCCGCTCCAGCGACTTTCTCCAGTGTCATCAACGACACTCGCTACCCTGAGATGTCCTCAACTTGGAGCTGGTTTCCCAGCATCAGTGAGCTGAGCTCTGCTGTGTGGGGCTTCAGATCCCTGGAATGTTGGTTCAGCCAGCATCTTCTGATGTTTCCATCTGGGACACAGTGTCAAGCCCCATGTTATCTTCCATCCTGAAATCAGTTGGCTTTCTTATTCTCAGCTTTGCTCTTGGCCTGGGATGAGTGCTTTACTCTCTTGTGGGGGTTGTTAGTTTTCTTATTCCGGGAAAGGTTCTGGGAAAGATGGCTTGTGTCCCACAGAAGCCAACCTCTGTCTACCAGTCATGAACTTGGCAAAGGTGTGGAGAGAGCAGTGGCCCTGCCTTCACCACACCAGGAGGCATTGGGAATAAGGAGCAAAGTGCAGAAGCAACTTCCTTGCTCGAGGAAGGCTGGATTGAGACTTCATGGGGGTTAACCATCCACGAGAGAGGGGTGTTCACGCCAGCTACTCAGGGTGGCCTCTTCCTGGAGAAAATCTCCCACCAGCCTCCTAGGAGCTCAGAGCAGCCCCTGGAATGGCCCTTAAATGTGTATGGTTCCTTCTTTTTCCTTTTGAAAGTGCATTCAGGGCTTCTGCACTGTGTGGTATTTCTAACCACGCTACAAGACAGGTTCCTACTGAATGGATGCCATCATTAGACAGCCTTAGAACACTGTGGTGTTCTGTCTCAGACCGGAGCTTTGACATGGCATTTCTCTAGCAGTCTGACCTCAGAGAGAAACATAGAAATAGCCATGAGCTTGCCTACCACATTGGCACTCATGCTGCCTGAAACTTTGAGCACCTCATCGAGGAGCTGGTGTGGCTTCTCTGTGGACACCTGGTCTCATGCCCCACCTCCTTGGGGCGAACTGAACAGCTAGAGTACATCTTCTTTGTCTTTTAGGAGCTTCCAAGTAATTTGGCCTCATTGATTTATTTTAATATTATAGACAAAACATCAGGTTTTTGAAAAGAATGATATTTGTTAAGCACACAAAAACCATTTCCTTGAAAGAGTCAAGTGTGAGGTATCAACCCCCTTGATACCAGGAAAGTCACCTGAACCCTGAGAAGTCCCCTTCCTCACCATCTCCTCCATCTTGCTCAACCAGGAACCAACCCCATGAACCTTGGAGGCAGGGGCGTGCCTGCTTGCTGGCATCTCTGGACATTGTGCACAGGGAGAATGGATTTTCAGGGGCAGCCAGGACTTCACTTCCTACTCCACACTTCCCAGGCTGCCCATCACAGGGTTGTGATTCCAGGGAGGACACTGATTTTCCCGAACCCAGGCTTCCTCTTGTGGATGACGGGGATGATCACACAAGGCTTTCTGAGCTTTGTAAACTCTATGGCAAATACATGGGGCCCAGTTCCCTGGGCATTGACCAGTTCCCTTTATTCCCACAGGAACTCCTTTATTCTCCTTCTGTCTCTGCCAGTTCCTCAAGACATCTTCTCACAGGGTTGCCTCTGGGAATGAAAGGGGTTCTAGCAGAGTGAGGAGGGGAGGCATGTGTTGCCAAAGCCTGCTTGCTGGGTCTATGCTACCCAGGGCCAGTGTCCTAGGCTGCTGGTTCCCCAGATAACAGAGGGCTGGCCATCCAGGTGAAGGAGGGTGGGAGGATTGGGGGGATGCCCACCCCGTGTCCACAGGCTGAACAGACCTGGGGTCTCCAGGCCTCCCAGAGTTGGTGGAAAGCCCGCTGTGGCTCATCTCAAGGGCTCAGCCTGACCTTACTGTGCTTTCCCTGCAGGACAAAGAAGTGAATTTGGAGCAGGTTCACCGGCGCATGAACAGCCTCATGGATGAAGACATTGCCCACAAGCAGATTTCCCCAGCGTCCATTGAGCTTTCCGCCCTGGAGATGGGGGGCCTGGCTCCAAGCCAGGCCTTGGAGCCCACGCGAGAGTACCAGAACACGCAGCTGTCCGTCAGCACTTTTTTACCCGAGCAAAGCAGCCACGGCACCAGCCGGACACTGTCGTCAGGGCCGGGCGGCAGCCTGCCACTGGCCCTGAGCAGCTCCGCCACCATGCCGTCCATGCAGTGCAAACACAGGTCGCCCAATGGGGGGCTGTTCCGCCAGAGCCCAGTCAAGACCCCCATCCCCATGTCCTTCCAGCCTGTGCCGGGAGGCGTCCTTCCAGAGGCCTTGGACACCTCCCATGGCACCTCCATCTGACCGCGCCGCCCGCCCCGCCGACCGTCCATCCACCCACCCGACCAGCAGAGCTTTTTAATACAGGAAAACCACAACACAAACCACACACGCACACACACACACACACACACACACACACACACACACACACAGAGACTCTTTCATTTTTCTTGTACATACATGTAAATAATGACAGAATGGAGTGGGGTAAAAGTGTATTTTGAATATTCCCAATTTTCGAAGTCAGTAAAAAAAAAAACCACAAAAACTGTATGAATGACTTTGTAAATTTTGTTCTATATGAATAAAAAGGCAAATTACTTGTGATCATTCTGAAGTGCCAAAGAAGCCCCCTATTCCTGGGCCTTTCTGAAGGCAGGAGGGGGTGATCAGATAAGGAGCCCCTTCCTGCTGGGGGAGAGGGGAAGATGAGCAGCTATTCCCTTTAGAGGAGCCCCAAATGCTGCTTGTTCCCATGTCCCATGGTTTCCTGCCACGTTCCTCTGCTCCTGGCCCTTTGTTCCTCTTTAATCCTCTTGGGTAGACCAACAGTGAGCCAGCATTGGCATGACCCCAGGCCACTGCGCTATAGGGTGATCAGCTGTTCCTGTCAGCCTGGAACTTAGGAGGCTCCTGGGACAGGGGGCAGTCCTCTTGGTCACCTACCACATGACGCCATGTGCTGTGGCCCAAGAGAAGCACCCCCCAGTGAGGTGACCATCTCTGAGAGCTTTGCTGCTGACCTACAGAGGGGTCATACTATTGGCCTTGTTTTTTACTTTCTTTCCTCAATTAGAAGAATCAACAAGTGATAGAATATGGAAAAAGGCAGATAGGCCCCATCATTGGCTCTGGAGGCTTGGCAGAGGTGGGCTTGTCCTCGTCCGTGGGTGTAGAGAAAGGCTAGGTATGGTGTGAGGGCCAGCTGAGGTGGTGAGATGTGAGGCCAGAGAGAGGGAGGATATCCCCTTGGGTTTGCGACCTTTAGTTTCAGGTCAAAGGACTCTGTTGGAGAAGTGGAGGGAGGCACCTGGTGAGCAGACCAGTGCTCTAGGTGATGGTGAGTGCTGGGCAAAGATCAAAGGGACCATATTTGTTCAGATAGGAAGGAGCCTTGGCTCCTAGAGAAGGAGCAGCATAACTTGGTGTGATGTGAAGACAAGTAACGCATCCCCCAGGGAAGCAGCCCCAAAAGTGAGAGGGTGTCTTCAGGTCTAAAACCCTGCAAGCAGTCTGCCAAATGGCCAGAACCCAGTCCTCCCCACCTGCCTTGCCCCCTTCTCCAGACCAGAAGCCCTCAAGCAGTGAGCCAGCCCATAGCAGGGGTCCCTCTGGCTGGGAGCATCACATGATCTCTGAGAGTCCCAGAACTATCCCTGAATTGGCCAACCTGCTGGGAAGCTCCGTTCCTTGAGGCCAGAACAGCCAGAGAACCACACTCCCCCCATCTTTCCTGGGGTGATTACACTATAGAACCAGACAGAGAACTATTAGGAGCAGAGCAGTTCCCGGTAATCCAGTAATCAGATCTGTGTCACTTCAGCTCTTCTGAAGACAAAGGTGATTCTGCTCTGCTAACCTGCCAGGATGGTGAACACAGCCCATATCCGGGCCCCAGAGGACTGGGCTCCCTGCCCCTCACCCCTCTCTCTGGGCTAGACGGTAATCAGGGAGCTGAGAGCCCATCTGTGGTCATGGACAAATACAAAGACTATTGACTGCATCTCTTTTAGCCTTGTAGAGTTAGTCCAGAGTTGTGTTTAGGAGGGTGATAACTAGCCCCGGATTGATTTCTCTCCTGAAGTCCTGACTGACATGATTGAGCAGAAAGGAACGGCTGCATCACATAGTCAGCTAAAAGCACCCCGGAGAGAAGAGTGTTTATAATTATGTTATTTATCTCTGGATACTGAGAATGGCCTGGTATTAGCGCTACCAAGGCGATCCATTGACATTTCTCCAATGAGAGTGTGGAGAGCCAGGAGCCGGGCGCATGCGCATAGCGAAGCCTGGGTGGGCGGCGGTTTCCCCGAGGGAGGGCAGGCTTCGTTTTCTTTCCATCAGCACTTTGGGGGCCTTGCCCTGGATGGTCAGTTTTTCATATATATCTATTTTTTTAATCAAATTCTGGTCTCACTGCCTTATCTCACTCCCAAGTCTGTTTTGTGCTGAGAATGATCTGTCTTCTGGGGTACACCATGGATGTCTTCTTGGACAGCTTTGCTTAGAATGGGTGTGAGGGACAGTAGAATGAGGGCAGGTGTGTGTGTGTGTGCGTGTGTGTGTGCGTGTGTGTGTGCACACGTGTGCGTGTGTGCGCCTGTGAGAAAGAGAGCACACACATCTTTGAGGAAAAGGTATTCTGCTTATATTAAAAAAAAAAAAAAAAAAAAAAAACCCTTAACATCTTATGGTGTTATTCTTCACCATGTTTATGTTATTTTTAAAATTTCCTACCCTTGGCATGAGGGGAAATGATTGATATTCAAATAAGTTCTCCAGAAAAAAAAATTCCCAACTCGGATTTCTGTGTCAGCTCAGAATGTATCTTTTTTTCATGCTTTGCTCTTTGGATTTATAACTCTGTTTAGACTATTCCATACATTTTAGGTATATTTTGTGCCTTCAGACACTGCAAATAATAATCAGCATTTGGATTAAAGTTGTTTAATAATAAAACTTGACTTTGCTCCCTATCCTCTTCTTCTCTGGGATGAGGAAATGCTATCTGCTTGTTCCCGGGCATGCTGTGGTCATGAGCTGAGTTCTGTCCCATTGGCATGGGCGGTCGTGAGGGAAATTTCTCTGACCAAGTGGATAACAGACAGGCCTGGGGTGTGGAGGCATACCCTCCTTATCTGGTCTATGTCCACAGTCCCCCATATCAACCAGGGGGCAATGCGAGGGACAGACTGAGAAGCAACTCTAATTTTCAGTTATCTAACAATTTCCTGTATAACATGAGTTACTAGAAATCTGATAGGAGAGAATTTGGCCATACGGCATGGAGACGTGTTCCCCTGGCCTCGTGGAGTGAACAACCTCTTAAGCGTCAGTTGGCTTTGTTTCCTCTCATCCCTACACTCTGACCACAGATAAGTTGTTTCTCTGTAGCCTCATTCTTTGGGGAGCCACAGCTTGGCTTTTAATTACCAGACTCTCAGAGGCTCTGTGGGTATCATTCTCTGATGAATATCCATCTGCCTGGCATCACCAGCCTGGGCCCTGGACCCCCCAGATTCATATGTTCCCTAGGCCACCTTGTGCATCACAAGGTTCTCTGACTTCTAGGCCTTCCAGGGAGAAATGACTTTACTGTGAGCCTTGGGCCAAAGAGGAGTTTGGTTTTCATTATCAAGATCTCAACTTCCAAGAACTGAGAGGAGAACATCTGGCCCTGGTTCTTGTGGCCCCACACAACAAGAGGCATCTCCAGTGCTGAGTACAAACTCTAAAGGCTAGGAGGCCGGGAGGCAGAGAGCCAGCAGACGTTCCCACATTATCTGAATAGACAGACAGAGCTGGGTAGAATTCCCGAAGGCTACATTTGCTTAAGGAACTGCCCAGTTCCTAAATTGTAAATCCTCCCAAATCTTGCCAAGGCAGAACTAATTCCATACTTAATTTTGTCTTCTCAAGTACTAAAAGAAGAACAAAGACACAAAGGGAGACAAGATCACTGGGTCTGAAGGCCACGATGGCATGGAAGGGAGAGTTGGTACCTCTGGCTTATGTCTTCTCCTTCAATATTCATAGAGATGAACAAAGTCTGGTAGATAATGTGGGGGCCCTGTGTGAACTATGCTTCTGAGACAAAGGGGTTATTTACTTATGGGCCTTTGTCTGCCTGCATTTTCAGTTCCCTTTCTTGAAGAACTCACCTTCCATTCCTGTAGGTACATGCTCATGAATTAGCACCTGTCTCAGCAAAAGCCTTGTTTTGTGCTCCTGGCTTCGGCAACACAAGATAGATAAAGGCTCCAAGAATTCTTCACTGACCTTTCCTTGCTAGAGACACAATAAAAGAGAGAACATTTCTGTTCCTGATGTAACATTCCTCATATCTAAAACATTATTTTATTTCACCCCATTAGTTGCTTTTAATAAATGAAATCAGTTTGATTCTTATTATGCTCACCCTTCATACCAGGAAACTTCAAATAGGTAACAATTTTCTATGTTAATAACTTTAATTATTGTCTTTTCCCCTGCTGCATGGTATGTAGCTAGAGAGGTTAGTTATAAGAAAAGTGCACAAATCGCAAATAAATCAGGTCATCTCCTACAAAAGAGGAAGGGAAAATTGTCAGTGATATCTGTCAGACCTTCCCTGCAGCTTTCATTCTTTCACCTCCGAACTTGACCTTGGGTGCTGAACTCCAGGGAGAGGAGAGGTTCTTTCCACAGCAAGAAAAACTCCTGCTATGGAAATTCGCAATGACCAAAGGTTAGGATCTGGGAGAGGGGGCGCCAGGGTGAGTGAGCAAACATGTCTCAAGGAGGGTTCAGTTGCTGGCAAATTCAAGTATACAGTTGCCAGGGCAACCAGGTGTCCAAACTCAGAGGAAAACAAAATATTCACCAACAATGAGACTTCTTAACCCACAAAGTAAGTATACCCAAGCACACATACACCTGTACATTGTTTACAGGCAGGGACACTGGGGTCCCTCCTTGCACACTCATTAGTTCAATCGTGGGCATATAATGTTCTGGAAAGCATGCAGTCACACACCTGGGCAATGCAAGCAGAGGAAGTCCCACTGGCCAGACGTGGAAAAAGAATCCAGGGGAAGAAAGAGGCTATTTCAAAGCTGTCCTGCCCAGTGCGTAATCTCATAGCAACAACCAGGCAATTGGTGCGGTGCCATCGGCTGCTGTGGAAGGTCACGTGTCTCCCGCAAAGTGGCCTCTCTCTGGCCAGGTGTGTGCACCATGACCCATCCTCTGCCACCAAACACTTGCTCTGAAATCCTCCCGATTTTCCACCCAAAACCCCTAAATATGCCAAGAAGTCTCGAGTATTCCCCAAGGCATCATAATGGTTTCTAAATAAGAACACTTATTATCATATTCATATCAGCAGCTGTTTATTGATCAAGGATAATGGTGCGGGGATTGTGTCACACCCTTTACATCCCTCTCTCATCCTCAGACCAGCCCTGTGAGGAAGAAAGTACGATCCTAAACGTATAGGAAGGAAAAATGAGACTCACAAAGGCACGGTCCGCAAGCTGGTAAGTGACAGTGCTGGGATTCACACCTCCCCATCTGGCTGCCTCTGTAGCATATGTTCTGTCAGAGCTGCTGGTTCTCCTGGGTCAGGAGCACGGCCGGCCCCAGCCACCCAGCACGTGCTGGTTTTCTCTGCCCCTCAGCGAAGGGCACCAGCACTGCCAACTCCCCTGGCCTCCAGGTCTGCTACCTCCTCTCTGGTGGCTTTGGGGCATGCTGGTGAGTATCTGGTTTTGCACCCCTGCATTGGCTGTGGCCAGCCTGGGCTGGCAGGGTCATTCTTCACCATAGCACCCAGGCCAGGCACTTGCTCCCTGGTGACTGCCCTCAGCCAGACAGGGCATCCAGGTCTGTGAGGTTCACTCAAGACGGCAAGATGGGCTGCTTCTCCTGGGGTCTCTCTTCCCCTCGTCTCTCCTCAGAGCCTCTCCTTCTGCCAACAATAAACTGTGCATCAGGCCAGGGGAAATTCCGGGGCTGACGAGTACCCTAAAGGACTTCAGGATTCTCCCTCAGAGCAGGAGTGCCTGCCGTGAAGTCCTTGGGTAGATCTCAGAGATGTTTGAGAACCTCCTAAGATTACTTGCCAAGGGGGGCCTGGGTTGGTTTAGTTGGTTAAGCGTCGGACTCTTGGTTTCTGCTAAGGTCATGATCTCAGGGTCATGAGATGAAGCCTATATAGGGCTCTGGGATCAGCGGGGAATCGGCTTGAGATTCCTTTCGCCTCTCTCTGCCCTCCTCCCGACCTGCTCGCGGGCACACCCTCACTCTCTCTCTCTCTTTCTCAAATAAATAAATAAAATATTTAAAACTGCTTGTCATATTGCTGAGTATATAGTCTGTATTTTTTCCAGAACAGGGAAATCTTCCGATATATTTCCATGTAGGAATATATAGGAAGAAAATCCCATATTTTCCAATATATTCTTAAAACTCTCGGGGCACCATGCTGGCTCAGTGGGATAAAGCCTCTGCCTTTGGCTCAGGTCATGATCTCAGGATCCTGAGATTGAGCCCTGCGTCTGGCTCTCTGCTCAGTGGGGAGCCTGCTTCCCTTCCTCTTTCTCTGAAAAAACAAAACAAAACAAAACAAAACAAAACAAAACAAAACCCTCTCTTGTAAGCGCTTAAGCCAGTGCCTTGAAGAGCTGGGAGTCAGGCCACTGTCTCATTCTCTCAATGCCAGTGTTTAGGTGCACTCCTGTTTCAGTGCTTATCTGGGGGAGGCAGTAATTAAAGAACAGTAGCCAGAGGAGGGAGCATGGAAAATGCATTGCAAGTGAGCCCCCCCCCCCCCACCCCTGGGTTTAACCCAGAAGCAGGGAAATCCCACTGACAGGGCATTAGGGATGCTGCAAGGTGCAGGGGAAATGGGCCAATGCTTATGTCTTAGTGTTCAGGAAGGCAGCCCTGACAAGGCAAGGGATACTGAAACTTGGCCAGGTCTGGGCTAGAGCCCTACTTCGGGCATGTTTTGGCCAGGGGACCGCGAGCACATTGTTTTTTTTTTTTTTACTTTTTTGAATTTCACTGCTTCAATCAGAAATTGATGACAGTAAACTCTATCTCTGTCTTTTTTGAGAATCTCATAACTAATAACGTTAACGAAAGCCAGAAGGGATCGAGTGTTTACCACATGCCAGAGCTTTCACTGTAGCATGCATTTGCTCCTACTATTCCTGTCCACCATAGCTGATGAGAAGGAGAAGACGCAGGGCAGTGTAATGACGTGCCTCCGTGGTGGAGAAGGGGTAGGATGTCGAGGAAGTCTACACAGAGCCCGTGCTTCTCCTCGTGACCTGGTATCAACACCTTACTCTGCAAGCATTAGTGCGGTTCCAATGTCCTCTGCACTGGCTTTGTTCTCTTGGGTCTGGCTCCTGGGGTGGCAGGCTCAGGAGGAAGGGATTGGTGTCTCCTAGACCCCAAGTTAGACAAATGCTGAGTGTCAATAAAATAAGTAAAACTCGGTTTATATTTTGGTTCTGGATTTTCTAGCTGTGTGATCTCAGATTTGAAATGAGGAGCAGGTGCTATCTGTGATCCATAGAGTGAAGTTTGCCCAGTTTCTAAGCTCCTCTCTTCTTACATCTGAGCCTCTTGTGAAACCTACACAGATCCCAAAGGCCAGCACTGGCTCCTGACAAGCAAGGCCACGCTTACTTACCTTTGCTTCGTGGAGGTCAAATTACCTTCTTCTGCATTCAGGTAGAGTCATATGTATGGTCCTGTGCTCATACAATAGGTGCAAACTGGGGATGAGACAGATCTTGCTTAAATTTTTTTTTAAAAGATTTTATTAGGGAGAGAGAGAGAGAGAGAAAGCATGAGCAAGGGGGAGGCAGAGGGAGAAGCAGGTTTCCTGCTGAGCAGAAAGCCTGATACTGGGCTCGCTCCCAACACCTGAGCCGAAGGCAGACACGTAACCAACTGAGCCAAACGGGCACCCCTAAAATCTGATTTTTGCCACTCACCAGACGGATATCCACAGTCTCACTGTGATCCTTTCCAAACCTTCATTGTGTCCCCTCACCCACCATGAGTCTTGCCCCCTGAGCCGTGGTGCAGATCCATGCTGATGCATGTCAGGGGCCGGGGCAAATATCCTCTCGCTCACGGCAGCTCTGGGCACGATCAGCACACCGACAGCACCGCCTGTCTCAGCGGGAACCTCAAGGCTCTGTTAGCCTACCATGTCCTCCGAAGTGTTCACGTCTTTCCGGCTTGGGCAAGAGGTGGAATCGCCTGCCTGGGCAGAGAGAAACAGCGTTTGCACTTCCACCCTTAGCACGTGGATGTTGGCTGAGTGCCCCCACTCCTGCCCCCACTCCTGCCGCAGGGAGCTGATGGTGTCAGCAGTCCTCCCGTCTGTTCCTGAGACCCACTCAGGTAATAATTCTGAGTGCTCCCAGAAAACAAATGGAAACCAGCCTGGCATTCTGGAGAGGCATGCCTTGGTTGTAAGCTCTTCAGTCCGTGCCCTCCCGGCACCTGACTTTCAGGTGTGCTCCTAATGAGATGCTGAGAAGTAGAAGCAGGTTCTGGGGCAGGAGAAGCTCCAAAGTTAGTAGGGCCCCTGATGAGGCAGGCATGGGAATACGTTCCATAAAGCCTCAGACCTTCAAGAGCCTCCTGGCATGACAGCCTTTTGCTTCTGAGGTAAGACCCAACTTCCTCACATTCTGTGCAAAAATTAAATGCATAAATTTAGTGCAGCCCAAAGTACACGTGCTGAGATGATTTTACATTTACTCTGTCTGTGCCTCATTTTTAGCTGCTGCCACTTTCTTCAGTCTGAAGCTCACAATAGCCATATTATTGTCCTCAGTCAGCAGCTTGTGGTCTGGACAAGCTACATTATCTCATGGAGAAGATGCTTCTCACATTTGGGAGGAAATGGCAGAGCAGGCAGCTGAATCAGCATGGGTCCTGCCCGCCCAGTTAGAGAGGGCACACTGAAAAAGAAGGATCTGGGGAGAGAGACTCTTCAGAAAGATGTGCTCTTGCCACAGGTCATGGAAAGTTGCAGGATAATGGAAACACCTAGGAGCAGAAAAGCTGGGTCCCTTAAGTCCTCACAGCCAAAAAGGATGTTTGGAGGGGGCGTGTCTTCTCACTGCCAGAGAGGTGGTTGGGAAGGGCTGTCCGTCCCTTTCCTGAGAATGAGCCATCGACAGTGATCCAACAGGGAGTGAACTGGAAGAGCCCATCCTCTGAAGCACCCTCTCCACCTCCAATCTCCTGCCAATCACAAGAGCAGAGGAAAGGGAGCCCATTGAGGCAGGTTGCCCTGACCAACCTGGGGCACAGAGCAGGGTGGAAAATTAGTATGGAGGTATGGCAAAGATGGAGAGATAAAAGATATTTAATACGGAGCGGGGTGTCCAGAGACGAAAGCAAAAGGATTCACATAGATTATATGCCTATCATGTCCTAGGAGAATTAATTCATTTCTTACATTGGAAAATTATGAAATCTCTTTCTGACAAATGAAAATGAGACTCAGAATAACTAAGTGGTTTGCTCAAGGTGATCCAAATCATCCGTCAGTCTACATAAAACCTGTGCTCTTTCTATCCTGAATTGGCCTGTGTGTTCAGGAGGTAAAGGATGTGAGAAACCATCAGACAGAGGGTCGCTTCCCAAGATCTGGGGTTCAGCCATCCAGGGTTATAAGCCTGTGGGGAAAGGTAGGCAGAGTGGAGTAAAGAGCATGCGGAGAAAACACTCATCTACCTTTTCACAGCGAGGGCAGAGTGACTGTATCCTGCACAACTAACTTGGTTGTTGGCCAGTCTTCTGAACAGATCCCCCCAAAATATAAAGGCAGTATGTTGGAATCAGAAAAGTGTGCTTTTGAAGTCAGGTTCTTCTACTTTCCAGCTACATGACCAAGAGTAAGTCACTTAACCCCTCTGAACATCAGCTTCTGCATCTTTGAAATCTATACAATACGGGCAGCAGTCCCATCTCAAAGGATGAAATAAGAAAACTTGGAATAAAGCCCCTTGTGCCAGCATCAGTGGCTGGCTCAAAGCAAGTGTTCAATGACGACCATGACTAGGGTAGGAAACAGGGTTGCAAAGGGCTTGATGATCACAATTTTCAAACATACTTTCTTTAAAAAAATCATAAAATACACGCAGAAAAATGCAGAAGTCATAGCTGTACGGCTCAGTTAATTTTAATAAGCTGAGTGCTCCTGCATAGCCATGAGCGAAAATAAGAATAGAAAATTATCACTTTCCTGATTGAACCCTCCAG
The DNA here is from genome assembly GCF_030435805.1 of Mustela lutreola. NCBI lineage: Eukaryota > Metazoa > Chordata > Mammalia > Carnivora > Mustelidae > Mustela > Mustela lutreola. The sequence continues at coordinate 43,322,807 of NC_081293.1, forward strand.
AACCCCAGTGGTCGTCATGGCCATCAGTTCTGTAATCACTGACTAGTTTCCTATACATCTGAAATACATATACTTAGAATCAATGATCTCTTTTTGTCTCTTTTTTTTTTTTCACTCGACATTGGCTTTAGAGACTTATCTACGTTTCTGCGTGAAATTCATTTTCATTGCTGTTGAGGATTTCACTGTAAGGACATCACAATGTATATATTTTACTGGTGACAGACTTTGGGTCTGTTTTCATTTTGAATTAATTTAAGTCGTGTTCCTATGAACGTTTTTTGTGCATGATTTTGGGTGAATTGATGTATGCTTTTCCGTTGGAGTGCCAGGCCATGGGTATGGGTCTGTGTGACCTTAGGTAGACACTGCTAAAAAGTTTTCAGAAATAGTGGTAATGATTTATGTACTTTATCTGTGATATTTGAGAGTGCAATTGTTCCCATATCCTCACTGTTGTTAGTGCTGTCAAATATTTTAATTTCAGCTCTTCTAGCAGGAACGTAGCATACCTATTTGTGCCCTTAACTTGCATTTCCTGATGAGTAATGAGATTGAACCCTTAGGTATGCTTCTGGAAAATGCGGCTCTTCCACACCACAGCTTGCCTCCTCACTCTCTTTCTGCAATCTTCTGATGAAGAGAAATTCTTCCTTGTAATGTAGGTTCCCATATCAGCTTTTCCCTTATCCTCAATGCTTGACTTGTGCTGTTTTGAAAGTTTTGCTTAATGCAGGCCGGGGAGGTCTTCTCTCTGTGTTCTTTGTTTTTCTTGGTTGACTTTTGTTTTGCCTTTCACATTTACATCTATAACTCTCCTGGAGTTGATCTGTGAGTATGATGTGAAATAGAGGTTAAAAACATTCTTAGAATACAGATCTTTATTATTCCAGCACCATCCACAGGAGAGAAAAAAAAGTCCCTTTGCCATCAACATCGCAGGATCACATTTATCTTAAATCAAATATCTAGTATGTGTTGGCCCCTTTTCATATTCTGTTCTGTTGGCCCATACGTCCATTTGGCACTGATATGGGCCTGTCTTAGTTACCATGACTTGGAGGTCAGTCTTGATACTGATGTGTAAACATGTCCTTTACACCAACACGTAAAGTTTAGAATCAACATCTCATTTCCACAGAAATCATCTTGATATTTTAGCTGAGACCGCTCTGAATCCAAAAACGAACTTGAAGATAATGGACACCTTTCCATTCCCTACTTTTCAACTTTTCTGTGTTCTTGTAATTAAGGTCTGGCATCTGCAAGCAGATGAAAGTGTGTTTGTGCATGTTTAATTTATGATAGTTTCTTAAATCCTTAATTGAAGTGATAGTCCATTCACATTCAATGTAATCAATGTATTTGGGTTAGATCTATAACCTTACTACTTTTTTCTATTTGTTCGTTTTGTTCTAGGCTAATTATATCCCTTTTTGCCTTCTTTGTAGTTAAAATAAGCTTTGCTATTCAATATCTTATCTCTGTTAACCTGTGGGTTATGCATTCTTATATTTTCCAATTTCTTAGAGGAAATATCCTAAAAACAGATATAGTATTTTTACTATGCCCAAGACAAGGCTGGGACCTTAAAAATACTTTAAATTCATTTATCACTCTATTTCCCACTCTATTTCTTTTATTATTTTATTTCTCCATTTATTTTTAACAAGGTGTGATGGAATCATTGCTATATACATTCAGGAATTATTTGAGTTTATCAATATATTAATCTTTGCTGTGCCTCTCCTTTCTGAATTTTTTTTCTGCCTCAAGAATTCCCTTAAGATTATTTTTAGCAGTTGGTCAGTTGATGACATTATCAACCCCCCTTTTTTGGGAGAAGGCTGGAAATTCATCTTTAATTTTTCCTTTTAGGGAATGTTTTCACTGGGTACAGAATTCTAGGTTTCTTATTTTCTTTTGACACCTTATGAATATCATTCTTTTGTCCTCCTCTGGCTTCCAGAATTTCTGCTGAAGTCACTTCTTATTACCTGTAGTTTTTCTTTGAACATAATATGTCTTCTTTTCTGGCTGCTTTTAGGATTTCTATTTGTGTTTGGTTTTTAGCAATGTTACTATGATATTCTCAGGTGTGGTTTTTAATAAATTTCTTATGTTTGGTGTTTAGAATTTTTTGAATCTATGAGTTATTGTCATTCATCCATTTTAGTAAAATTTCAACCCCTCTTTTCTGTCTGTGGCTCTACGTGTATTTGAACTTGTATTTTTTAGTTTTTATTTATTTTTAAAAATTTATTTATTTGACAGAGAGAGAAATCACAAGTAGGCAGAGAGGCAGGCTGAGAGAGGGGGAAGCAGGCTCCCTGCTGAGCAGAGAGCCCTATGCAGAGCTCGATCCCAGGACCCTGAGATCATGACCTGAGCTGAAGGCAGAGGCTTAACCCACTGAGCCACCCAGGTGCCCCTGAACTTGTATTTTTTTTTTTTTTAAAGAAATCATACTATATAGGTCCCTTAGGCTTTTTTTGCTGCATTTTTCATTTTTTAAAAATGACCATCTTTAGCTAGTCTTAAAGACTGATTATAATTTTTTTTTCTTTGTCTAAATCCTAGATCACCTGTGGGTCTGATTTTATTATTTATATTTTTCTATTTTTATGTTTTTAATGTGCTTTTTTTTGTCCTATGTTTCTAAAAACTTTTCCCACCTGTCACATATTTACATATTCATCCTTATTAGAGTAAGTATTACTATTTTTAATAGGCTATATTTTTAGAGTACTTTTAGGTTCACAGCAAAATGGGGTGGAAATTAGAGTTCCCATATATTCATAGTTCCCACACATGCACAGACTTCTCCCCTATCAACACTCCACACTAGAGTGGTACATTTGTCATAATCAATGAATATACATTGAGACATCCTGTCACCCAATGTCCATTGCTTACAACAGGGTTGATCACATTCTCTGGTTTAACAAACGTATAATAACATATACCCACCACTAAAGTATCACATAATCATTGCACTGCTCTCAAAGTCTGTAATCCTGCTATTCACCCCCCTTTCCCCCTAACTCTTGTCAACCACTGATCATTTTATTGTCTTCATAGCTTTGCCTTTTCCAGAATGCCATATAGTTGGAATTATACAGTATGTGCCTTCTTAGATTGGCTTCTTTCACTTAGTAATAAATATTTAAGTTTTCTCAATGTCTCTTTATGATGTGATAGCTCATTTCTTCCTAGCACTGAATATATTCCATTGCCTGTTTATTTACTCATTCGCCTATTGAAGGACATCTTGTTTGCTTGGTAATTATGACTAAAATTACAATGAACATCTGTGTGCAGGTTTTTGTGTGAACATAAATTTTCAATTCTTTTGGGTTGAAATATCAGTGATTATTAGCTCCTTATACCAAGATATACCAAACATTTTGCATTTTGGCCATTCCAAATGGCCCAATGTAGTAGTATCTTGTTTTAATTTGCAATTCCCTGATGACATACAATGTTGAGCATCCTTTCATATGGATTCCTTTCATAAGGATTCTTCAAATATTCTTAGTTGTGGGGAATTCCCTTGCAAGAAAACTGGAGCTGGAACACTCCAGGACTGGGCAAACCTAGCAGTAACACCAAACGAGGACACAGGGACCCCACTTTAAAGGTCTGATAGACTCAGTATAATACTCAGACCAGCAGAGCAGGGCCCTGAGTCAATAGCCATCAGTACAATGGCAGCTATCCTTGAACCTGAGCTTTTGACATGAGTTTGCTTAAATTGGGTTAATTATGTCTTCTCTCCTTGTTTTTAAATAATATTCTATTGGATGCATTCCACATGTGACTTAGCAGAGCTTAGCAGAATCCATTCTTTGTTATATGTGTCTTGGGGATCTCAGATGGATGGAGAGAATATACCTGAATAGACTGCATGGTCCGTTCCGACCACAGAAATAAATAAAAAGCAGGATGGGCCAAGAGACTCGGTCAACTTTTATCAAACACAACAAAATGCAAGGCATCAGCTTCTTCTGGGGATGCAGAGATGCACAGACACTCCCATGAAGATATCAAAGCATACTGTAGGGAGACTATAATGGGAATGACCTTGCATTCTAGTCTGCCAGAGACAGTCTTAGATTATGCCTATTGTTTCAGAAGTTATTACTAGCTTCAATTAGAAGGACAAATTACCTGGCTACTCTAGCTACCATGGATGTATTTGTTAGTTTTATGGTCAACTTGTCCTGCGCACAGCTCCCAGCTATTTAGTCAAACACAGTGTTGATGTCATTGTGAAGGTATATTTTAGAACAGGCCAACATTTTTTTTAAAGATTTTATTTATTTATTTGACAGAGAGAGAGATCACAAGGAGGCAGAGAGGCAGGCAGAGAGAGAGAGAGAGGAGGAAGCAGGGTCCCTGCTGAGCAGAGAGCCCATACGGGACTTGATCCCAGGACCCTGAGATCATGACCTGAGCCGAAGGCAGCAGCTTAACCCACTGAGCCACCCAGGCACCCCCAGATCAACATTTAAATCAATAAACTTTGAAAAAGCAGTTACCCTTAATAATGAGCAGTTATCCTCATCTAATCAGTTGAGGTCCCCAGGGAAGAAGGACTCTACCTCCCTTCTGCCTTCATACTCAAGTTACAACATCTACTCTCCTATATCTCCAACCTGATAGTTTGTCCTGTAGATTCCATACTTGCCAGACTCTTCTATAAATGCTTGAGCCAATTCCTTAAAATAAATCTCTCTTTCTTCTTGAGTACACACACCCACACCCCCCCCCCCCAACACACACACCCTATTTCTGTTTCTCTGGAGCATCCTGAAGAATACCATGGACTTACTTATCAGGGCCTTCAGGGACATAATGGCAAGAGGCTTTGTTCCTTCAACACTCAATCATTTGAAGGGCAGGCTGTCTAAATAACAAGGCTGGTGAGGGAATAGCTGACGGAAGAGCCTGGGAATTCTATGGAGTTCTGTGTCCCTGGTAACCGGTGGGCAGGCCCTGGAAGAGGAAGTGAGGTGTAAACTCCGAAGGACTAGTTTGCACTTCTGATAAAGTGTTCCCCAGGTAAAGTGAACTACCAAGAGGGTTTGATCAGAGCACAACCTGGTTCAGTTTACTTTTTCCTAACGCTCTCTCTAGCAGCAGATCAAGTGGTGGGATGGAGAAAAGGATGACAGTAGAGATAGTGAACGGGTGCTGGCCAGAGCTCGGAGAGTGAGATCATGATTCTGAGGGAAGGCAGCAGCAGCGAGCATGGACAGGACAGAGATAGATTTCAGAAAAGTTCTCCTTCCTTTCTTGGTATTGTGGCACCTGTTGGGTGACACCTATATCCTGAATAAACCCAATCACCTGCTTTCTCTATTCCTACATCCAGACAGTGGAGCACAGGTGCTGAAAACAGCACGGCTGAGCAGATTGCTGTCCTCATAAATGAATGGTCCCCAGTCTCAAAGAGACCTGAAATTTCTACCAGGACTTTCTGGCCAATTCAATCTTTACTTTCTTCCAGAAACTGTTCATATTTTTAAAATGCATGAATGTGGCTTTTCTCCCTCACTCAACATTTTAAAAACTAAGCTTATTATTTATTTATTTATTTTTAAAGATAGAGGCACCTGAGTGGCTCTTGGGTTCAGCTCAGGTCCTGATCTCATGGCTCCTGAGACTGAGCCCCATGTCCAGCTCCCTGCTCAGTGTGGGTCTGTTTGGACAGTCTCTCCCTCTGCCCCTCATACATGCACTCTCTCTCTCAAATAAAGAAGTCTTTAAAATTTTTTTAAAGATAATTACAGATTCACACAGAGTTGTGAAAAAGAATACAGAAAGATCCAAGGTGCCTTTGGTCAGTTTTCTCTAATGATAATGTCTTGCAAAACTACAGCAAGGTATCACCACAGCATATTGGCATTGATCTAGCTAGGATAGAGAATGTCATTGCCATCACAAGACTTTTTATTTTATTTTTTTAGAGCCACACCCATTTCCTTGTGCTACTCCTTAACTCCTGGCAACTGCTAACCCATTTTTCATTTCCATAATTTTGTCAAGAATATTACGTATGTGGAATCATGTAGTATATAACTTTTGGGAATTGTTTTTTATCACCCAGAATAATTCTCTGAAGATTCTTCCAAGTTGTTATGTGTATTAATAGTTTTATCTTTTTGATTGATGAGTAATATTTCATGATGTGGCTATACCTCTCTTACTTTAACTATTCACCCACTGAAAGACATTTTGGGTGCCTCCAGTTTTTGCCTATTACAAATAAACCAGCTACAGAAATACATGCACAGGTTTTAATGTGAATATAAACATTCATTTTTATGGAATAAAAATCCAGGAGTGCAATTGCTGGATTGCAATTGCTATGATGGCTACGTGTCGGTTTTATAAGAAACTACCATGTTGCTTTCCAAAGTGACTTCACCATTTTACATTCCTACCATCAATATGGAGGTGATCCAGTTTCTCCACAATCTCTCTAGCATTTGGTATTGCCATTATTTTTTATTTTAGTCATTGAGGTAGGTTTGTAGTGAAAGCTTGCTGTGATTTGAATTTTTATTTCCCTAATGTCCAGTTATATTGAACATCTTTTTTTTTTTCCATCTGATTATCCTCTTACTGAAATATTTCTGTGTCTTTTGCCTGTTATCTAATTGTATTATTTTATTGTTTAGTTTAGAGAGTTCTTTCTATATTCTAGATACTAGTCATTTGTCAGATATGTGGTTTCACTGGAAGAGGTTTTTGAAAAGACATGACTGCCAAGTGACTGCCAAGTCACTCCTCCCCTGTCCTTGGGCTATGGGTTCTGCTTACCTTTCCCACTGTCAGGGACTTCTCCAAGAGCACAGACTTGAGACAGTGATGTGGTATTGAAAACATCTGCAGGGTATACACGACTGAGCCCAATTAAGGCCTCTCTATAAACTCTGAGATTCTGGACGGTAGGCGAAACGACCCATTAGTCTGGCTGCAGCACAAGACCAGCATCCTATGTAAGTTCCCTTTACTTATTAAAACTGTCACTCACCAACCTGGAGTGGCCTGCCTCTTTCCTTGATCTCTCCCTGCCCCTCATGTAAGGGGTCCAGAGATAGACTTTACCTGGATAGCTCCCCAAAGGGTTTTGAATCAATGGGTTTGCAAATATTTTCTTCCAGCCTGTCACTTATCTTTTCATCCTCTCTGTGGGGTCTCTCATATGGCAAACATTTTAAATTTTGTTGGAGTCTAATTTATCAGTTTTTCCTTTTATGTATGGAGCTTTGAAGTCACGTTTTAAAGCTCTTTGCCTTGCCTTAGGTCTCAAAGATATTCTCTTTTTAATGAGTTAGTTTATAGTTTTATATTTTACATTTATGTTTGTGATCCATGTTTACTTACTTTTTGTATAAGGTATAAGACTTTGGTTGAGTTTCGGTTATTTGCCTGACGATGTCTGCTTGTTCTACCACTCTTTGTTAGAAAGGCTACTTTTCCTCTGTTGGCTTACTTTCACTCTTTTGTCAAATTCTAGTTGGGCATATTTATATAAGTGATTTCTGGGTTCTCTGTTCTGTCCCACTGATCTCTATGTGCATTCCTCCATCAATATCACATAATTGTGGTTACTATAATTATATTATAAGTCTTGAAATAAGACAGCTGAATTTAATACCCTTCATTCTTTTTCAAAATTATTTTGGTATTCCAGTTCTTTGCCTTACCATTGCATTTAGAACAATCTTGTCCAGGGGCAACTGGGTGGCTCAGATTTTGGCTTGGGTCATGAGCTCAGGGTCCTGGGAATCCTCATCAGGCACACTGCTCAGAGGGGAGTCTGCTTCTCCTTCTCCCTCTGCCCCCCCCACTTGTGCTCTCTCTCTCTCCCTAAATAAATAAATAAATAAATAATCTCTAAAAAAGAACAATCTTGTTCATACACAAAATTCTTGCTGTGAATGTTATAGTAATTGCATTAAACTTGTATATCAATCTGGAGAGAACTGACATTTTTACTTTGTTGATTTCCAACCTATGAACATGGTATGTATCTCCCTTTATTCATCTCTTCTGTGATTTTATGGAAAGTTTGTAGTTTTTTTAGCATAAAGTCCTAAACATATTATATTATACTTACACTGAAGTGTCTTAGGTCTAAAATAAATGGTATTATATCTCAAATTGTCATATCCATGTGTTCATTGCTATTATACACAGAAATGATTTTTGTATGTTTATTATATATCCTACAACCTTGTTGAACTCATGTATTAGTTCTAAGAAAGTTTTTTGTAGATTTCTTGAAATTGTCTGTGTCACTTTCAAATAGAGATAATTTTATTTCTTCTGTATGTCTTTTTTTTTTTTGGGTTTCCTTTTTTTTTTAAATTAAATTTATTTATTTTCAGCATAACAGTATTCATTATTTTTGCACCACACCCAGTGCTCCATGCAATCCGTGCCCTCTATAATACCCACCACCTGGTACCCCAACCTCCCACCCCCCCCACCACTTCATTCCCCTCAGATTGTTTTTCAGAGTCCATAGTCTCTCATGGTTCACCTCCCCTTCCAATTTCCCCCAACTCCCTTCTCCTCTCCAACTCCCCATGTCCTCCATGATATTTGTTATGCTCCACAAGTAAGTGAAACCATATGATAATTGACTCTCTCTGCTTGACTTATTTCACTCAGCATAATCTTTTCCAGTCCCATCCATGTTGCTACAAAAGTTGGATATTCATCCTTTCTGATGGAGGCATAATACTCCATAGTGTATATGGACCACATTTTCCTTATCCATTCGTCTGTTGAAGGGCAGAAAGATTCCCTTATTTTTTTTTTAATAAACATATATTTTTATCCCCAGGGGTACAGGTCTGTGAATCACCAGGTTTACACACTTCACTCTTCTGTATGTCTTTTATTTCCTTTTTTTGTCATGGATAGAACACCAAGACAATGTTAAATAAGATGCTTTGTTCCTGATTCATTCTTTGATGATTAAGTGTAATGTTAGATGTAGTTTTTTTTGTATTTTTTAAATCAAGTTGTAGACTCCAATATAGGCCCACTCAACAGTCAAAGACAACCTGACAAGAATAGAAGTCTAGAATCCTCATTTGACTTTTGCTGGCATGGGTTGAGGAAAAACCATGGTTTTGAGGGTTGGTTTTTATTTTGTTGTTTTGTTTGGTTTGGTTCAGTTTGGTTTTACTATAGTAGAACAGTTTTATCTACACTTTTCTGTCTTGCTAGGCTACCTACTTCCTGGTTCTTCGGCTAGAAAGAGTAGGCTTTTGTCGAAGGCCTTTTTTTTTTTTCCCCCCTTTGTCTGTTATTATTTGTGTCTAGGTTGCAGGCTTCTTTAGCAACAAGTCTGGAATGTATAACACAAAAAGAAGATGCAGGGAACTCACTACTATGTTGTTCCTTCTCATCATAATGCCCAGTCTGCCACCTTTTCCTCATACTTGAGAATCTTCTTCTATTTGCGTTCTATATAGTGTTAGAATATGATTTAGAGGGAGTGATATGGAAAAATATATCTACTCCATCTTCCTTGAAGCAGAAGTTCTTGCTCAACTGATTGGACTCCATGTCCACCTTACAGAAAAAATGAAACAACTAGAAGATACCAAACAAGAATTCCCTTATCTTCTCAATTATAAACCTGTAAAATGATTTATATCTCCCTCCAAATTGCTCTTCCTTTTGTTTTTTCTTGTTATAACAGAGGAGACTTCCCACTTTGGAGCCAAAAACCAAACCTCCTACAGAACACTAGATTCCATCTGCTCCTGCCTCCCAGGAACATTAAAAAAAAGATTATTTTTCTTTTTCTCTTATACATGGATTCCTCCTGTTAACTAGATTTTTCTCTTAGATTTTAATTGTGTTCAAGCCCTTTCCATTAAATACAGGTAAAATCTTGATTGCACATTTCGTTTAGCTATTGCTCTGGCTCTTGAACTTCTGCTTCAGCCACCCTAACCTTTGAGTGACAAGTATGCTTCACAGTGCTTGTGCCCCAAGGCATTTTATCCTCCTCTATTCAACTCCTTATCTTTCTGTATTCTTCATTTTCTGGCTCACTCATCATTTCCTGTTATATTATTGCAGTGTTTCATTTATTTGATAGCCACCTTATTTATGCCAATGCTATTCCATTGGATTTTAAGAATCATGAAGGGAGATAATGCATTTACTGCATGCCCTTATATTCCCTATGTATAGCATAATATCTCACAGAATCATTGAGAAACACAAAATGCATGATGCCCCTGAATTGTGCATTGTTGCAGGTGGAATTATTTACTTCATATGCAGGGGGATTCAAATAAATACTTTGGAATGAATGAATGAATGAATGAGAGTAAATCAATGGGACTTGATATTGATTGCATATGTGTATAAGAGTATCTAATACAAAAAAGTAAAATGTCATTCTTAAGTTTTGACCTTGAGCAATTTTATCCATTTTAATGCCATTAACTAAAATAGAGATTACAGAAAACTATTTGAAGAGGAGGGGGAGGGGGAGGAGGTTGGGTTTAATTTTTGGCATACAATTTTTGCTATGTAAGTGAAGAGCTCTGTCTTAAATTGAGGTCTGGGCTTGGGAAATTGGTTTGGAATCATCAGCTTATACATGGTATTTTCAGATATATATGTAAATAAATCTACTCAATGGAGGAGGGAGAACAGGTAAAATGAGAAGAAAAGAGGGTCAAAGATACGACCCTGAGTAGCCTACCTTAAGATTAAAAAATTGAATCATCATAGAAGTCACAAAAAGAGGAATTTTCGAAAGGAGGCTATGATAAGCACTATTAAAGTTATAAATTTCCATTAAGATGAGGAATGGAGTGGGGACTATGGACTATGGACTTAGTCTTTCCAGAAGGAGATGGCAGGGGACTCTGAAGTGAATGGAATGATTGATGGTAAACACAAGTCTGTAGTGGACACTTAGTGGCACGGCAGGGTCCAGGGAGCTCTTTGACAAAATGAGGTCCTACTGAAGACTAGGATATTTGAAATCTAGGGGACAGGTGGGCACATAAATAGAGAAGGCAAAGGGATTTTAGAGGAAAGTGGAAGGAGTTCATGCTTAATGATCTCAATTTTCTCAGTGGCACATAACTACTTATTCATCAACTGAATGAGGTCAGGAACCTGGTGGGGTGTCTGAAGATAAAGACAAGGCTAAGTGTCACCCCTGTGGTGAATAGGAAAGGGATCCAACATGAGCAGGGTAAAGGATTTTTGAGTGAAACTGATAGCTTAACAATAGCTGAATTCATACATGTGTCATGGATTTTATCCAATAGCACTCTGTATCCCCAGGGTGACTGAGGGAAAAACAGGCAGTTGTATTAATTCAGGTCTGGACATCATTAGAGTATGTGCTGAGAAAGATTAAGGGATCAGAGGAGTGGAGGGATTTGGTAAACATGCAGTTGAAATGCCTGACATCATAACCAGGTTGATAGGGAAGAAAGTAAAGCTGGGCTGAGATTGGTGGATTGGGAAGATAAAGCAGGACATGGGACTGGAGTTCTCTGTGAGGCTTAAATTAGAGCATTATTACTGAGACAGGTGAAGAGTGACTTTAGGTAGATGCTGTAATGTTAAATAAGAGATTGTAGAAAAGAAGCAATGAGGAACCGATAAAAATATATACTGTGGTATTAGACGCACCTGGATATAAGTCCTATCTCTTAGTTATTAGCTGTGTGTATTTGGAACTCAGTTGTTTCATCTGTAGAAATAACATTAGTTCCTATGTCCAAAGCCTGCAGTGAGGATTGAATGTGATAATGCACGTGAAGTGTAGGATATGGGGAGCTTTGTAGGAGTAGGTAGATCTCTCTCTTCTTACTATATGGTGATCATAATGTGACCTCAGAGTGTGGCCGTGAGTGAGTATTTGAAGATGTGCAGAGGTACAGGATTTGGGAGTGGAGAGGACTTGAGACCAGGGGTACCAGAAGGATGATTCACATGGGTAGATAACAGTATCCTTGCTTTGTCTCTTGGGTTGACATGAGTGTCATAGTTGTAGCCTAGAGATGGTCTTCATGTTTCCCCTATGCCACAAAAAAAAAAAAAAAAAAGCAAAAGCATCCCAAGGCTCAACCCAGCTGGGACCTCCTTGCAAATGAAGGTACACATGCTTGTACATGTGCCACTGAAGGTACAGCTTTGCTTGTTCATGTAGATCACAGTGCTTCATTTGCATAAAAGGATGCCCAGGTTTTAGTAATGAGACCTTTTTAATTGTTTGGTTTCTGCACATAAATTGGTTCTGAGTCAGCCAAATATGCTCATAATTAGGAGACAAACAGCAGAGGCCAGTGAGTAGCATTTTCTTTTGCTTATTTAAATAGTTGGCTAACTTGGAGTCAAGCCATATTGATTCTGAGAAAGCTTTATTTAATTAGTGCCCACATGTGCCTTCAGCACTCTGTAGTCAGTGAGGACCCAGGTATGTCTGAGAGTGACTCCAGGTACTTCTCAGGAGCATGGTCACCTTGTGTCCTGCATAGAAGATGAAGAGAGTCTGGCCCCTGCAAGGTGTCACTTTTGTTACCTCTGCAGAAACCAACCAAATCAGCACCTGTGGGACATCTATAGTCCAGCTGACAACCCATTAAAGCCCACAGATCTTGGTGATGAGCATACCCTGAAAGACCTCGGGAAGATAAGTCCTGGTACCTAGCTTAAAAGAAGAAAGAAACCTAGCAGTTAGTAAGTGCCTACTGCTTACACGTATTCTTTTAAGTACATTACTAATAGCAAATTATTTAATCATTACCTTGTCCTACAGCAAGGAAAACTAGACTCAAAGAAGTAATTGCCTGGCCTAAGATCCCACAAAGTGGTGAAACTGGGAAATGAATCCAGGTGTTACAGAATCTAAGGCACATATGGTTAGTGGACTGCTAGTGTGGTTTTTTTCTTTTGTGTGTGTATATGTGTGTTTTTGTTTTTCAGGGCTTACTGAGCACTTCGAACAAATTATGTAAAGTATTATGTATTTATAAATTAAAAATAGAGCTTCCCTATAAATTGAAAGACTGCCTATGTGGGGAATATCCAGGGCCAAGGTGAGAGACTGGCATGTAAGAGCAGGCTATTCATTGTCCAAGAACCAAAAGCCTATTGGAAAAGTGAGGGTGAGACTCACTGGGGCTGATAGTTATTTACAAAGTCCCTAAGAAGGCCCCTGGCATGTTTCAAGAAAATCAAATTTCAAGGTCTGTCATTCTTGAATCTAACAGGAGATGGACACATTGGATGTATGGCATCCATCTTTCTCTTTGGCTTAAAGAACCTAAGAAAAATTGAGAAGACAGATGAAGACCAGAAAGACACAGGGATGGTATAAGGATGTAATGTTTGAAGGTACATGAGATTCTGGCAGAAGTATTTCATTGGGTTAATGGATAGAATCAATGAGATATCTCCTTAGCAGGGAAAAGAAACAAAACAGAAATGGCAATTAAGTCCAAGAGTAGGACTTGAGGGTATTCAGCCATCTAGTTTGCCTAGGACTGGCATGGTTTTGCATTGAAAACCCTACTTCTGGGAATCCCTCATTCTGGAATGAGTCAGAAATGAGCCATCAATGTAGATTTCATGAAAGGCTCAGGATAAAGGTAGGGAGAGATGACAGAGCAGCCAAGAGCTTGTTACTATAATGGATAATCTCTCTAAGCTTCAGCATCCTTAAATATAAAGTAGAGAGAAGGATTCCTTTCTTGTGTGGTTACTGTGAGGCCAAGGGTATAAAAAGGATTGGAAGAAAAGGGACAAGGGACTAAAATCACAGAACATTTGAAACCATGCTGGCACTACACGGTCTCACTCAGTACTCCTTTGTACTATTATTATAATTTTCCTTGTTTTATAGGAGAAAAATAAGTTAAATGAATTAAGGTCTTAAGTAGCTTATCCCAAGTTCTATGACTGGGAAGTGGTAGAGTTACATTTGAGAGCCAGATAGTAGGGATAGGGAATTAGAGATAGCTGAAAGAATTTACTTGCCAGTAGGACTTGTGAAAAATCTAGAGTTGGTTACCCCACTACCCCAGTGAGGCCCTGCTACTGGGAAGAATGGCTGGGGATGATGCTACTCTCGTTTGAAGTGTTTAAGCTATAGGGTGCTGGATGGGTCTCAAAGGAGCTGAAGTTTTTGACCTGAAATTTTGTATTTCTTTTGAAGGAGAAATAATCACTTTTGGAATTTTTATTGTTGGCTATCCCAAGCAATAAGGCAGAGACAAAATGGAATAGGATCTCCTACAGTAATGCATATGGGTGTTTGTCAGGGATTATTTATTCTTAGCTTGAAAGAAGATAATCAGCTCAGAGAAGAGAAGATGTCTTTGGGTTTGAAATCTTTTTACAGAAGCTGGTTGGCAAGCATTTAACCAGGTGGAGATATATACACCTTAATCCACTGCAATCCAGAAGTCCACTCACTGGGAGTGTTTCCATTGGGAAATTAATCATTTCTAACTGAATTAACAAGGGAGGGACCTTCCCAGACCCAGCTCATGGGAACTTCAGATCTCCATGGGATATCCCTGGGTCATGGCTCTTGGAGCTTCATGGAGGCTTGGAGATGCCACCCTGCTTTGAGGAAGGAAATTCCAATCAGACTGGCCTTTACACATAGCACTCCAACGTTACTATAGGATGTCTCAGAAAGAACACATGGCCTGCAAATGTTGATCTTTGAAATGATAACCTTCTTTTTTTTTTTTTTTTAAAGATTTTATTTATTTATTTGACAGACACAGAGATTACAAGTAGGCAGAGAGGAAGGCAGAGAGAGAGAGAGGGGGGAAGAAGCAGGCTTCTGGCTGAGCAGAGAGCCCGATGCGGGACTCGATCCCAGGACACTGGGATCATGACCTGAGCCAAAGGCAGCAGCTTAACCGACTGAGCCACCCAGGCGCCCCTGAAATGATAACCTTCTAATTTTTATTCATTAGCTTTTAATTTCTGTAGAGATGTTTCTTAGTGGGGAAAGAGTGACAGCTAATCAATAAAGAATTTGAAAATTATGCATTCACAAACCCCAATATAAAACTTACTGAAGCAAATACTGGCAAATGGATGCAAAATCCTGTGGGTAAAATATTCTTGTGGAAAAAAGAAACTCATGTAGTCACAAATATTACTGCCCAGTTATTTACCAATTATATAGATGTAGGTATATAATACAGTATAATATTACATATATGATAATAAAAGTACAAAGGACAATGAAAAATAAAGCTATACTATGTCTATTTTCTTATATTCATGGCAAAGTTGTATAATACTTTTATTTTTTATTTTTTTAAGACTTTATATATTTGATAGAGAGAGAGAGCACAAGTGGGGGAGCAACAGGCAGAGGGAGAGGGAGAAGCAGGCTTCCCCACTGAGCAAGAGCTTGATGTGGGGCTCAGTCCCAGGACCATAAGATCATGACCTGAGTTGAAGGCAGATGCTTAACTGACTGAGCCACATAGGTACCGCTAATGTTAACTTTTCCTGCTATAATTTATAGAACTACTAAATGTAATACAAAGATGTATAGCTGAAATTCTGACAGAAAAATTAAAACCAATCATTAAAAAAGGAAGAATACTTTTTTTTCTTCTGTACTCAAAGTTATTTAATTATTTTTTAAATTTTATTAATATATAAGGTATTATTTGCTTCAGGGGTAAATACCTCAATATCATTCTCAATGGAGAAAAAACAGAGAGCTTTTCCCCTAAGGTCAGTAACACTGCAGGGCTGTCCATTATCACTACTGCTATTCAACATAGTACTACAAGTCCTAGCCTCAGCAATCAGTCAATAAAAAGAAATAAAAGGCATCCTAATTGGCAAAGAAGTCAAACTCTCATTCTTTGCAGATGATATGATACTTTTTGTGGAAAACCCAAAAGATTCCACTCCAAAACTGCTAAAACGTATCCTCTTCAGGATATGAAATCAACGCACAGAAATCAGTTGCATTTCTATACACTAACAGCAAGACAGAAGAAAGAAATTAAGGAGGCTGCCTGGATATAGTATTCTTGGGTGCATATTTTTCTCATTTAGTACTTTGAATATATCATGCCAGTCCTTTCTAGCCTGCCAGGTCTCTGTGGATAGGTATGCTACCAATCTAATATTTCTACCATTGTATATTATAGGCCTCTTGTCCTGAGCTGCTTTCAGGATTTTCTCTTTGTCACTGAGACTTGTAAGTTTTACTCTTAGATGTTAGGTTGTTGACCTATTTTTACTGATTGTGAGGGGGGTTCTCTATGACTCCTGGATTTTGATGCTTGTTCCGTTTGCCAAATTAGGGAAATTCTCTGCTATAATTTGCTCCTATATACCTTCTTCCCCCCCTCTCTTTCTTCTTCTGCTGGGATCCCGATTATTCTAATATTGTTTCATCTTATGGTATCACTTATCTCTTGAATTCTCCTCTGTGGTCCAGTAGTTGTTTATCTCTCTCTTCCTCAGCTTCTTTATTCTCCATAATTTGGTCTTCTATGTCACTAATTCTCTCTTCCACCTCATTTATTCTAGCAGTAAGAGCCTCCATTTTTTATTGCACCTCATTAATAACTTTCCTGATTTCAACTTGGTTAGATTTTAGTTCCTAAATTTCTCCAGAAAGTGATTCTGTAGTATTTTCCATGCTTTTTTCAAGTCCAGCTAGCATCTTGGTAATCGTCATTCTGAACTCTACTTCTGACATTATACCAATGTCCATATTAGTTAAGTTCCTAACAGTTGGTACTGTCTCTTGTTCTTTTTTGTGAGGTGAGTTTTTCTGCCTTGTCACTATGCAGCTAAGGATAGATGAATGAGAGAACAAAATACTAAAAG
This sequence comes from Mustela lutreola, assembly GCF_030435805.1. Classification (NCBI taxonomy): domain Eukaryota; kingdom Metazoa; phylum Chordata; class Mammalia; order Carnivora; family Mustelidae; genus Mustela; species Mustela lutreola. Next base: position 43,339,697 of record NC_081293.1, read on the forward strand.
GGTAGCAATGACCCCAGAAAAATATATGCTAATGAAATTGGAAGAGACCTGAGACCTAAAACGGGGGGAGGGGGGTTGAGGAGAAGAAAGGAGGTGGAAAAATATATATATATTTTTTCTATTTTTATTTTTATTTTATTTATTTATTTTTATTTATTTTTTCCCCTCCTTTCTTCTCCCCAACCACCGCCCTCCCCCCTCACCCTGGTTTTAGGTCTCAGGTCTCTTCCAATTTCATTAGCATATATTATTCTGGGGTCATTGCTACCCTTTTAGTATTTTGTTCTCTCATATATTTTACATGTATGTATATATATATATATATATATATACACACATATGTATATATATTTAGACTGGTGAATAGAACAGAGCCACACACTTGGATTTGGGTGTATTTTAAAGAATTAAAACACACACACACACACACACACACATATATATATATATACACACACACAAAATAAGGGTAAATGATGAAGCAATGGAGTATGACTGTAAAGATGAAAATTAAAATGATTCTTAAAAAGAGATTAATAAGATAAGAAGTTGGTTGAGGGGCGCCTGGGTGGCTCAGTGGGTTAAAGCCTCTGCCTTCAGCTCAGGTGATGGTCTTAGGGTCCTAGGATCAAGCCCAGGCTCTGCTCGGCAGGGAGCCTGCTTCCTCCTCTCTCTCTGCCTGCTTCTCTGCCTACTTGTGATCTCCGTCTGTCAAATAAATAAAGAAAATCTTAAAAAAAAAAAAAAGAAGTTGGTTGAAAAAAGAAAAAAAAAAAAAAGAGAAAAGAATGTGATCAGGCTGGAGACTAGAACAATGCCATGTGCTAGATTTAGTGTATATTTTGATCTGTTAGAAGAAACTGTATCCCAAAATTCTAAAGAAAGAAAAACCTATATGTATACAAAAAATAAGGTTAAATACAATGAAGGGATAGAATATGCCTATAGCAATGAAAATTTTAAAAGATTTTTTTAAAAAGCCATTTATAAGATAAAATAGTTCAAAAGGGTTAAAATAGGAAAGAGGAAAAATTAAAGAAAATAGAATAAGAAAAAAATAAAATTAAAAAAAATTAACTTTAAAAGATTAAAGAATCATGGGGGGAAAAAGCCATGAATTCTATATACCGCATTTCCTTAACTCTAGAGTTCTGTAGTTCTCATTGATCAGAGAACTTGGTCTTGGCTGGCTGTTCTTGCTGATCGGGTAGATGGGCCTGCTGCTGTGATTCTCAAATGTCTTTGCCCGAGGCAGAATTACACCCCCCTTGCCAGGGACCAGGCTAAGTACTCTGCTCAGGTTCACTCTTGGAGCTTTTGTTCCCTGAATGCTTTCAGAAAGTGGCGGCCTCCCAATTTCCTGCCCAGAGGAGCCTCAGTGCACCCTCAGAGAAAAGCAGTCAGTCTCTCCCGTCTCTCTGGTCTCTGGCTGAGTTCCATGCTCACCCAGCCTGTAACCAAGCATTTCTATCTCTGGTGCATGGCCCTGTTTGGAGTCTCCAAACCCAGCCGATTCTTGTAGTGTGGTCCTGTGCAGGGAAAGAAGGTGAGTCTCCCTGGATCTGCCACTTGTAGGATCCCTGATCAAGGAGCAGTGGCCTGACTGTGCCTTGGATCATGATTTAAGGTAACACTGAGCTGAGAGCCCCCTTCTCAGCTCCATCTCTGCAGCTGGCTTCCCTGCTCTGATACCTGGGTGCTCTGCCACACTCAGACACTTCCAGTCTTTTTGTGACCCTGCGGGTCCTGAGACCACACTGTCCCTGCAAGGGCTCCACGGGCCCCCCTCCCCTGCTTAGCTAACTCTCGAGCGATGTCCCTCAGTGAAGTTGACTTCTAAAGATTCTTGTTTTGTGCTCCGCTGCTGTACCACTTGCTGGGAGCCCCCCCCCCCCCCCGCATGGTCTTGTCCCATATATCGCCTCAAATTCACTTCTCCATTCTATACGTCCTACCTTCCAGTAAGTCGTCACTTTTCTGTTCTTAGAATTGCTGCTCTTCTTCTCTTCAGTCTCCTTTTGAGTTTGTAGGCATTTAGAATGGTTTGATAACTATCTAGCTGAACTCCTGGACCCTGAGGATATTTAGGTCTCTTAGTGCTCTGCCATCTTGCTCCTCCTCTGAAGAAACACTTTAATTAAAAGGCACAGCCTATCAGGTTAGGCTATTTAAAAATGACAACAAAGTTTAGCTATATACTGTCTATAAAAGATGAAATTTAAATATACTTAGATAGTTGAGTAAAAATTGATAAAAAAATAATACCATGAAACCAATAACTGAGAAAATTATAGTGGCAATATTCATCATAGACCAAATAGGCTTCAAATTATGGGAATTTGTTATGGAGAAGAGTATTTCATAATAGTGAAAGAATTGCAAGTTGGTGCAGCTGCTTTGGAAAACAGTGTGAAGTTTCCTCAAAAAGTTAAAAAAGGAGCTACCATGTGACCCAGCAATTTCACTTGTGGGTATTTACCCCAAAGATACAGGTGTCGTGAAAAGAAGGGCCATATGCATACCATTGTTTATAGTAGCAATGTCCATGATAGCCAAACTGTGGAAGGAGCCAAGATGCCCTTTAACAGATGAATGGATAAAGAAGATGTGGTCCATATAGACAATGGAATATTAGCCATCAGAAAGGATGAATCCCCATGATTTGCACTGACATGGTTGGAACTGGAAGAGATTATGCTAAGTGAAATATGTTAAACAGAGAAAGACAATTATCATATGTTTCACTTTTATGTGGAACATTAGGAATAGCATGGAGGACATTAGGAGAAGGAAGGGAAAAATGAAAGGAGGGAAATCAGAGAGGGAGACAAACCATGAAAGACCATGGTCTGTGAGAAAAAACAGGGTATAAGAGGGGAGGAGGGTAGGGGGATGGGTGAGCCTGGTAATGGGTATTAAGGAGAGCATGTATTGCATGGAGCACTGGGTGTTATGCACAAACAATGAATCATGGAACCTACATCAAAAACTAATGATGTACTATATGGTGACTAATGTAACATAATAAAATAAAATAAATAGAAAGTATCAACTCATTAGAAATAGTCATCAATCATAAATTAATAGTAATAAATAACACTATTAAAATAATAAGAGCAGAAAGCAATGAGAGTGAACAGAACAACAAATCAAAAAAATCAACAAAGGAGAAAATTGTCTTTAAAAAAATTTTCATGAATGGACACCTCAATGGTTCAAGAATGTTGAATTCTTTCATTTCCAGTGGGGTTGTGCTCTCAGGGTTGTGGGATTGACTCCAAGTCCGGCTCTGTGCTCAGGGAGGAGTCTGCTGCTCTCTTAGTAAATTTCAATAATTGATACAGTATTACCAATATAATTACCAAGTTCTACATTAGATCCTCAGACCTTACTCACTTTGTATTGAAGGTTTGTCCCCTTTGACCAACATCTCCTTATTTCCTCCATCTCCAACTTAGTCCTGGTAATCACTTTTCTATTCACTGTTTGTATGAGTTCAGTTTTTTTTTTTTTTTAAAGATTCCACATATAAGTTATAACATGCAGAGTTGGCATGGAATCAATAGAATACAGAAAGAAAAATCTTTTCAAAAATTGGCGTGAGAACACCATTGAGAGAAATATCCATAAAGGAGAAGCAAATTAACATCAGCTTTTACTTTATAAAACTTACTTCAAGAAGGATCAAGGATCTACATGTTAAAGTTAATTATAAAAAGCATTTAGTGGAAAAGAGAATATCTTTGCAATATGGATGTATACGCACATTTCTTAGAAAGGGCACAGACAACAAAATCCATAAAAGGAAATGGCATGGATAAATCATACTTCATCAGAATTCTGCTGATAGAAAGACATTCTTAATAAAATGTAGAGGCAATCCAAAGATAGAAAATATTTTATTTATATTTATAGTACAGAGCTGACAAAAGACTTGCATCCAGTATACATAAAGAACGGTAACAACTTAATGAAAAAGTCAAATAATTAAATGAAAAGATCAAAAAATGATAGCAGAATGATTAGTTACCGTGTGTAAGAGTGTTGCACATCATTGTTCTCTCCCTTCCCTCCCTCTGAGACTCCTTTTTTGCTTTTTTTTTTTTTTTTTTAAAGATTTTATTTATTTGATGGAGAGGGAGAGAGAGAGAGAGACCACAAGAGAGAGAACATAAGCAGAGGGAGTGGAAGAGGGAAAAAGCAGGCTCCACACAGAGCAGGGAGGCTGATGCTGGGCTCAATCCCAGGACCCTGGGATTATGACCTGAGACAAGTGCAGGTGCTTAATGACTGAGTCACCCAGGTACCCTTCCTCTATTGCTTAGATGAAGCAAAGCTGCAGTGCCCAGAACTCCTCTTTGGAGAGGCCCATGGAAGGAACTGAAGTCCTCAGTCCAACAACACAATGAGAACTGAATTTTGCTCACAACCAAATGAGTGAGCTTGAATCCCATCCTTTCCCAGTAACATCTACAGATGACTAAGGCTGCAAATACACTTACATTTGCTGGCACTCCAGAGAGATTCTGAGGCAGTGGACCCAGCTTAGCAGTGCCAAGATTGTCAACCCACAAAAATTATGAGATAATATATGTATGTTGCTTTGAGTTACTAAGTTTTGTGGTAATTTACAATACAACAATAGATACCTAATACAGTGACTTTGTAAGAAAATCAACTAATTTATTGGCTCCATTTCCTGTCTCTCTGTTGACCTATTTGTCTGTCTTTACCCCAAGAATACAATCCCGTGATTTTTACACTCTTCAAACTTGGCATTGCAAGTCCTCTAATTTTTTTATTCTTTCTCAAAATTGTTTTAGCTATTCTGGGCCCACATTGATTTTAGAATAATACTACCAATTTCTGAAATAAGTAAGTAAATAAATAATAAAAGTCTGAAGTGATTTTGACTGAGATTGCATTGAATTTAGGTCATCTGGAAAGAGTTGACATCTCAACCACATTGAGTTTTCTAAACTATGAATATGATAGATACCCTTCTCTCTATATAATTTTTTGTCTTTAATTTCTTTCCTGCAATGTTCTCTAGTCCTTAGTGTTTTCTTTTTTTAAGATTTTATTTATTTGACACAGAGTGAGTGAGCAAGAGAGAGAGAGACAGAGCAAGCACAAGCAGAGGGAACGGCAGGCAGGAGAGAAGCAGGCTCCCTGCTGAGCAAGGAGCCTGATGTGGGGCTTGATTCCAGGACCCCAGGATCATGACCCAAACCAAAGGCAGCTGCTTAACTGACTGAGCCACCCAGATGCCCTTCTGTAGTCTTTAGTATAGGAAATATGTTTATTACATGTTATATACTATAGGAAATTCATGTATTTTAATTTTTCCTATGTATGTTTGATATTTTTGGTGGCACTATTATTTTATAAATTTTATTTGTCCATTGTTATTTGCTAGAATTAGAATTAATTGTATATTCACATTGCCTTTTGGGACCATGCTAAATTTAATTTTTACTTGTGGTACTTTTTAAAAAATTTTTTATTTTTTATAAACATATATTTTTATCCCCAGGGGTACAGGTCTGTGTATCACCAGGTTTACACACTTCACAGCACTCACCAAAGCACATACCCTCCCCAATGTCCATAATCCCACCCCCTTCTCCCAAACCCCCTCCCCCCCAGCAACCCTCAGTTTGTTTTGTGAGATTAAGAGTCACTTATGGTTTGTCTCCCTCCCAATTCCATCTTGTTTCATTGATTCTTCTCCTACCCACTTAAGCCCCCATGTTGCATCACCACTTCCTCATATCAGGGAGATCATATGATAGTTGTCTTTCTCTGCTTGACTTATTTCGCTAAGCATGATACGATCTAGTTCCATCCATGTTGTCGCAAATGACAATATTTCATTTCTTTTGATGGCTGCATAGTATTCCATTGTGTATATATACCACATCTTCTTGATCCATTCATCTGTTGATGGACATCTAGGTTCTTTCCATAGTTTGGCTATTGTGGACATTGCTGCTATAAACATTCGGGTGCACATGCCCCTTTGGATCACTACATTTGTATCTTTAGGATAAATACCCAGTAGTGCAATTGCTGGGTCATAGAGCAGTTCTATTTTCAACATTTTGAGGAACCTCCATGCTGTTTTCCAGAGTTGCTGCACCAGCTTGCATTCCCACCAACAGTGTAGGAGGGTTCCCCTTTCTCCGCATCCTCGCCAGCATCTGTCATTTCCTGACTTGTTGATTTTAGCCATTCTGACTGGTGTGAGGTGATATCTCATTGTGGTTTTGATTTGTATTTCCCTGATGCCAAGTGATATGGAGCACTTTTTCATGTGTCTGTTGGCCATCTGGATGTCTTCTTTGCAGAAATGTCTGTTCATGTCCTCTGCCCATTTCTTGATTGGATTATTTGTTCTTTGGGTGTTGAGTTTGCTAAGTTCTTTATAGATTCTGGACACAAGTCCTTTATCTGATATGTCGTTTGCAATATCTTCTCCCATTCTGTCAGTTGTCTTTTGATTTTGTTAACTGTTTCCTTTGCTGTGAAAAAGCTTTTGATCTTGATGAAATCCCAATAGTTCACTTTTGCCCTTACTTCTCTAGCCTTTGGCGTTGTTCCTAGGAAGATGTTGCTGCGGCTGAGGTCGAAGAGGTTGCTGCCTGTGTTCTCCTCAAGGATTTTGATGGATTCCTTTCGCACATTGAGGTCCTTCATCCATTTTGAGTCTATTTTCATGTGTGGTGTAAGGACATGGTCCAATTTCATTTTTCTGCATGTGGCTGTCCAATTTGCCCAGCACCATTTATTGAAGAGGCTGTCTTTTTTCCATTGGACAGTCTTTCCTGCTTTGTCGAAGATTAGTTGACTGTAGAATTGAGGGTCTATTTCTGGGCTCTCTATTCTGTTCCATTGATCTATGTGTCTGTTTTTGTGCCAGTACCATGCTGTCTTGATGATGACAGCTTTGTAATAGAGCTCGAAATCCGGAATTGTAATGCCACCAACGTTGGCTTTCTTTTTCAATATCCCTTTGGCTATTTGAGGTCTTTTCTGGTTCCATATAAATTTTAGAATTATTTGTTCCATTTCTTTGAAAAAGATGGATGGTACTTTGATAGGAATTGCATTAAATGTGTAGATTGCTTTAGGTAGCATAGACATTTTCACCATATTTATTCTTCCAATCCAGGAGCATGGAACATTTTTCCATTTCTCTGTGTCTTCCTCATGAGTACTTTATAGTTTTCTGAGTATAGATTCTGTGCCTCTTTGGTTAGGTTTATTCCTAGGTATCTTATGGTTTTGGGTGCAATTGTAAATGGGATGGACTCCTTAATTTCTCTTTCTTCTGTCTTGTTGTTGGTGTAGAGAAATGCAACTGATTTCTGTGCATTGATTTTATATCCTGACACTTTACTAAATTCCTGTATAAGTTCTAGCAGTTTTGGAGTGGAGTCTTTTGGGTTTTCCACATATAGTATCATATCATCTGCGAAGAGTGATAATTTGACTTCTTCTTTGCCGATTTGGATGCCTTTAATTTCCTTTTGTTTTCTGATTGCTGAGGCTAGGACTTCTATGTTGAATAGCAGTGGTGATAATGGACATCCCTGCCGTGTTCCTGACCTTAGCAGAAAAGCTTTCAGTTTTTCTCCATTGAGAATGATATTTGCGGTGGGTTTTTCATAGATGGATTTGATGATATTGAGGTATGTGCCCTCTATCCCTATACTTTGAAGAGTTTTGATCAGGAAGGGATGCTGTACTTTGTCAAATGCTTTTTCAGCATCTATTGAGAGTATCATATGGTTCTTGTTCTTTCTTTTATTGATGTGTTGTATCACATTGACTGATTTGCAGATGTTGAACCAACCTTGCAGCCCTGGAATAAATCCCACTTGGTCGTGGTGAATAATTCTTTTAATGTACTGTTGAATTCTATTGGCTAGTATTTTGTTGAGTATTTTCGCACCTGTGTTCATCAAGGATATTGGTCTATAGCTCTCTTTTTTGATGGGATCCTTGTCTGGCTTTGGGATCAAGGTGATGCTGGCCTCATAAAATGAGTTTGGAAGTTTTCCTTCCATTTCTATTTTTTGGAACAGTTTCAGGAGAATAGGGATTAGTTTTTCTTTAAATGTTTGGTAGAATTCCCCAGGGAAGCTGTCTGGCCCTGGGCTTTTGTTTGTTTGGAGATTTTTAATGACTGTTTCAATCTCCTTACTGGTTATGGGTCTGTTCAGGCTTTCTATTTCTTCCTGGTTCAGTTGTGGTAGTTTATATGTTTCTAGGAATGCATCCATTTCTTCCAGATTGTCAAATTTGTTGGCGTAGAGTTGCTCATAGTATGTTCTTATAATAGTTTGTATTTCTTTGATGTTAGTTGTGATCTCTCCTCTTTCATTCATGATTTTATTTATTTGGGTCCTTTCTCTTTTCTTTTTGATAAGTCGGGCCAGGGGTTTATCAATTTTATTAATTCTTTCAAAGAACCAGCTCCTAGTTTCGTTGATTTGTTTTATTGTTTTTTGGTTTCTATTTCATTGCTTTCTGCTCTGATCTTTATGATTTCTCTTCTCCTGCTGGGCTTAGGGTTTCTTTCTTGTTCTTTCTCCAGCTTCTTTAGGTGTAGGGTTAGGTTGTGTACCTGAGACCTTTCTTGTTTCTTGAGAAAGGCTTGTACTGCTATATATTTTCCTCTCAGGACTGCCTTTGTTGTGTCCCACAGATTTTGAACCGTTGTATTTTCATTATCATTTGTTTCCATGATTTTTTTCAATTCTTCTTTAATTTCCCGGTTGACCCATTCATTCTTTAGAAGGATGCTGTTTAGTCTCCATGTATTTGGGTTCTTTCCAAACTTCCGTTTGTGGTTGAGTTCTAGCTTTAGAGCATTGTGGTCTGAAAATATGCAGGGAATGATCCCAATCTTTTGATACCGGTTGAGTCCTGATTTAGGACCGAGGATGTGATCTATTCTGGAGAATGTTCCATGTGCACTAGAGAAGAATGTGTATTCTGTTGCTTTGGGATAAAAAGTTCTGAATATATCTGTGATGTCCATCTGGTCCAGTGTGTCATTTAAGGCCTTTATTTCCTTGCTGATCTTTTGCTTGGATGATCTGTCCATTTCAGTGAGGGCAGCGTTAAAGTCCCCTACTATTATTGTATTATTGTTTATGTGTTTCTTTGATTTTGTTATTAATTGGTTTATATAGTTGGCTGCTCCCACGTTGGGGGCATAGATATTTAAAATTGTTAGATCTTCTTGTTGGGCAGACCCTTTGAGTATGATATAGTGTCCTTCCTCATCTCTTATTATAGTCTTTGGCTTAAAATCTAATTGATCTGATATAAGGATTGCCACTCCTGCTTTCTTCTGATGTCCATTAGCATGGTAAATTCTTTTCCACCCCCTCACTTTAAATCTGGAGGTGTCTTCGGGCTTAAAATGAGTTTCTTGGAGGCAACATATAGATGGGTTATGTTTTTTTATCCATTCTGATACCCTGTGTCTTTTGACAGGGGCATTTAGCCCATTAACATTCAGGGTAACTATTGAGAGATATGAATTTAGTGCCATTGTATTGCCTGTGAGGTGACTGTTACTGTATATGGTCTCTGTTCCTTTCTGATCTACCACTTGTAGGCTCTCTCTTTGCTTAGAGGACCCCTTTCAATATTTCCTGTAGAGCTGGTTTGGTGTTTTGTTTGTCCTGGAAGCTTTTAATCTCTCCTTCTATTTTCAATGATAGCCTAGCTGGATATAGTATTGTTGGCTGCATGTTTTTCTCGTTTAGTGCTCTGAAAATATCATGCCAGCTCTTTCTGGCCTGCCAGGTCTCTGTGGATAAGTCAGCTGCCAATCTAATATTTTTACCATTGTATGTTACAGAATTCTTTTCCATGGCTGCTTTCAGGATTTTCTCTTTGTCACTGAGACTTGTAAATTTTACTATTAGGTGATGGGGTGTGGGCCTATTCTTATTGATTTTGAGGGGCGTTCTCTGAACCTCCTGAATTTTGATGCTCGTTCCCTTTGCCATATTGGGGAAATTCTCCCCAATAATTCTCTCCAGTATACCTTCTGCTCCCCTCTCTCTTTCTTCTTCTTCTGGAATCCCAATTATTCTAATGTTGTTTCGTCTTATGGTGTCACTTATCTCTCAAATTCTCCCCTCATGGTCCAGTAGCTGTTTGTCCCTCTTTTGCTCAGCTTCTTTATTCTCTGTCATTTGGTCTTCTATATCACTAATTCTTTCTTCTGCCTCATTTATCCTAGCAGTGAGAGCCTCCATTTTTGATTGCACCTCATTAATAGCTTTTTTGATTTCAACTTGGTTAGGTTTTAGTTCTTTTATTTCTCCAGAAAGGGCTTTTATATCTCCCGAGAGGGTTTCTCTAATATCTTCCATGCCTTTTTCGAGCCCGGCTAGAACTTTGAGAATTGTCATTCTGAACTCTAGATCTGACATATTACCAATGTCTGTATTGATTAGGTCCCTAGCCTTCGGTACTGCCTCTTGTTCTTTTTTTTGTGGTGAATTTTTCCGTCTTGTCATTTTATCCAGATAAGAGTATATGAAGGAGCAAGTAAAATACTAAAAGGGTGGCAACAACCCCAGGAAAATATGCTTTAACCAGATCAGAAGAGATTCCAAATCGTGAGGGGGGATAAAGGGAATAAAAAGAGGTTCACAAAGGGAGAAAGAAAAAAAAAAAAGAAAAAAAGAAAAAGCAAAGCAAAGAAAAGAATTTAAAAAAAAGAAAACGAATAAAGAAAAATATAAAATAGAAAAAAATATATATTAGATAAACTAGTTAAAAAACGTTAAAAAAGAAAAGGGAAAAAGTTAAAAAAAAATTTTACCAGAAGGCGAGAAAAAAACCAAAAAATGAAAAAGAAAAAAATTAAATTATCTGCAAGACAAAAAAAAAATCTCAGGGAAAAAGCCATGAGTTCCATGCTTTGCTTTCTCCTACTCTGGATTTCTGCTGCTCTCCTTGGTATTGAAACCGCACTCCTTGGTAGGTGAACTTGGTCTCGGCTGGATTTCTTGTTGATCTTCTGGGGAAGGGGCCTGTTGTAGTGATTCTCAAGTGTCTTTTCCCCAGGCGGAATTGCACAGCCCTTACCAGGGGCCGGGGTGAGTAAACCACTCAGGTTTGCTTTCAGGAGCTTTTGTTCCCTGAGCGCTTTCCGTAGAGTTCCGGAGGACGGGAATACAAATGGCAGCCACCTGGTCTCCGGCCCGGAGGAGCTGAGAGCCCGGGGCTCCGCTCCTCAGTGTGCCCTCAGAGAACAGCGCCCAGTTACTCCCGTCCTCCTGACCTCCGTCCGCGCTCTGAGTTCACCGAGCCTGCGACCGGTTCAAGGTAACACCGAGCTGCGAGCTTACTGTCGGCTCTGTCTCTGTAGCCGGCTTTCCCGTTCCAATACCCGCAAGCTCTGCGACACTCAGACATCCCCAATTCTTCTGTGACCCTGCGGGACCTGAGGCCATGCTGACCCCGCGTGGGCTTCGCCCCGGTTTAGCCTCTGGAGCGATGTCCCTCAGCGGAACAGACTTTTAAAAGTCCTGATTTTGTGCTCCGTTGCTCCGCCGCTTGCCGGGAGCCGGCCCCTCCCCCCGGGGTCTATCTTCCCGTCGTTTTGGATTCACGTCTCCGCCAGTCCTACCTTTCAGAAAGTGGTTGTTTTTCTGTTTCCAGAATTGCTGTTCTTCTTCTCTTCGATCTGCCGATGGATTTGCAGGTGTTTGCAATTTTTAGATAAGCTATCTAGCTGATCTCCTGGTAGCTGAAGTAGTCTCAGCCTGCTACTTCTCCGCCATCTTGACTCCTCCCCACTTGTGGTACTTTTTTAGTATATTCCATAGAGAATGTGTAAATCATTTTCTGCAAACAAATCAACAATTTTACCTTTTCTTTTCCAATCGTTTTCCTTTTCCTCTTCCTCTCAACACCTCGCCCCACCCTTTATTTTCACTAGATTGGACTTCCAGTAAAATGTTAAATACAAATTAGGACAGCATATATTTTTGCCTTTTTCCTGATCTTTGTGGATAATCATTCAATATTTTACAATTAAGCATGATGATAGCTACAGTGAGTTTTTGTTGTTGTTGTTGTTGTTTTTGTTGCATAATTGTGCTTTATCAGAATGTGGAATTTCTCATCTGTTCTTGGCTTCTTAGGAGTTATTATCATGAGGAGGTGGTAAATTTAATCAAATGCTTTTCTGCATTTACTGAAATAATCATTTTTTCCCCTCTTCATTCTATTAATGTGAATTGTGTTGCTTGATTTTCAAATGTTAAAACAACCTTGCACTCCTGAGATAAATTGCACTTGATTATTTATTATCCTTTTTAAAGACTGCTGAAAAGATTTACTAATATTTTATTAAGTATTTTATGTCCATGTTCATGAACGATATTGATCTGCAATTGTTTTTCTTTTAATGTCTTTGTTGGGTATTGGTATCCATATTATGTCGGTTTTATAAAATGTATAAGGAATTGCCCTTTGCATTTTGAAAAATTTTATGTTGAATTTGCATTTTCTCTCACAATGTTTCATTGAATTGTTGTGAAGTCATCTGGGGCTGGATTGTTTTTTGGGGAAAGATTTTTTATTATTACAAAGTTATAAATTATTAAATCGAAAAAAATTTATAATAGATATTGAAATTTTTAGATTTCTAGATTTTCTATTTTTATTTATTTTTTAACCTTGGTCAGTTTTCCTTTCCAGAGGTTTGTACCATACCATAAACTATGGTAAAGAATTTATTGTCATAAAGTCTCTTAACACTAGTCCTTTATTATCTTCTTTATTTTTATAGACCTACAATGATATCACTTATTTTACCCCTCATGTTGGGAGTTTGGGTTTTCTCTCTTTATCTTAACCATTCTTGCTAGATTTTTGACTAATTTTATTACTATTTTCAAAGCACTGAGTTTTCAATTTTTATATTTATCATTTTTCTATTTTAGTGGCTTCCAGTATTTATTTTTTTCCTTCTACTTACTTTTGGTAGAATTTGCTTTTTTTCTAGCTTCTTAAAGTGAAGCTAAAGTAATTGGTTTCAACCCTTTTTTGTCTACTGTAGTCATTTAAAGCGATTTCATTTTTTCTAAGCACCTCTTTAGCTATAACCTACACATTTAGGAATGTCATATTTTCATTATCACTCAGTTTGAAATACTTTTCAATTTTCTTTTGATAACTTGTTTGACTCATGAGTTATTTAAAGTGGTATTACTAAATTGCCATATAATTGGGGATTTCCTGGATCTCTGAATGCTGTTTATTTCTAACTTAAAATCCCTTTGGCTAGAGGATACATTCTGTGTGATTCCATCCTTTTATATTGATTGAAACTTATTTAATGACCTAGAATATTGGTCTACCTTGGTGACTGACTGTCCCATATACAACTGAAAATAAGAGATATCTGCAGTTTTGAGGTGAGATGTTCTATAAATGTCAATTAGGTCAAGTTTCATGATAACATTTTTCACATCTTGTCTTTTACTGACTTTTGTATACTTACTCTATCAATTACTCATAAAGGAGTCTTAAAATACCCAGCTGTAGTTTCTCTTAGCACTCTGCTCTGCCCTTAGCTTTTCATCTGATAACCTGGCTGATCTTGATCATTTAATTTCACTCTGTTCCCCTTCCCACCCACCTCTGCTCTTGGAGGGTATTTGTCTCGCAGCAGGGGGAAGGGCCCATGTACCTCACTGCAGTATCTCCCAGCACTTGTCCTGCATCCAACCTTTCACATTCTATCCTTGAGCCTTCAGTGAAGATCAGTTTCAGAGAGTTGGTGGGTGGGATGGTGGATAAGGTGGATCAGAACTTCAAATTACCATGCAAGTCCACTCACCACCATAGCAAGTATGTCAAAAATTTTTGTATATTCTGGGGAGTCTGAGTGTCTCAGTCAGTTGAGTGTTTGACTCTTGGTTTCAGCTCAAGTCTTGATCTCAGTGTTTTGAGTGCAAACCCCACATGGGTTCCGTGTCCAGCGGGGGTCTGCTTGAGATTCTCTTTCTCTCTCTCTGCCTCTTCCCCTACCCCTCCCTCTTTCTCTCTCTCAGATAAATAAATCTTTAGAAGTTCCTGTATATTCTCCTAAACCTCCTCTATGATAGAATATTTTCCCCTTTACAACTCTCCATGAGCCATCAGTTTCATTTATCCTATAATGTATTTATCCTTTCCTGGAATTTAGTACATTTGCATTCTCAAGTTTCTGATTTTTTTTTAACTTTAATTTTGTTGCATAACCAGCTTGTTTCAGTTGGTAGTATAGAAACAATGGATTTGTGCAACTTCCTAAATACTAACAGAAGGAGAAAGTCTATTTCAGTTCATTTTTCATTTTAGGTATTACTTTTTAAAGTCTATTTTTGAATATGTAAAACATTTACTTGGTTCAAAATTAGAAGTATGTAAAAAGTATAATGTGAGAATTTTTATTTTAATTCTTCTCTCCTTTTAAAAATAATGTCTGTGTTTTGCTTCTCTTTTTTAGTATTTCTATTTTTCAGTATAAATGTGTGTGTCTGTACGTGTGATATGCAGATAGATAATGTAGGTAGATTAATTTCACATCCATTCTTACATAAAAGTAGCATTCTAAAAATTGTTTTTTCTTTGTTGTATAATAAACAACAACAAAAATTAAAGTTGATTATAAAATAGAAAAGTAAAATAATGGTAAGAATAGAGACTAGTGAATAATAATAAATGAACATATTTGTGTAATCAGTATAATTGCCAAGAAATAAATTATTAATTGAAGCCCATAACTCTCCTGCATGTCCCCTCTAAATTATTATACTCTTCTTTGCCACAAATACATCAAACATCCAGGCATTTACCATCACTAATTAGTCCTTCCAGCTTTGAAATTTTATAGGTGAAAGTGTACAGACTTTCTTTTGTGTCTGACTTATTTTTTCAACAATGTATTTGTAAGAGCCAACAGTGGTTTTATGAAAAGCCTTAGTTCATTCATTTTTATAGCTTCATGCTATTCCAATGTATGAATATCATGAAATTTTGCTTCTTTATTCTTCATTGATGTTTGCTATTGAAAACTGCATTTAAAATTACACACCATCTGAAAAAAATCATAGCTTTAATTCTTACTTTCTGGTCCCTATACATTTCCTTTCTTTTTCTTGCCTCACAATGTCAAATAAAAGTAATAAGAGCAAACACATTAGTTGCTAAATGTCAAAAGGTTTTTTTTTTTTTTTTTTAAGATTGAGTTAAACATTTATATTCTGGGTTTACTAGCAGTTGTTAATTTGTGTCATCAGTAGAGGTTGAATTTTATCCCATGATACCTGGGTATCTTTTGAGATATTTTTATCTCTTGTTCTCTTAATGAGTCATATTAAATTGATTTTTGAATGTTAAACCAACTCTGCAGCCCTGAGATAAACTTAAATTGGAAATAAAATATTGCAATTTTTATATATTGCTGTATGTTTTTGCAAATATTAACTTTTAAAATTATCATTTATATTTATAAGTAGAATGGGCCAGTACTTTTACTTTCTTATAGTGCCTTCATTGCATCTTAAAACCAATTTAATTCTGTTTTTCTAAAATAAGATGGTGAGTGCTCTGTCTTGTCTCATCCTCTGGGATGATCTCTATAAGCTTGGTGTTATTTCAGCATTACAAGTTTAGCAGGTTGTCCTGTGAATTCTTGTGGGGCTGCCCTTTCATTTGTGAAGAGTTATTATTATTATTATTATTATTTTAAGGATACAATTTCCTTGGGAGAGCTCAGTTGGTTACCCATCTGCCTTCGGCTCAGGTCATGATCCCAGGGTTCTGGGATTGAGTCCCATATCAGGCTCCTTGCTCAGCAGCAAGCCTGGTTCTACCCCTGGCTTTCCTCCTGGCTTATGCTCTCGCTCACTCTCTCTGTCTCAAATAAATAAATAAAAAGTCTTTAAAAAAAAAAAGGTTACAATTTTCTTAATAAAGAAAGGACCATTTATGTTATTTCCCTGTTCCTATGTCAATTTTAGTAAGTTATGATTTTTCTTTTTTTTGTTATGATTTTTCTAAGAATATGTTCAATTCATCTAAATTATGAACTTCATTATCAAAAAGTTGATCATAATACCTTCATTTTTTTAAAATTTTGTGGTCATTACTTATTTTTTTAAAAGATTTTATTTATTTATTTGACAGAGATCGCAAGTAGGCAGAGAGGCAGGCAGAGAGAGAGAGGGGAAAGCAGGCTCCCTGCTGAGCAGAGAGCCCGATGCGGGACTCGATCCCAGGACCCTGAGATCATGACCTGAGTTGAAGGCAGAGGCTTTAACCCACTGAGCCACCCAGGCACCCCGATACCTTCATTTTTAATTGTGATATCCTCCTCCTAATTCTGGGATTTTTTTCTTTTTTATCTTTATTAATATTAAACATTTTAAATAATTTTTTTACTCTTTCTAAGAAAACAGTTTTTGTTTTTGTCAACCCTTTCTATTATATTTTTGTTCTCTATTTCATTTATTTCTTTTCTTACTATATTGATATTTCTTCATATATTTCTTTTGTGCTTTCTTTTTTGGTTTAATTTACTTTTGTTGTCTCTGATTCTTGCCCATGGTCACTCATTTTCTTATTTTATATAAGCATATCTTTAGCACAAACTATTTTTGCCTGGAGACCTCTTATACCGTCTAATTTACATAACACTTAAAATGAATTGCTTTGTGTTTGGTTTTGCCAAAGAGTTTCAATAGTTTTCCAAGCATTTGAATTTTACTTTTGTTTTTCTCATTTGTGAATTATCATGTTTTATTTCCATAGGAGACAAAGGACATTTTTACCCACCCAAAACCCTAGGCAGGAGCATGCTCACTTCTCATTTTCCAGGGCCATAGGTAAAGAGGCAGGTATTCTCTTTCTCTCGTCATTCAGGTACAACACTTCCATGATTTTGATTCTGAAATAGGCCTTATTTGCTTTCCTTGACTCATTTGAACCCAAAGCCAAGTATTCGATTTATTTATTTATTTATTTTTTAGGATTTTAGTTATTTGTCAGAGAGAGAGAGAGAGAGCGCGCATGCAGACAGAGTGGCAGGCAGAGGCTGAGGGAGAATCAGGCTCCCTGCTGAGCAAGGAGCCTGATGTGGGACTGGATCCCAGGACGCTGGAATCATGCCCTGAGCAGAAGGCAGCCACTTAACCAACTGAGCCACCCAGGCATCCCCATATCTGTTTCTAAGATAGTACTAAAATCCCAGATCTTCCCTCTGAGGCCTTAATCTGTTATGCTTTACTGCAGGCTTCTGCAGTCATATCTAAGGGCTTATTATTAATTCTACTTAATTTTGTTCCTTGTGTCTGGGTTTTCTCTTAAGTTTTGGAATAGGTCTTTCATTGGGATAGAGGGTTATACTACGTCTTTCATCACATTGCTGGACTTCTGATTCTGGACTACCTTTATAAAAGTTGGACTGGAGTCTGATTATTTTGTATGTTTCAAATGAGGGGAGTGACAATATCAATGCGGATATGATAGAAATGAAGGGATACATTTGGATGATCAGAAAACAAGACAAAATGAATGAATTGCATGACATGTATTTTATTCTTTTGGCAAGATAGCCAACATAGAAAAATGCCACTCCCAAGACACCTTGAATATAAAAAGTTTTAGCAAAGAATGTGTCTGTGGAATTAAGTATAAATAAATCAGAACATAAGAATTATACTTCTCCATAATGCAAATTTATGTGGAATTTGAAGTTTAATATAAGTCTACACTTGGGAAAAATTTAAGCCTATCAACATGTATTGGGTTTCAGTGAACTTGGCTTCATTCACCCCTGATTTAGAGTGTTCTAAAGTTTGCAATTAAAAGCTACAACTGAATGGTGGCTGAACACAGACTCATTAGTACAGAGTTACAAAAGCTTCAGAAAAATCACCTAAATTGTAGACCTTGGCTATTCACAAGGCTGCTTGGTTTTGGCAAATCAATGTTTTCTTTTTTTTATTTTAAATTTAATTTAATTTTATTTTTTATTTTCAGCATAACAGTATTTCTTGTTTTTGCACCACACCCAGTGCTCCATGCAATCCGTGCCCTCTCTAATACCCACCTCCTGGTTCCCCCAACCTCCCACCCCCCACCCCTTCAAAACCCTCAGATTGTTTTTCAGAGTCCATAGTCAAATCAATGTTTTTAAAGTGTTAAGTGTGTGTCTGGGGAAGGGATTGTGTATTTATTGCTTACAGTCTTTTATTCTATCTCAGACTTAGAGATGTGCATCACTAGAATGCCACCATTCAATCACCCAGTATAAAACCTCCTCCTTTTTTCCTTCAAAAATTTGGAGTAGTTTCGAGTTTACTGCAAAATCCTCCATAGCCCCCTGCCTCCACACATGCATAGCATCCCTTGTTATCAACATCCTCCAGCAGAGTGGTTCATTTGTTAAAACTGATAAACCTACACTGACACATAAAGACCAACCAAAGTCCGTAGGTGACATTATTGTTCACTCTTGATGTTGTATATTCTACGGGTTTAGACAAACATATAATGACCAGGATCCACCATTATAGTATCATAGAAAGTATTTTCACTTCCCTCACAATCTGTTCTCTGCCTCAACACTTTTGCCTTTTCCAGAATGCCATATAATTGGAATGTATTGTATGTAGTCTCTTAGATTGGATTAATTCACTTAGTAACATGCCTTTGAGTTTTTATTTCACCCATTCCTAACTCCATTTATTTTTCCCAGAACAGGTACCATAATACATAATACATCACATGGTTGGGAGCATATATTCATGCTTAAAATGATCAGATTGTAGTAGATAATATTGGGGTAGCCTGATGAATCCCTTAACTCCATGAATGTTGACTGATAACACTCCCAGTTGCCCCTTGTCTGGAGAATTGCTCTTAGTTGCATGGGAGACCTGTCTCTTACCCTGTTTGCTCCCATCATTCTTTCCTCACAAGAATTCCTCTCTCAGGCTCTTCTTTTAGAGAATCTAAACGAAGACACTGGTTTGTCACAGAAATTAACAATGTGATTCACACAGACACACACACATATACATAAATGCAAATATTATATGATTTATAGGTTTTATAAGTTTTAAATGTATATGTAATTTGAGTATACTCTAAATATTATAGATAAATAGAACAATAACTATAAATTTTAAATATATCAAATATATTTGTACAAATTTATATATGATTTATTATAAAATATATGATTTATATAATATGTTATATCACATATTATATATCAATATATTATATATATATATATAAAACAAAAGAACCAAGAATAATCAGAATAATTTGAAAAAGAGTAACAAGCGGAGGGATCCTCTCTGATAGATGTTATGATTAAGCAAATATTATATCACTTAAAGAGAGCTTTAAAGCCTTGAGATTTTCAGGAACAGGGGTATTAACTTAAATAAGGGAACAGAATAGAGAATACACATGTATGCATATATATATATATAGTTATACAAACATATTCGAACACATGGTAGGTAACAGAAACATGCTGACTGAATGGACAGTTGATATGTGATAGAATTGACTTACAAATAAGTGGGGAAAGAAAGGATAATTCAGTAAATGTTTCTGGAACAATAGTTTATGTGAAAAAAATATTATAGCCCATCTTCACACTATAAAAACAAATCAGTCCCAGTCAGTTAAAAAAATCTAAATGTGAAAAGTAAAACTCAAAAATGTTTAACAGAAGATATAACAATATCTTTATGATCTTGGTATAGGAGAGTATAGTTGGTTATTTTATCCACAAAAAAAAACCCCAAATAGAGGAAAATGTGGATTAGTTTTATTATTAAAAAAGTTTTTGTATCTAAAGTGTAAACACATTAAAAAGATAAACCACAGATGAAGAAAGCTATTCGCAATATATAAAACTGACAAAGGACTAGTTTTTCCTATATATAAAAGTTACTATAAATCAGCGAGAAAACAGATAAAAATGGAAAAATAGACAAAAGATATGAAAAGGCAAATCCAAAAGAGGAAATAAAAACAAGATTTTCAACCTCAGATGATGCTTCATATTCATCAGAAAAATAAAGTTCTAAAACAACAGCTAACAATCCCTGAATGTGCCACATGTTGACAAGGATGTGGAGGAACAGGCTGCCTGGCTGCTGAGAACGTAAATCAGTATTAGCACTTGGGATTACCATCAGCAACATCTAGGGAAATGTAAATACCAAAGCCACAGGAATTCCAGTTGTAGTTTGATGCCATAGGTGAGCCCATGTGTAAAAAAAAAAAGCTCATTTCAACATTATTTGTAATGTCAGAAGTATTGAAATATTCTGCCCATCAACAAGACAAGGAAAAATAATATATGTGTCTTTATACAATGAAATACTCTACAGTCAAAATGAATATACCTGATGTGTCAGGAACAACAGAAAAAAATTTAAATGTAATGTGGAATATATCAAGCTAGTTTTAAAAGGATATACATAGTATGATGTCTTTTTTATAAAGCTTTAAACATGGAAAGTAATACTATGTGTTACTCCTGCACAAATATGCATTTGATAAAAATATAGAAGCATGAATGGAAATGATCAGTAAGGTCAGACTTGCTTTAAACTCTGGTCAGGGGAGGAGGGAGTGTGTTCTTAGAGGTTTAATTTTCAGCTACATGTGGGTTGAATTTTACCAGTAATGTTTTATTCCTTAAGCTGAGTGGTGGTATGTGGTTTTTTGTTGTATTATGTAAACATTTCTATACCCCAAACTTTCTTGGAAAAAAAAGTGTATATTTCTTGCTGTTTCCTATATATTTAAACTTACAGACACACACTGCTTTGTTTTATACTTTATTCCAAAAGGATTTGTTTTGTTTCATTTTTAGTATTACCTATAAAGTTCTATGTAGATCTTCCTGAATATTTCTGAGTGCTGTGTCCATTGCTCACATTTTACTTTTATTCTTCCAGCAAGGGACAGATAATTCCCTTCCACCTTTTTGCCTGTCCTTGTAAACCTGTGTAGGAGATTGCTTCGTGTATTGATGGATCATAGAATGTAAACGTATGTAGTTTCACTCAATATTCCCAGATAGCTCTACATCAGATAGTCCCAAATAACATCTCATTTTATACTTCTACCAGAAGTGGGTGAGGGTTTCTATTTTCCCCACAAACTTTTAGTCCACCATTGGTTAACAAAATCTATAGCATCCGTTGGCAAACGGGAATTCTTTTTTTTTTTTAAAGACTTTTATTTATTTATTTAACAGACAGAGATCACAAGTAGGCAGAGAAGCAGGCAGAGAGAGAGGAGGAAGCAGGCTTCCAGCCTGATGTGGGCCTCGATCCCAGGACCCTGGGATCATGACCTGAGCCGAAGGCAGAGGCTTTAACCCACTGAGCCACCTAGGCGCCCTCAAACGGGAATTCTTAAATGTGATGTAGAAGAATTAATTCATCTTTACTTCATACTATGTGGGTTTTTTTCTTCTTCTTCTTCTTCTTTTTTTTTTTCCATCTGATTTAGGAAGTTCATGGCTACTTAATGGTTGCAAAGGTATTTGGGGTTGAGGACAGGTTGTTCAAAAAGTTCTATCATTCTACCAGGAAGTGCAGCTCTTTGAATGTTCTTAGTTCAAGAACTGTTCTCTATCTGGGAAAATGATCCTTCTCAACCATAAGGGCAGTTTCAGGAGGAATGTCCCTAGAGTTTAAGGGGAAAGGACTGCATTTAGAACACCAGAGCACATAAATTGTCTGGGACACTCAGTGGGGTATGAGCTGTCCCCAGAGGGCATTCTCATCTGTGACTGAGACACTTGAAAGCAAGACTTAACCCAGCCATACCGGGCTCAGCGTTTCCCTTTCTGCACCTCAGGGTTCTCATGGATAGTATGAAAGGGATGGACAGTAAAATCTCTATTATCTCCTTAGTCTATGATAGAATATATTTTTTAAAGATTTTATTTATTTATTTGACAGAGAGAGATCAGTAGGCAGAGAGGCAGGCAGAGAAAGACGGAGAAGCAGGCTCCTTGCTTGCGGAACAGACAACCTGATTCAGGGCCCGATCCCAGGCCCCCGAGATCATGACCTGAGCCGAAGGCAGAGGCTTAACTCACTGAGCCACCCAGGCTCCCCTATGATAGAACATTTTTTTAACCAATTTATTAATTTCATCATTCCAGAACTGCAGGAATCAAGTTTGGTGATAATTTTTCACATGCCCTGGACCAAGCCATTTATGAATCAAGGTGATCTCAGAATCTAGGTGAGACCATATTAAACTGTTCACAACGTGTATTACTTTAGCTTAACTGCCATACATATCAAATCTCAAGCCTCAATAATTCACTGCGATAGAAACCAATGTCTCATCCATTTACTTACTTATTTATTTTTTAAAAAGACTTAATTTATTTATTTTCGAGAAAGAGAGTGAATGCGAGAGGAGGGAAGAGGCAGAGGGAGAGGCAGAGAGAGAATCCCGAAGCATACTCCATACTGACATGGAGCCCAAAGCAAGGCTGGGTCTCATGACCCTGAGATCATGACCTGAGCTGAAATCAAGAGTGGGCATTTACCTGGCTGAGCCACCCAGGCACCCCAATGTCTCACCCATTTAAAGAACACTGAAGGGTTTCAAGTTGGGTAGCTTTGAAAGTTATCATTCAAGGACCTGGGATTTTTCCATCTGTGGTTCTTCTCTTCTTAAGATTCTTGAAGTTCTTGCTAGTCACCTTCCAGATAGCAAAGAGAACAGAGTTCACTGTAGGAGGCTATACTTAGCCTAAGCTTTGAAGTGGCACACATCACTACTGTTCTCATTCTCTTGGCCAGAACAGAGCAGTCTCTGACATAACAAGAGTACCTGCCAGGCATCTGCAGAAGACAATTAGTTTTGTTTTAATTTTAATTTTTTTAGTTTTTAAAGATTGATTTATTTATTTTACAGAGTGAGTGTGCAAATGAGTGGGGGGAGGGGCAGAGGGAGAGAGAGAATCCTGAAGCAGACTCCCCACTGAGTGTGGGGCCCAATGTGGGGCTCTATCCCAGGACCATGAGATCATGATCTGAGCTGAGACTAGGAGTTGGCTGCTTAATGAACTGAGCCACCCAGGCACCCCAATTTTGTTTTAGTTTTAGAAGGAATGTGACAATATTAAATAACAGTGCTTCAAAACTAGGAGGGAATCACCCATAATCCCATGCCAGGAATAAAGTATCTGTTAGTATTTATGCAGTTTTACATAGCTGTAATTTTAGAGGGATTGTACTTGAATAGTCCCCCCATAGTTCCCCTTTCCTCTCTTCTTCCTTCTTTCCTTCTTTTCCCTTCCTTACACTCCATCCTTCCTTTCTCCTTTCTTCCCTCCGTCCCTCCGATTTTCTAACTTATTTAAACATTTTTGATGATCTACTGGGCTAGATAGCAAGAACACAGACATCAATAAGACACAGCATTTTAAATTTGCCCTCAAGTTCCACTAGTGTGAGAGCAGGCAAGTAACCAATCATTATACCATAATGTGATGAGGGCTGATAGAAATAAATATGGTGGCAGCCCTTATGCCCCCCAAAAAATGTTTAGAGAAGGTAGTCTGGACTGAGCAATAAAGGATACATAGACACTAGTGTAAAAAAAAAAAACAACAACACCTCAGAGTCTTCTGGAATGGGGGCACCATTTTCAAAGGCCCAGAGGCATGAGACAGAACAGTGAGCTCTGAAAACTGCACATAGTTGAGACTGATCAGAAAATAGAGTGTGTATGAGCAGTGGTGAGGGCTGAGTTGGGAGACTTCTGATGAGTCAAACAGTGAGAGATTTTTAATTCTGGTAAGGAGTTTTTAGTTTAAACACAAAAAGTATTATTGAATATTTTCATCAGAGAAGTGATATGATCAGAACTTTGTTTGAGAAAGATAAACCTGGTTACTGTGTGGGAAAAAAATTGCAGGGGGAAGAAATTGAAGACAACATCCCAATTAAGGAACTAGTTTCACAATTCATATGAGGTGTGATGGTGGGGGGGACTTGTGTTTGATTGGCTTTGGAGACAAACATGTAGTATTCAAGAGAGATTTCTGTGGTAGAACAAACAGGGCTTAGGAATTGACTAGATATGAAGAGTTGGAGAGAGAAATATGTTTGGATTGCCCCCCAGGATTCCAGTTTGGATCATTTGATTGACAATTATTCCAGGAATGATTAGGGAAGAAGAGTGAATAATGAATTCAGATTTATATTTTAATTTTTAGGTACTTTTGGAAATATAAGCAGAGGAGAGTGGTAGGAGGTAGATTGTAAAACTGAAATTCAGGAGAGAGACCTACAGGGAAATTAATGTTCTTAATTAAATGTATAGGGTGAAAATGACCCTATACATCCTACACATGTCTGGAGACCATGTGTAGAGTATGAGGACCAATGTTTAAGTGAAGAATAAAAGAATAAAAACTGACAATGGAGTCTGTTATGAGGGAAGCAAACAAATAAAGATGAGCCATGGAATAAGAGTATCATTAAGTCACAGAAACTAAGAGGAGAAAATTTTAAGGGCTGAGAAGAGATCAAGAAAAATAAAGATGAAAAAGTGCCCATTAGATCTAGCATCAAACTGCTCACTGGCAGTGAGTACAGTTTTTATGGAAAAGAACCAGATAATTTGGATTGAGCTGTGAATGGAAAGTGAGAAATCAGAGATAATGACAGTAGGTAGATATTAATAAGGAGAAGAGAGAATAAGATAAAATCTCTAATGTTAATCTGAAGAGAGATTTTTTCCCCAAGTGGAAAAAAATTTTCTGATGTATAAATGCTTTCAGGAAAAATCTTGCAGAGAGGGGTCCTTTGAAAATAACAGAATGATAATAGAAGGAAGAGTAATTAATAGAGTGAAGTTTTGAGGAGACAGAACTGGAGGAATAAATTTTTCATTTTAATAGGCAGAAACAAGAAACAGTGATTCTGGATGGGGTTTCCTTTGTCAGTTCAATAGTGGGAATTGGTGGTGGATCTCATGTGATGACTCCTATTACATTTGTGATGAAACATAAACTGCTGAGAGAAAGCAAGATGGTAGGGTCAGATGTTTAAGAAAAATGGAGATTTAAAATCACCATTGTGGACAAAGATCTCATGGGAAACATATAATAGGAACACTGAATAGTGCTGGGCACTGGGCACCTCCTGGAATCAGAGATGCTGCAATGGCTACCATCCCAAGGATCTGCTTTGGAGGCTTTCTCCAGCAGTGTTCAGTGTCCTCTTTGTGGAGGTGGGAAAGGAAGATAGTTGAATAGTTGCATACTTGTCAGGTGAGTTTGGCAAAAGAAAGTAAATAAAATGATCAACTAAAAATCTAAAATGACTATGGAAGAAGGGAAAAACCTCCATGGGACTGGTGAGTCTTATAAGATGGAGACCAACTGACACTAGTTAGTGAAAGAGGAAGAACGCATGACTTTCATTATCAACTTGCTTTTTAAGTGATCAATATAGTAAAGTGGATTTTATTTTAGTGTACCATTCTATGACTTTTGAATTAAGAGACTATTTTAAAGCACTTTTAGCCTTGCAGAAAATTCAACAGATGGTACAGACTAACCCATATGCCCCCTACTACCCCATCCCTCATACACAGTTATCAACATCCTGTATTAATGTGGTAGTTTTGTTTGACTTGACAAAGTGATATTAATACATTTTAATTAATGGAATTCTATAGTTTACATTAGGATTCACTTTTTCAGCTGAAAAGCTCTATGGGTTTTGACCAACACAAATGCCTTGTATTCACCATACACTATAGCTTTACTGTCCTAAAAATCTCCTGTGCTCTACCTATTCATCCCTTAGTCCCTAGCAATCACTGATCTTTTTTTTTCTACAGTTTTACCTAAAATTCATAATGTCACATGGTAGGAGTCATACAGATGTGGCCTTTTCAGACTGGTGTCTGTCACATAATAATAGGCATTTAAGGTTCATCCCTGTCTTTGATAACTCTTTTCATCTGTACCTTTTCACCTGTGGCTTGATAACTCATTCATTTTCAATGCTGAATAATATTCCATTATTCAGGTGCACCAAAGTTTATTTACCCATTTATCTACTGAAAGACATTTTGGTTCCTTCCAAGATTTGGCAGTTATGAAATTCATGTGTAGGTTTTTGTGTGGCCAAGAAGGAGAGTTATTGCTGGAATGTATGGTAAAACCATGTTTACCTTTGTAAGGTACTGCTAGACTATCTTCCAAGTATCATTTTGCATTTCCACAAGAAATGATTTGAGAGTTCCTGTTGTTCTGAATACTCACTAGCGTTTCATGTTGTCAAGTGTTCTAGATGTAGACTATGCTAAAGGGTGTACAGTGGTACATTATTGTTATCTTAATTTGCCATACTTAGGGACTAGCGATGTTGAAAATTTTTCATATGTTTATTTGCCATCTGCTTTTCTTCTTTGGTGAATTCTCTGTTCAGATATTTTGCCCATTTTAATTGAGTTGTTTGTGTCCTTGCTTTAAAGTGTTAAGAGTTCTTCATAGCCCTTTATTGGATATGTATTTGGCAACTATTTTGTCCCAGTCTTTTACTTTTTGCATTCTCTTAATTGTCTTTCTTAGGGCAGAAGTTTTACATTTCAATGAAGCCCAGTTTATCCAGTTCCCATCTATTCCCACATTTTATCATGAAT
This sequence comes from Mustela lutreola, assembly GCF_030435805.1. Classification (NCBI taxonomy): domain Eukaryota; kingdom Metazoa; phylum Chordata; class Mammalia; order Carnivora; family Mustelidae; genus Mustela; species Mustela lutreola. Next base: position 43,366,451 of record NC_081293.1, read on the forward strand.
TAATACCGAATTTCTTCAAAATAGTTTCCTTCATCAGTTGATCTGATAATGTATCTTATCTTCTTTGGACTTTGAATATGGTGTGTCACATTGATTGCTTTTAAAATAAAAGTCCTAGCAACAGCAATCAGACAACAAAGAGAAATAAAAGGCATCCAAATTGACAATGAAGAAGTCAAACTCTCTCTCTTAGCAGATGATTCTTTTAAATGTATTGAAATTTGTTTTTATTACCCAGAATATGGACTTGGTGAATTTTCTATGTGGACTCAAGAAGAATGTATATTTTGCTATTGTTTTGTGGAGTGTTCTATAAATATCATTTTGATCCAGTTGGTTGGTGGGTTTGCTTGCTAATAGTCTGACTTCTAGTTCTATTACTTAGGGGCATGTGTTGAATTCTCCAAATATGACTGTGAATGTTCCCATTTCTCTTTTAATTTCTGTCAGTTTTGCATATGGACTTTGTTCTTGGGTACATATATATATAGGATTGTGTTTCTTTTTCACGAATTGAATCTTTGATCAGCATGCAATGACCCTCACAATCCCTGGTAACTTTCTCTATTCCAAAGTCTTCTTCGTCTGATTTCTTAAAAATATTTTATTTATTTATTTGAGAGAGAGAGAGAGAGAGAGAGAGAGCAAGTGTACCAGTGGTGGGGGAGGGGCAAAGGAAGAGGGAGAAACAGGCTCTCTGCTGAGCAGGAAGCCCAGCATGGGGCTTGATCCACAGACCCTGGGATGATGATCTGAGCCATGCTGGTGCCCCCATCTCATATTAATATAGCTATTTTAGCTCTCTTTGGATTAATGTTTTCATGAGACATAATTGTCTATCTTTTTACCCATTTTTAAAAATATTTGAAGTGAGTTTGTTGTAGGCAGCATATAGTTGTGTTATTTTAAAAAGTCCATTCTGAAAACTTCTCTCATTGAATTGCTATATTTAGACTGTTGACATTTAATATAATTATTGATAAGTTTAGATTTAGGTCTACTATTTGATTGTCTGTGTTCTGGCTGTTTCCTCTATTTTTCATTCCCCTGTCATTGGGTGAATATTGTTTTTTAAATTACATTTTAATATATCTATTGTGATTTTGACTTTATCTGTTTACAGAGGTTTTTAGTGGCAATTCTTACAGTTATAATATGCATACTTTATTTTTTATTAATTCCAAAGTATTTTATCACATCAAGTGGAATTTATAAAATCTATCTTCATATAGAATCTTTACTCTCTGCCTTTTATGTTTTGGAGTCTTACATACTACAATTTACATTAAAAACCTAATTAGACAATGTTAAAATTTTTCATTTTCAACCATTGGATATATTTTTAGAACTTGAGAAGATAATAGTCTGTTACATTGACCAAGAAATCTACTATTTCTGTTGCTCTTCCTTCATTCCTAATGTTTGAAGTTTCCTTCTGATACCAATTCACTCCCCACCGCCTCCAATTCTCTTCTGTCTGGAGAATCAGCAATTCTGTTTAAGCAAGTGTGCTAACAAAAGTTGTCTTAATTTTTCTTCATGTGGGGATGTCTTTATTTTATCTTCACTCCAGAGGACAATTTCACTGTAGGTAGAATTCTTGGTCAATAGGACTTTTCTTTCCTCATTTAAAAAAATATGGCACTTCTGGCTGGTCTAAAGGTATTAAGTTATCTCAATTGATTGCTCACTCTCGGTTACAGATCAAACTCCCTGTTCTACTCTTTCCCCCCTTCTCACTACTGCACTTGACCAAGAATTTAAAAAAAAAAAAAAAAAAATTGGGATGCCTGGGTGGCTCAGAGGCTCAAAGCCTCTGCCTTTGGCTCAGGTCATAGTCTCAGGGTCCTGGGATCAAGCCCCACATTGGGCTCTCTGCTCAGAAGGGAGCCTGCTTGCCCCCACCCCTCGACTGTCTCTCTGCCTACTTGTGATCTCTCTCTCTCTCTGTCAAATAAACAAATAAAATCTTCAAAAAAATTCAAAAAGTGCTGCTACTTTCTGGCCTTCATGATTTCTGAGAAATATATAGTCATTTGAAATCACTGCTTCTTTAGTGATAATGCATTGTTTTCTTCTAATACTTTCATAATTTTTTTATTTGCTTTAATTTTCAGCAGTTTGATTATAATGTTTAGGTATGGATTTCCTTGGGTTTATCCTGCTTAGGTTTTACTAACTGTGACTTACATCTTTTGCCAAAATTGGGACATTTTCAATCATTTCTTCTTCAAATACTTTTCCAACACTGTACTTCTCCACTTTTAGAATTCCAGTGACATGAATGTTAATGTTAATCTCTTGTTGTTTTCACACAGACTCTGGGGCTCTGTTCATTGTTTTTTCAATCTGTTTTCTCTCTGTTCTTGCTATTAAGTCCATCCAATGAGTTTTCAGTTTTGGTTATTATACATTACAGTTCCAAAATTTTTATTTGGGTTTCTTTTATATATTCTATTTCCTTGCTGACTTTCTGTTTTGCCCTTTTTTTTGAGTGTTTACTATTGTTTCTTGGATCATTCGTGTAATAGCTGCTTTTGTACTCTTTTCCAGGTAATTCCAACATCACTGTCATATTGACATTTGTTGGTTATTTTTTCCCATACAAGCTGAACATTTCCTGTTTTGTTTTTATTTTTTAATTTTTGTAAGGCAAGTAGTTTTGGACTGTTTCCTGGTATTTTGAATATGATGTATGTATTTCTGGGCCTTATTTAAATTCTATGGAAAACATTGTTATTATACTTTTAGTAGTTAATTGCTCTGGCTTGGTACAACTACGAATTTCAACTTACCTTCCATGGTCTGTGCACCCAATCTCAGTTTAGGGTTTAATGTCTTGCAGTGTTACTCAGAATTGTGCCAGGTATGTAGCACCCTGACTCCATCAGGGACATGGACCATGATCTGTTTATTAGTTCAGTTTTCTCTAACTCTTTCTTATACTCAGCTGAATGGGATCCATGTCTGAGTGAGCCCAGGAGTTCTGATACCACTTTGTAGGATAGTTTTCTTGATATCCTCCTTCTCCACAGTCTCCTGGTTCCAATATATCCATCAGTTTTTAACAGATTACAAAGGGCCTCCCTGGAGCCCCTCCTTTTTATCCTCCAGACAAAGTGCTGTGGCTTTATTTGTCCTCCTTGCCCTGCACTTCTGAGACTGCACCTATGTCTGGGGTCAAGTGGAAAGAGGACATGGGGGGAAAAAAAAGCAGTGGTGGTTCACTCTACACTCCTGAGGTCCCAACCCCACTGACTAGAGGGGCCTCTGCCTCTGCCACTTCCATCATACTATTGTTTGGGGACTGGGCATGAGACACCAGAGAAAAGAAAACGAGCAAATAAAACAACAACAGCAAAACTCCAGAGGATTTTCCCATTCTTTTTGCAATTTCCAACTTCCCTTTCCAGCTCTTGGATTGAGGACCAGAGGGTTCTTCCTAGAGGTCTCTCTGTGCTGATGGCCACTGCTAGGTTTCGGTTTGATTCACATGCAGACCGAGGGATCTTGGAGGAAAAAAACCAAACAAACATGTAAACTCACTACTACCTTGATGGCATTTTGAATTCTGGTCTTCTTTCCCAATCCACCTGCTCCTGTTTACTTTTCAGAGTCATAAAATAGCTCTACCAGGTATTGAATCACAGCAGTGGGAGAGATGTGGGGGCATACTGACTCTACTTAACAAAACTTAAGACTTGCCATCAGGTGTGTTTTTCCAGTTTTTAACTTTTTTATTTTAAACTAACTTTAGACTCACAGAAGTTGCGAAAAGATTAGTGTCTGTGTATTCACCCTGCTTTCCCCAGTGATAGTATTTTATATACCATTGTGCATTTCCCAAACCAGGAAGTTGGCAGGGGCACAGTACTATTGATTAAACTATAAACCCAATTTGATTTTCATCAGTTTTGATGGTGGAGGAGGTGGTGTATAGTACTATGAAATTTCAGCACACCTCAGTCAAAACAGAACTCCTCCATCCTTAGAAGAAACTCCTTCATGTTACCTCTGAATGGTCATACCTTCCCCCACACCTAATCCCATGCAACCGCTGATCTGTTCTCCATCACTGTAATTTTGTCATTTCAAGGTTATTCTGTAAATGGAATCTTATGGTAGATCCATCAGTTTTTTAATAGAATCCAATCTTGGGAACCATGTGTTTTGCTGCTATTAGGCATTCAGACATTCAGCAATATACGTTTACTGGGACAAAAACGGCAAAAGATTGCTCCCTTTCCTCAAGTCCCTTTAAAATGTACAAGAGTTTAAAAAGAAGGAATTATAGCCCTGGATATATAAAGTGACTAGGGTCTGTTAAAGGACCAAACACTCATTACTGCCCATTTCAGAACACCCAACTGCTAGCCTTTGAGGGTCAGAAGGAAACCAGTTTCCTGGACATAATACATCTGAGTCATTGCCTCAGCTCACAAACTATGACCTGGGGTCCAAACCTGCTCTCTCCCTAGCCCCAAGTGGCTCCTCTGCCTTCATGTGGCTGTGAGGACTGGAGGAAGGTATGCTAACATGCACATTGAAGCTATTAAAAAAAAAAAAAAAGAGGCACATTTAAACACACCTATTATCACTGTGGCTTTGTAAAGAAAATATTTCAACTCCTGACGAATCTCAGTGTTCCTAGATTTATTTTTAGGGGCAACACAACAGATTGTTTCTTTGTTTACCCTTCTATTTGCTCATGAACCTGAATGATTCATCATAGCAGCAGTCACACAGGAACCATCGGAATGTATATTATTATTTATTCTGTATCTAGTGTCATAAAGCTTCATAAAGCTCACCAGGTGCCTAGAATGATATGAACCAGAGACTACAGACCTTGCTGATACATTTGGGCACTCACTGGGGAGAAGGAACTGGAGGCCCAAAGATGAGGCAGGCAGTCCTGGGAGTGAGATTTGTCATCCTGCCTGCTCTTGGTGGTGGAAATGGACATAGAGCTCAGGAAGCTCTGTGTGGCCAGGACACACAGGAGGAAGTAGACAGCAAGAAATCTTGATATGGATTTCACAGGCAAAGGTTGTGGTCCCTGTCCTAGCATGGATGGCTTGACTTCTTCAATTATGAAAATGCAACTCTTCTTGTCCTGTCTTCTGAAATGAGATCCTAGGGGATAGGGTGTTGTGAGAGATGGTGGGGAATGATCAAAGGAGAGCAAAGCTAACCCACATTTATAGATTATCTCTGTCTGCCTGGACTGAACTAGACATTGGCGTATAGAAGAAAGAACCCACAGTGTGTTACAGAAAACAGACCAGAGGTGAATAAATAAATGTACAATGTTATGTCTAAGAAAGTGATGAAAGTTGAGCAAGGCGATTAAGCAGAGATAGGTAGTTATTTTTGATAGCTTGGTCAGTGAAGTGTTCTGAAGATTGACCTTGGAGCAGAGACCTTGATGAACTAAAGGAGTGAGCCATGTAAATATCTGAGGAAGAGTATTGAGTAAGAAGGAACAGCACGTGCAAAGGCCCTCAGTTGGGGCACACTTGGCAAGTGGGGGGAAGGGCAGCGATTCCATCGGTGGAGCGGTAGCCCATCAGGCAAAGGGGAGGGGGAATGAGATGGGATTGGAATAGCAGCTGTGCACAGGCTATGCAGACCACAGGGAGGCCTGTGGATTTACTTCAGGATGATGAGGACCCATGCAAGGGCCGGGATGGGGAAACTGCATGGTCCTGTCCATGACTTTAAAAGTTCCCTTTGAGTGTCGTGCTGATGTGTGGAAAATAAATAGTGTCCAGGCAGACAGAGATAATCTATAAGAATGGATCTGTGTGTGAGTGACAGTCACTTGCTAGGCTAACATCCTGTAACATTTGATTCCTATACCAACCCAGGAGCTAGGTAATAGTCTTCCCATGCAGAAGAGCAATAAGTCCAGCAACCTGGTCCAGGTCTCCCATGTAAAGAAGAGTTGAGTCTGGATTTGAACCCAGGACTACTTCACTTCAGAGCTCTCCTTGAATCCCATTCATAGCCCGAGCATGGCTGCCTTGCTTCTGAGAGCCCAGGAAGGCCAGGGCCTCTGCATTCTCCTCTCTGCCCATATTCCTTCCTTGAGTAATGGGGACAAGATGCATTTGTGTCATTGTCACGGTTAGAGCTCCCAGCTACTTTGTGCCTTTTGCACAGATAGGCCCCTCCAGGGTGCCCACGGTGGTTGTCAGAGAACATGTGCTCTGGCCAGGGGAGGCTGCCCTCTGAGAACATGCTTCTCTCTGGGGATTGCTACCTCGCTGATGAAGATACTAGCCACAGGTGGGGCTTTTCTCTATTCCTGATTCAGTGCTCTCTTCTCAAGAAGTGTGGTTTCTCTCAATGTGCTCACTCTTAGAGCCTAAATCCTGCAATTAGCCAGTATTGTCCTTCAGTGAAATAGTAACTGATGTGAGTTGTTAGAGAATTATGATGATCTCTGACCAAATGCTCTAAGGACACACAAAAGAGGAAAGAAGTGTTCTTTCTAATACCTGATGAAAAAAATTCAGCAATTTTGCAGCCTTGAGCAGAGTGTGGCGGGAGTCATGGTTTCCATAGTCCCATTAGACCTGTATAATGCCTACAATTCTTCTTTTTCATTGGTGAGGTGACACCAGGACCAAATTTCTGTCATGGCTCCCCATGCACCAGGCTACCCTTTGTAGCAGTGCTCAGTGTTCTTCATGAAAGAGGCGACATAGTGTAGTCAGGAAGAGCCCAGTCTCTGAGATCTGATTGTCTCATTTAGAATCCTAGCTCTGTAACTCACTGATCTCTACTGCTGGGAGGGATTGTGGTGTATCCCGATCTTCTCTGTGAGGTGCAGTGTAACCAGTAAAAGCTCCTTTTGCTGTGTGGCTGTTCATGATCCCATGCCAGAGCCCAGGCTGGCTGCAGTGGCCACTTTCTCCAAGTTCATGAGACTGGGGGCACTCAATGCAATTGCTTTCAAGAACAAAATGATTGGACGAGGAGAGCTGCCTGAGGCCCGTCCTGCCTCACAGCCTTACCTTTTGTCTCTTCTTCTTTTTCTTTTTTTTTAAATTAAATTATTTATTTTCAGAAAAGCCGTATTCATTATTTTTTCACCACACCCAGTGCTCCATGCAATCCGTGTCCTCTATAATACCCACCACCTGGTACCCCGACCTCCCACGCCCCTGCCACTTCAAATCCCTCAGATTGTTTTTCAGAGCCTTTGTCTCTTCTGGTGACAGGGGGGTGACACTCCATTAGGGTTTTCTCACCTCCCTCATGGGGACAGACCAAACTCAGGAGGACAGCCATGTGTTCCTTGGGGGTAAAACAGGTTTTTTCTCTTCTCCCTCCCGTGCTAGGTTCAAGGCAGTATTTCCCTGTTGTTCCCCTGTCTTTCACCTGGCATCTGCAAGTCCCAATCAGCCAAGATTTGTCAAATTTAATTTTTTTGAAGTTTGTTTATGGACCAATTCTCTCATTGACTCTGCTTTCTAAGCTTGCTCAATGACCCTCTGGGGATTCAGGCTCACCTGTTTATTTCTCCCTGAATGAAAATAGGGTATAATTTAGAGATCCCTGAAGTTTATTTTTTACTCTTGATTGCAACTCAAGTCTGATGAGACATTTTCCATATTTTTACTATGTATCAATCATTCTAATGAAATTAATGGAAATAGAAGCACTTAGATCCCTGTGCTCAAATCACTATCTTACCTAAAGTCCTAGGCAATACCAGATTTTGTTATGTACTTTGAATGATATGAGGTGCCTACATTTCCTGGATAAATCCTCTTGATGCCTCTAAGTTAACTCCTCCTGTGAGATTCCATCACCTTCCCAGGCAGGGTCAGGGGAAGTTAGGAGTTTCCAGGAGTTTCCTCTTCTCATGCATAACAAGGACATTGCCTTGGCTTTAAATATCTTTCTGGCCAAACTCTGGGCCTGTCACAGGATCATTAGCACTTGACACATGTCTACTTTGGACCCAGTTCTGACAGTTGCCACTGTTTTGTAGGCCTGAACTTTGCACCTGTGTGGCTGCTTACTTCACAAAGGTCTAGAATAGAAGTTCCATGAGGACAGGGACTGGGCTGATCTTGTTCTCTCAGACCCACATTGGTGACTTTCCCAAACCCACATCAGTGTGTCTCCCAAACCCACATCACCATCTAGCATATTATAAACCCTGGGCATTTACTGAGAAATGAATGCATGTGGTCAGAATTATGGGCTAGATACTTTTCATGCTATATTTCTTCTGCATGAGGGAAACTTTGTCTGCCCAGAGCACATGGAAGATGTTAACAAACTATTTCAAAAGCTTTGGTGATAGCGCACTGTGGCATATATTTAAATATAAATAAATAGATAATTAAAATAAATGTATAAATCAAGTCCTAAAGAAATAAACCTCTGGTTTTCATTAAGAACTTTCTTACTTTGCTCTAGTCCTGTTTAACTGATCTAATAGTTGATAGACAAATGTTGACTACCTACTCCTATCAAAGGGCATCGTCAGTCATTATATACATAATCTAGCACCTCAGACAACCCAGCTAAGTCATCAGGCTCCATGAGATTCTTCCCAACCCAAGGAAACTTGGACTTTGTATACGTTCCTCCTCAATGTTAGCCAGGTACTTCAGAAACTGAGTTGACTCCATCAGACAGCTCTGATTTTTGTGATGTTAACTCAAGAAATCATTGCACAGTCTCTGTTTTTATTTGATTTCTCACTCTGCCCTGCTCACTTTTATTCAATCTTCTGGTCATTCTTTCTTTCTCTCTCTTTTTCTTTCCTTCTTTCCTCCCTCCTTCCTTTCTGTCTTTCTTTCTAAATATTTTATGTATTTATTTGAGAGAGATGAGAGCATGAGGAGAGAAGAGGGAGAAGGACAACCAGACTTCCCAGGGAGCCCACTGCCGGACTCCATCCCAGGACCCTGGGATCATGACCCAGGCCAAAGGCAGACATTTATCCAACTGAGCCACCCAGGTGCTCTCCTGGTCTCCTGGTCTTTCTTATCTAGCAATGTGAGGTATCCTTTTTGAGAACATTTAAGAGAACATGGAAAAAGCAGCAAGGAGGGAAACTATCCCTCTGTAGAAACGTGGTAGAAAATAGAAATAGAAAACTGGTAGGCAGAAGTTCTAGGAACACAGTCAAGCCCTAATCCCTGGAGCCTGTGGATGTGCAGAGATATTTCCATGGCTGTGTTGTGTTATATAGCACACTTGACCTATGTAGAGAAGGAAAAATTCTTCCTCTACCCTTCAAGATCTTCTTTTTTTTTTTAATTTTTTATTTTTTATAAATGAAACTGACATAAGACAGACTAACAGGAGAAAAACCAGAGTTTCATTGCTTGTACACGGAGGCCCAATAATGAAACTGAGACCTAAAGAAATGACCAAAGCAGGCATTTTTAAATACTTTTTAGACAAAGAGACAACAAATCTGCAAGGAATTGACAAGACAAAAGAAACTTGGGAGTTTCACTTAATAAGGAATTCTATACAGAGTTTGGGCTGGGGGAGTAAATTAGTAAAAATAACCAAGGTCATTGATAAGAGCCTTCTTGGCTCTAAATTTCCTATCTCTGGCCATAGGGTGTGTCTTTACCTCCTAGTATGGGTACCTTTCCCATAGGAGATTTCTTTCCTGCTTCCATAAGGGAGACAGAAGAGGCTCTGAGTGTCCTTGTCCAGGCTGTCTCTTAAGCAACGTTTCTTTAAAATAATTAATATACCAAAGTGGCACATTTTGAGGTGGCTTGCCCTTGGCCCCTACACATAGCAAAATGGAGATTATTCAGGTAGTCCTGATCTAATCATATGAGCCTTAAGTCATGGACCTTTCTTTGGCAGCAGAGAGAAAACTCAGAGAGCTGTGAAGAGTGAGAGGTAGGAGACCTCATGAGAAGGAACCTGAGAGCTGTGAAGAGTGAGAGGTAGGAGACCTCATGAGAAGGAACCTGAGAGCTGTGAAGAGTGAGAGGTAGGAGACCTCATGAGAAGGAACCTGAGAGCTGTGAAGAGTGAGAGGTAGGAGACCTCGTGAGAAGGAACCTGAGAGCTCTGAAGAGTGAGAGGTAGGAGACCTCATGAGAAGGAACCTCGGTGGCTTCCAGAAGCAGAGAGCAGCCCCTACTGAGAGCCATGTTGGTCTTCTGTCAATAGTCTCTGTGAGCTTGGGAGTGGATCCTTTCCCAGAGCCTCCAGGCAAGGCCTTATCCAGGCTACATCTTGCTTTCCCTTAGAGACCCAGAGCCTAGAGGAGCCCCCCTCAGACTTTTGACCTACAGAAGTAGGAGCCACTAAACAAAATTTTGTTTTATGATGCTGAATCTGCAGTTTTATTACAGTGGCAAGGGAGAGCTCATACATACCCTTTCATGTGTAATTAAACTCTACACAGAAGAGGTGAATGGGGCCCCTGAATATACTGCAAGTAAAAGCTAAATTAGTGGGTGTGGACTCATTTGCAGGAGGGAAACATTCTTTATATTACCTAAGGATGAAGAAGTTCCTCTAAGTAGCACTTCTTTAAGCCTTTGTTTACAGATCATTACCTGCTTAACAAGGGAAGAGACGGAAAGCTGACATGTTCCAAGCTTTTGTTGATTAAATAGCAATCAGAAATGAAGATAAAGTATGAGATTATAATAATGCATGGACATTTACACACGCATTTCAAATATTTTCACTCTGCAAAACTGAAAGCAGAAATACCAGCATTTCCAGTTCTTTCCAGGACACCAGTCCTTCTCATCCGAGTCACAGCTAGTGCCCTTAAGAAACTTTGCTTCTCTGAACACCTTGAAAAGACAAAGAGGAGACAAGGAATACTTGCCCTCTAGGAGACACTTGGCTCCAAACTATTGTGCCTCTTAATTCTTTCTAACATGGAACTTTTGATTGGAGGAGCAGGTAGGAAGCAAAAGCATCAAGAATCTCAAAACGTGAAGTCAAGAATCCCAATAGCAGGGATCTCGCTTCTGGGGAAAGGAAAAGGGGAAACTTTTGTCAGTCCCTTACTCCCAGGGTCTGACAGTAAGGAAAAAAAAATCTAATGACATTTGCCAAAATGATAAGGCTGACTTTATTTAGGACCATTGCCATGGGCTCACGGTAATGGGATTTTACAGCAGGGCGATGGGGAGAGAGGTTGGACAGAACTCTGAATACAGATGTCCAAGGGGGAATTTATAGCCAAGGAACAGGCTGAGGTCAGTGGAAAATGACTTAAAAGAAACCTCAGGAGTAAGGGGTTTCTGGCTGGTTGGACCTCATAGGACCTCTTGCTGAAGGCAGGGCAGGTGGATCAGATATGGGGGACAGCCAGTGCAGGATGGAATATAGAGGCTGAGGCTGATGAGTTACAGAGGGTAAGGGATTCTTGCTAAAGTGATTTAACAAGGCTCTTGCTGGATTTTACAAGCAAGTGCATATACATGAGCCCAGGAGAAGGTTCAGAAACCTGACTAAAGTTTGGCCAACTAAAGAATCTTTGTCACCAGGCTAGGCCCACTCGGTTTATCTCACGTTTCAGGTAAATAAACCAAGGTTCCAAGAGGAAAACCAATTTGCTTAAGTTTATGAACATGTAAATAAAAGGCAGACTCAATTTGGTTCCCAAACCCCTGCCGTTTCTGTTTGCCGCTCCAGACATTTGCGGATGATGAAGAGAAGTTACAAAATCAAAACTAGGGCAACATCAATTCTACCTTTGGACCTTGGCCAGGTAGCAACAAATTAAGAATTTTGTCTGAAGGTTCCTAAGTGTTTTGACATTTCCTTCTTCTATCTGCATTTAACATAACTGTGATTAGTCCTGATGATTTTCACAATTATCCTTAATGGTTATTAGACTCAGGGTTAAGTTGAAGCAGACAAGCATCAAGCACAAGTGACCTGTGTCAGTTAAAACCTACGGTGGAACTAGAATGAGTCTTGGGCAGGATCTCCTACCACCCTGAGCTCAAATTTTACCTTCAGGATATTAAATTTTTTAAAAAATTTATTCAAATGAAATATGCACATTCTTTTACTCTCAGCTTGGTGAATCCTGAGGTAGTTTGTCATAAAAGCTCAGTCCTACTAAGTATTTCACCTGGCATAAACTAGGCATCCCATAAATATTTCTTAAACTAATCCTATTGGTCTCTAGCTAATTCTGGTCCTTTCTTGAAACCCGCTGGGTTCCATGAAGCGGTTGCTCATACACTCACCCACACTCTGACTCATTAAATAATTAAAGCCCTTATGATCAGTTCTGTTGCATTTATATTCACTTACCTCACTCTCTTGAGGGTTTTGTGTCTCTTTTTATTTTTCTAGCTCAAATAAGAGTTAAGCATTTATTGAATGATTTCTCTGTGGCAAATACATTCTCACGAAGTCTTTGCTAATTTTGGCACTGGTCGTAGGCAAGATGTTATATTCCGTGGCAATAGGATTCTGAGCCTAACTGCAAAGCACTCATTCATTCGACAAATATTTACCAAGTGCCAGCTGTTTGTCACATACTAGCAATGCAAATAGAGAGATGGCAGACACGTCTTCTGTCCTTTATGGGGCTTTCTATATATATATGGGAGAGAAAGAAGATCTTACTGATGACAAGAGAAACTGGTAAGTACTTCTATGCTGGTGGGATTCAAAGAAGAATGCGAACACAGAGAAGGGACTTAAGAGAAATAGGGAGGTGAGGGATAAAAAGGTTTCTAGAAAAGTCACAAAATGAGTTGAATTGTGAAAAAGGAGTAGCAATCAGCCAGGTGGATAAGGGAAGAAATGAAGGACAAAGCATAGGCTTTTGATAGCCTGATATTCTAAGGGATGTATTGAGAAGCTCAGATATGGCTGAGTGATGTGTAGGAGCAAAGCAAGAGAAGGAGATGGAAAGGTTGGCCTAATTCCCTTGTACTTCTGGCTGTGCTTACACACAGGCTGAGCAGATAACTGTGGTGTCCGACAAGGTCCTGGCTGAGAAGCAAAGCTGACTGATGCCTGGCTCCTGCTTGAAGTGGAATACGGTCCCTCAAGGTGAGCCTGAGCTTATGTGAAACTGTCCATTGCAGCTGGGGATGAAATGAGAGACAGGTTGGGAGCACACGATGGGAGCACTGGGAGCACCTGTGCGTGTACTTCGTATGTGTGAATTTGGGACTAGGCTCTCTGGGATCATCACCCACTGCCAGGAAGCCCAGGAGGCCCAGCTCATATCAAGATAAAAGCAGGGAATCTTCAGGCCTGCAAATTGTTTTTAGGCCTGAAACAGTCCTGCCAGATGTCCAAGGAGAGTGGAGAAAGATGAGCTGCACAGCTGCACAGCAACTTTCCTCCTGGACCTGCTGGGCCATCTAGCTCTCAGCCTGCCTCATGAACACCTTCATTCTCCTTCCCCAACCCTTGAGGTGCTAGAGTTGATGACCTCTGCTGGAAAACAGATAATGGAACTCTAGGAGACACTTGCTCAGTTTGGGGACCACCAAATGAAAAGGGACAGAGAGAGAGCAGTGAGAGAATTATGAGGGCGGCCAGGAGAAAGTTTGGTCCCTTAGCGAAGAGGAAAAGGTAAGAACCACAGGTGCAGTGTCAGAGGATGATCAGGCAAGATGCTGATCTGCAGCCTTCTTTGGGTGCAGCACTGAGCAAAACCAAATGCATCCTGTCCGTCCCCATGGCATTGGCAGGAATATTAAATTTTAACAATCAGGTTTGTGAGAGTCATTTTACTTCATTATTGATTTCTCCACCAGCATTACAATTAATTAAATTGAAATTTTATTTCAATTGTCAAGAACCAAGTCTAGAGGGAGACCCCTAATTAGCCATTTCCCCATGGGGTTCTGTCCCTGCTCTTCTAGCCCCTGTCTTTCCCAGGTGAACTGGATTTTCTTTGTCCACGTTTCCCAACTTGGACCCATTCCATTCTTTACCTTCAAGCCTGGTCCCCCCTTCCTAGGACAACTCCCTGTTGCTTTTCTTCAAGGCTGAGCTGACATGAACCATTTCTGAAAGGTTTTCCCTTATCAATTCTCTGTCCAAGACAGTTGGCCACTTTGCTTGACAGCTGATGAGACCTGTGTAATGCCTAGACATTTTCTTCCTCCTAGTTCAAGGGCATCAAGGTAGGGTTTCCTCCCATTGGAAAATGGAAAACGTTTGCAAAGATGACTCACCCACAGCCTTGGGGATGAGCCGATTGTCTGGTAACAGTGCCCGGGGATGGGCAGGGCAAATTCACCGTAATTTTCCTTAAATTCTCCTCATAAAGAAATCCAAAAGGAAAAATCCTCCTTCTGGGAGAACAGTGAGGGAAGTCCTATGGCTAAGGTGCCCTCATTCCACTGGGCTCCACCCGGCTCCTGTTGATTCCCTCTGTGAGATCTGGTGCCCGGAATCTCAGGGACTCCAGTGCACCTGTATTTTCTGTCTTTCTCCCCAGCTAGCATTCCCCAGCTGGCTTTCTGGATAAGACTGATTCCTCACATCTGTAAAATAATTACTCTTCACATCTGTGTATGAATTTCTTACATCTGTAACAACCTTGGATATTCATTATCTTATTTGATCCTTATGACTGTCATGTGTAATCATAATAATGATGATGAAAATTATTGAATACTGAATCTATTTCAAGTGGTATTCTAGAGGTTTTATGCTCCCTAATCCAGTTTTCTCAAACTCTATAATGGAGAGATTTTATTATCCCCATTTTTCAGATGTGGAAACGAAGGTCTAAGTCTGTCATGACCCTCAGTCAAGAGCGTCCAGTTTTTCAAGGTCATGCTACTTCTTGGTTCCAGAGCAGTTAAGGGTGGCAGAATATACCACCCCCAAATTTGGCACTTTGGTACGTTAAACCGAAGGCAATTGAGAAGAAACAGGTACAAGGAAAGCTCTCTGCCTTCCCCCTGTGGCCTAAAAGTAGGATAGACATTTGTAAAGGCGTCCTTACCCAACCAGGAAGGACAGAAGTTCATCATCAGAGGTAACTCTAGACCCTTATCAGTCCAGAAACAGCACGAGATGAATAGAGATAACAAACCTGGCCCAAACCAGCCCCTATCTACCATTAGTTCCCCCTTATATTTACTTCTTTAGGGTTTGCCACCCCTAGAAGCTCCAAGTCGTTTTCTCTGGTCATGCTACTTCTCCAAAAATATGTTGTTTTTTTGTGAAGATTCTACATAAGCCCACATCTTAACCACAACCTCGAGTTACTCATCACTGATACTCTCATGTGTTTTTAAACTTCTGTTTGTTTTTCTTGTTCACCTATCTTTTTCAGTCTAAGTTATAGGGCCCCAACTGGTGAACCTAAGAGGGGCCAAGGGGAAAAAAATCATTTTTCATGCCTATAGCTGGTACCAAGGATCAGATATCCCATCTCATCAGTTTGTGCTTATTTTATTGTACAATCTCATTGCTTGAAACATATCCTATAAAACAATACTTCTCAAACTTTAAGGTGCACAGAAGACCCTGGGGATCTTGTTAAAATGCAGATTCCAGGTTAGTAGGTCTGGGATGAGACCCATGAATGTGTACTTCTCACAAGCTCCTGGGTGATGCTGCTGCTGGTCCGGACCACACTTTGAATAGCAAGATTGTAGGAGCCTGAAAGTGTGACCCAAGTCTTCAGTTCCCTTTTGAGATAAAAACCACTTCCAGAGGAAGTGCCGCCTGATCCTCATCTTGCTTGCTCTGACCACCCCTTGCTTTGAATGGGTGGCATTGAATGGGCGAGCCCTCTGAGAGGCAAAGAGCTGTTTCTAGAGAACCTCAGAGAATCTGCCTGATGGGGCATCAGAGCCTCCTTCTGGGAGCCAGGGACGGCATTGGTTATATTAAGTCTAGAGCCCTTTATCACAAAGGCAGCCTTACTTAGTGTAGCAGAAGGATGAGGCAAGGCAGCAGATACATTTTTTATTCCAAATGATGCATTTCCCTTCAGTTTATCGAAGAATTGTGTTTTTATAAATCATTTGCAAGATACTTAAAATAACAAAAGAACTATTTAGCTTTCAGAGCTCAAAATCTAGCAATAACGACCATTTACAATTTTTATGTAATTTACAGTGAGTTTTTAAGCTAGGTGTAGCCATCAACTGGTAGATAAAACGAGATGACACAGAACTGTTAGATTTACATGTGGCAATAGGTTTAAAATTCTGCTAGAACATCTCCTTATGTTATTAAGAATCCTTTGTAAACATCATTTTTGATGGTTGCATAATTTTCCACCATGATTTTCTTAACTACTCCCATCTTTCTATTCTTTCAAGTTATTTTTAGTTTTCACTGTTAGGATCAATGTTGAAACAAATCTCAGTTTATGTTTCTTTATGGTTTCCTTATAATAAACTCCTAGGAGTGGGAGCTAGTGGGGTAATAGTTTTAGACATAATTAAGATTTTGGCTACATATCACCAAGTTGCCTTCCAAAAATGCCGTCTTCTGGAGGGGACATTTTATAGGTGTCTTCTTCGAGTTGTGACCCTGCATCATGAGACTGAGCTCACCCACAGAGGCTTCCTCCTGGCAGAAGTTCACAAAGGGCTCCAGCCACTTGCTTTGCGATTGTGTTCCCAGTGTTTCCTCCCTCTCATTTTCTGGAAAGTGCCAGTACAGGACCAATTTGGTTCTTAATGCACTTTTACTAATTGCACCGTATGTCACACATTCAGGTCACAGTAGTTTTGGATTCTGTTTGTGTGTCTTTGGGGAAGGAGATGAAAACAAGCCAACAGAGGAAGGAACCAGTGATGTGGGAAGCTCAGCTCTGGGCCTCCAGCTGTGTTCTCCATCCCGGCAGGCTTTGAGATGTGCTGATGAAGGGGTCTGGGCACAAAGACCTACATGAGATTGTCTTTTTGGTCTATCTTCATTTTCTGGCATTTAACATAGATAAATTTAACTGCAATTAAATCGCCTATGATATACTTGTGGGTTCTTCTCCACCTTTGATGCTGCGTTTTGCTTGTCCAAAGTCATGTGTCTTATGACACAGGTCCTTGTGGAAACGTGAGCCACACTTTCTTGTGGAAGATGTGAGCATAGCATGGGCTGTACAGAAGATGGCATCTATCACCTGGCAATGTCCTATGTCATCCTGGCATTGTCATTTTGGAGTAGAGCCTTGTCTGTATTGGATATAAGGCAGGCCATACTGCTGGGAACTCCAGGCAGGGTATGGTGTTCAATGGGGCATGGACCCCAGTGGGAGAGGCAGGGGCACATGATAATGACTGCCAACTCAGGAGAGCAGTTGAGAGGCAGTGATAGAAATGAGCTCTAAGCCTGCAGGATTTCAACATATAAATTTGGGGGCACACAATCATTCAGTCTCTAACGTTCCCCTTTGACCCAGGACAAAGCTCTATATGGCTAACCTAGGGCAGAATGTAGGTAGAGGTTGCCCCCTTTGGTGACTCTAAGTGATCATTTCTGATTCATTTATAATTCAGCCAGTGGTGCTTGGCTTCTAGTGGTATATGAGAGGCTGTGACATCATCAACCTGGCTTCCTCCCTTAAAGGTAAATACCTGGGCATTCTGTACATTTCTGCTCTGCATGGTACCCACTCTTCTCACACATTTCCACCAGGCGTCAACCCCCAGGGCACATGGTCACTGTCCAATAACCCAGAGGTGACCCTGTATTCTGAATCAGCCCTCACTCATCAGATATCCCTGGGATTACGTCTGCAAGAACTGTTCATCTTTCTCTTGGAGACTTGAGGAGTGGCAGGCATGGGTGAATCCCCTTCTCATCTCCCACAGAGAACCGGGCCAGCAGAAACAACCAGAGTGGGGCTCCTTTCTTGTTAACAACAGATGGACCCAGATTCATGAAGATGTGGGAGGAAGGGGCTGTAACCTTCTTATGCAAAGCAATGAAAAGATCATATTCCTCAATCCTTGATACAGCTTTTTAAGTCAGTGCAGTTATCCCCATTTGGTTGATTAAGAAACTGAAGCTCAGACACATTAAAGAAATTGCAAGCTCATACAGTTACCAATCCAAGTGAGGTTTGAAGGGCTAATATCTGCATTTAAGTGACCATGCTCTTACATAGGGACCACCACAAATCAGTTTTGTGGGACACAAGAATGAACCTCAATTTTTGAATGTTTTTGTCATGCATTTTAACTAGCTCCTCTCCCCTTGTCCTTGCCTGAACTTTCAGAAAATTTGGCATAAGATGAGGTCTCACAGATGCCCTAGGTCAATATCCATGCTTCATAAAATGGGAAACCAAGGTCAGGTTACTTACGTGACAAGCTGATTACCAGCAGGAGGGATTTTCCAGATCTGGGGTGATATATTAGAAGGGGGGAAAATAACTAAGAAGTTTTGTAATAGACCATAGACACTTTTCTTAACATCTTTCAAACTCCTCTGCTTCCTTATTTGTAAAATGGGAATAATAATATCTGCCATCCAGGCCCATGGAAAGAATTAAGTCAAAGTACATTTCTGAACCATCTGTCATGGTGCCATAAAAGTTTAAAGAAAGAAAATGTTCCAACTTGCAGAGTGATTCTAAAATCTAAGAAGCTGGGGATCCAGATCAAGTCCTCTCTACACATCTCTTCTCTCCCAGGCTTTCTCTGCCTGCTTCCTTCCTGCTGTCACCTACCCGCTCTCCCCTCCCCACCCGGAAGGGCACATTAGTTATGTTCAGTCTCCAGGTGTCCTCTCTTCCCACCAGTTTCTACTTGTTTAAACTGTTTCTAGGGCCAGAGAACACCCATTGGACCAGATCAAAGCCCAAGATCTCTGCCTTCTTTATTGTTAGCTGTGTAGTCAAAGGCCACTGATGGCGCTAAACAGTGCTTGGTGTACCCCGGTAGCATTAGAGCTGTTTTCTGAGGCATTATAAGGCCCTCAATGGAAGAACTTTCATTCTCAGCTCAGTGGAGTGCACACCTCAGTTCATGAGAGCAGCTCTAGGCCTGTCCTGCCCCTCCAGCTGATCCCAGACCCGTTTAGGACAGCGCATGGAATATGGAAGAGAGGGGTGTCTGGGTGGACATTAAATGTCAGACTCTTGGTTTCAGCCCAGGTCATGATCTCAGGGTTGTGGGATGGGGTCCCACATCAGGCCCATACTCAGTTGGGGTCCACTCGAGATTCTTTCTCCCCCTCTCCGTTTCTCCCACTCATGCTCTCTCTCTAAAATAAATAAATAAAACTTAAAAAGAATACAGAAGAGAAAGGAAGGGAGAGGTTAGCATCTTCTGCTGTGATGTTCCTCTTTTTACTGCTCCCCCCTTGTCTCACATGCACACTAACACACTCAAACACACCCTCATACTTAGCAAACCGAGCACAGGACTGGACCCATTTCACAGCAAAGTCTTGTGACTAGTTTCTTTGAAGCATCTTCTTGGGAATCTCCGCTGATGTGAATTCAGGCTTTGCCCATGACCTGATTTATCTAAACAAGTCAGGCTTATTTTGTCACTGAAGACTCAAAGACTTTGGCTGATTGCTTAGTGCTCTGACTGATGGAAAAGTCTTTCCTCAGCCACATGAGGTACCTATGATGAAGAGCACGAATAAAGAAACTAACCCACTGGGTTAGTTCCCCTGATGTTGAAGGATTGAGAGAAAATTTGAACCTAAATACTTTCCAGAAAATTCCATAAGGCTTGCTTTAAACACAGGCCTATCCTGAAGCTACACACGTAAAATCTGACAGAGCACACTTAATTTTCCCCACTCGGAAACAGTCTCACAGTTGTTCCCAATTGCCTCAGAGAGGATAGAAAAAGGGAGTCAGAGCAGAATCAGATTACTTCTGATTTGATTTCTTTCTCAGTTTCATGGATCATGGGTTTAGGTTATTTTAAGAACTGCTGTTAAAGAAGAGAAGGCAAAGTACCCAATATAATAACACTAGTGACAAGACAGAATGGGTCTGTGAAAATTTCTACTTGCCCTTCCTCCTTCCCTTTGTCCCATGCATTCCCTCTTCCTTTCTCAAACACAATCTGTGGAGCATGAGGTCACAGAGTAGGTTCTGAAGACAAGGAGATAAGCAAGAACAAGACCTTCTCCTAGTTCACAGGCCAAGTGGCAGAGGGGACAGCGTAGAAGGACCCAGTTGCAGACCAGAGCTCTGGTCGTAACTGCAGAATAACACTGAGCATGTCCTTCTCCTTGCTTTACCCCAGCACTCCCCCTGTGATTACTGTTATGTTTCAGAGTCAGTGACATCAAGAAAGGGTGAGACCTTGATGAAAAGAGGAGGTTCCAGCAAGAAAGCAGGCATTGGAACAGCAGGATTATAGCCAATTCTGAATTTCAGGATTCTTCTGTATTCATTCCTTTTTGGCATTATTTGTTTTTAATAGACTTTCTCTTACACACAAAATCTCATGTTAGAAACATTATTTAGAAAAATAACTGCTCATATCGACTAAGTTCCTGCTTGGTTGCTAGGCCCTGCACAGAGTACTGTCTGTGAATTACGCATCTCATTGCTGCTGAGACTGAAGGATAGGGTTACTAAGGTGGTAGAGCAAGTAAATGGCAAACCGGGATTTTAATCAGGGTGTGTTAATGTTAGAGTGCAACATTTAACTCCTAACCTATTCTGTTAAGAAAAACAGGGTCACTAAATCCCATTGTGAAGTAATTTTGGTTAGTATGTTTTTTGCTTTCTAACATTTATGACTCTTTTTATTTTTTATTTTTTATAAACATATATTTTTTATATACATATATTTTTATCCCCAGGTCTGTGAATCACCAGGTTTACACACTTCACAGCACTCACCAAATCACATACCCTCCCCAATGTCCATAATCCCACCCCCTTCTCCCCAACCCCCTCCCCCCGGCAACCCTCAGTTTGTTTTGTGAGATTAAGAGTCACTTATGGTTTGTCTCCCTCCCAATCCCATCTTGTTTCATTTATTCTTCTACCCACTTAAGCCTCCATGTTGCATCACCACTTCCTCAGGGACACATGCACCCGAATGTTTATAGCAGCAATGTCCACAATAGCCAAACTATGGAAAGAACCTAGATGTCCATCAACAGATGAATGGATCAAGAAGATGTGGTATATATACACAATGGAATACTATGCAGCCATCAAAAGAAATGAAATCTTGCCATTTGCAACAACATGGATGGAACTAGAGCGTATCATGCTTAGCGAAATAAGTCAAGCAGAGAAAGACAACTATCATATGATCTCCCTGATATGAGGAAGTGGTAACATTTATGACTCTTATTTTGACACCAATTAGTTGGGTTCCACTTCCATGTTGACATTCAGTACCACTGGCAATAGCACATTACCTTGCCTGGTGTCAGATTTTAAAGTTTACATTTCAAAGCATAGATGCTTAATTTTATCCAAGTCTTTCTTTGATAAATCCATTAGGATTCTTTTGCCCTGCAAATGTAGTTAACAATATCAAGAAATTTGTGGACATTGAAGCTTCTGTGCATTTTATTCAAGGTGATGTGAGAATGAATGGCTGATGTACCGTCCTTCCTTCTTGGATCATACATTATTGCGAGAGAGGTCCATATCTCCCCTGGTAGCAGGAGAAATAGATAAGTCATGAGAAAAGAAATATAACACTTAGCCCTATGATTAGTACTACCAAGGGAATAGATAATGTCTGCGACAGAGGATAGCAGGGAAGAGGTTTTGCTACATTTATAATGTAATCACTGAGGACTTCTGAGAAGGTGATATTTAAGCTGACTTCTAGAAACCAAGAAAGAATGGATCAGGTGAAACACCGAGACAGTTGAAATCCAGGAATCTGACAGGTGCAAATACGCTGATTACAAATTTTAGAAATCATCATAAGATGCTAGAGAGGCAGAGTTCTGATCATGACCTAGTAGGCAATGGCAAGTTTTTCATGATACATACAACAGGTAACCTCTGAAGCATTTTAAGCAAAGGAAGGGTAGGATATAATTAATGTCTTTAAAACATTTATTTGGTTACTGTGTGAAATCAGCACTTCTTCTGATAAGGGATTGATATCCAGAATATATAAAGAACTCCTACAACTCAACCACTAAAAAACAGCCTAAGTCAAAAATGGACAAAGAATTTGAACAGACATTTCTCCAAAGAAGATACACAAATGACCAATAAACATAAAAAGATGCTTTAAACATCACTAGTGGTTAAAGAAATGTAAATCAAAACTACAATGAAATACCACTTCAAACCTATTAGGCTGGCTAGTGTTGGTGAGAATGTGGAGAATTTGAACCTTTATTCTTTGCTAGTGGGGATATAAAATGGTGTAACTGCTATGAAAAAACAGTATGGTACTTATTAAAAAATTAAAAATAGAATTAATATATGATCTAACAATTCCATTTCTGAGTATATATATTCAAAGGAATTACAAAAAGGTACTTGGGATATTTGGGCACCCATATTCATAACAGCATTATTTAAAATAGCCAAAATGTGGAAGCAAGACAAATCTTCGGCCACAGATATATGGATAAGCAAAATGTTGTCTATACACACAGTAGAATATTATTTAGCCTTAAAAAGGAAGGGAATTTTGACATATGCTGTAACATGAATGAGCCTTGAAGGCATCAGGCTAACTTTATGTTAAGTGCAATAAATCAGTCACAAAAGGAAAAATAATATATGAGGTAGCTAGAGTAGTGAAATTCATAGAGACATAAAGTAGAATAATGGTTACCAGGGTGAGAGAGAGAAGGGAACGGGAAGCTAGTGTTTAATGTGTCTAAAGTGTCAGTTTGGGGAAAATGAAAATGTTCTGAAGATGGATGGTGGTGATGGTTGCATAAAAATGTGAATATATTTAATACTTCTAAACTTTACACTTAAAAAAAAAGGTTAAAATGGTAAATTTTATGTTATATATATTTTACCACAATAAAAATAATGGGACTTCTGCTTCTGATTATGACAGATGAAATGGTATTAGATTATCTCTTTTGCCACAAACGTAAAACTGGATAAAATATATGAAGTAATTTTTCTTCCTGGAAAAGAAGGAATATTCATTAGGCAAACCCCATTGTGGCTTCAGGTCTCTTCTGGGGGATAATTTCTTAATGGCAGTGCAGTGAGCTACAGCCCAAGTAGGGAACAGCACTTCCACTGATCAGAGAAGGCAAATATTAAGGTTGGAGGAAGTTCAAAGCTTTGGAATTTGAAAGGCAGGCACTAGAGGGTGGAACCAGAGCAGGTTTCCTCATGAGTTCCCATGAATCCTTGGTGAAGAGCTATGGTTTTGTAAGTGCTAAGTGAGACTTAGGGGATGTAGCTGCTACAAGGTGGAGGGAGAATGGACCAGACACTGGAGTTCAAGCAGTGCTCAGGGATGCTGGAGGCATCCATCAGAGACACCAGAAAGGCCTTGTCTCCCAAGGAAGGATTGCCTTCTAAAGCAAGACCTACTTTAGATCACTCTAACAAAGTCCAAAAGCAAACTCTAATGAGATTCTGAGAAGAGACAGAGTTTGGAGGTTGAGACTTGCCAAAATTAGAGAGGCTAGGAAAACAGATTTGGCTCTCAACAGATCTTCCATAATAAAATGTAAACCAAACCTACTCAATCCCAAGGTGAGCAGCCAAAAGTCAGACTACATACTAGGACACTCTTCAGAGGAAGATAACAGAATCCAAAGTCCATACAACTTAAAATAGCCCACATCTAGACTACCGTAACAAAAATGCTGACTGCAGAAAGAACCAAGAAAGTATGACACAGAGTTAGGGGGAATAGTCGATAGAGTCTGACCACAAGGTGGCCATTAACATGGATTTAGCAGCAAACAACCAAAGCTTAAAGCAGCTACTATGAAAGTGTTCAAAAAACTAATGAAAATATTTCCAAAGAATTTAAAGAAATTACTTATTGAGTGAGGATATCAGGGATCTCCATAGAAAAATGGAAACTATAAAAATTAATCAAATACAAATTTGGGCATTGACTAAGATGAAAAATTCATTGAATGGTTCTATTTGCCAATTAGAGATAAGGCAGGGGGTGGGGCAGGACGAGACAGTGACCTGGATTACAGATCCAAAGAAATAATCTAATCAGAAGAAGAGATAAAGTTTAGAAAAAATTCAACAGAAACTTAAGGATATGTGGGTCAGTATCATATTGTCTAGTGCATACATAACTAGGATTTCCAGAAGGAGAAGAGAATAATATAATACAGAAAAAAAAAAAAAAAACACTTGAAATACAATAACTGAAAGGTTATAAAATGTGATGAAAAATGTCGACTTATAAGAAGCTCAGTGATCTGTAAGTAGGATAAATACAAAGAAATGTGCATATCTTAGTCAAATTGCTGAAAACCAAAGAGAAAGAAAATCTTGAAAGCACTCAGTGCTAAAAAGTCTTGTTCTATAGATGAGAAAAAGATGAGTCTATTAACTTCTGTGAGGAACAGAGGCCAGAATACAGGGGAATGTCGTCTTTAAAGCACGGGGGAGAAGGGTGGTTGGAGCCAGTCTTCCAAGCATTCTATATAAACTGAAACATCTTTCAAAAATGAGGATTTAATAAAGAAATCCTCTGATAAGCAAAAGGTGAGAGAATTTGTGACCAGCCAACCAGTAATAGAAGAAATTCTAAATAAGATCCCTAAAGCCAGAAGGAAATGATATCAGAGAGAAACCCAGATATCTAGGAAGTAAAAAAGGCAACAGAAATTGAAAATAAGCAGGTAAACACAAAAGAATGTGCATTTTTTCTACTTATAACAACTATGTATATTAACTGTTTAAAATGAAAATAGTGACATCAAAAGGAAGAACTTACCCTGTCTATAGAAATAAACAAGCACAGTAGCACTAAAGTAAGGATTGTGTACATAAAATTACACTTTCCTTTAGTTATTCCAATTGAAAGGTGATAAGTAGGAGCTGTGAAAAGTAATGTGAAAAGTTGTAACATGAGAAATGGAAAGCCTCAGGTGTGAAGTGGCACAATATTTATTTAACTAGATATTGAAAGTGAAAAATACATGCTGTTAGCCCCACGGCCACTATTGGAAGATAACAAAAGAGATATGGCTAAGAAGTTAAGAGAAAATAAAACAGATTATTATATGGGATGAATCCCCCCCACTCCTCCCATAAGGAGAGAACAAAAGAACAATAAAACAAAAGCAGTAGCTACAAGTGACAAACGGAGAGGAAGACTATGGGCTTTAACCAACCATAAGGAATGTAATTGGACCCAACGCGCAAAGTCACAGCTTCTCAGAATGGGGGGCGGGGGAGAAGAGAAGCAAGATCCAACCCTACTCTCTACAAGAGAAATGGATACCAGGCCCACGTGGCCCACCCATGACTTCTATTGAACTTTCAAAGAAGAAAGAATCCCAGTCGTATGCAACTCTTACACAATGCCTGTGTCATGTTATGAATTCAGCATTGTCCTGATTCCAAAATGAAGCACATATATTATTCAGAATGAAAACTAAGATGAATATCCCTCCTGAACCTATATACAAAACCCTTAAAATATCAGCCAATTGTATCCATAGGTGGGCCTGCTTCCTCATTCCCAACATTTTCTCCTTTAGCCCTTAGTTGAATGTGTCAGAATGTTGTTTGTTTTATTGATATTTACAAAAACTTGTAAAGGTGTTCATTTTAATTTGGATTTTGTTTTTAATATGATTTCAGGTTTTACACTGTATTTAAGCTCTGTGTATGTCTAGAGTGTAAGATTATGTTTTACGTTGTTTCCAATACTCTACCATCATTTAAAAAGATTGTGGAGTACAAAGTATATACTGTTATGCCCCAATAATGGGTCCGTGATTAAAGGAGCGAGACTGATACAAAGCGAAGGTCAAGCAAAGCTTTATTTCGCACCAAGCATCAAGAATCTAACCTAACGTTCGGGGACGCACCTCTTACAAGAGAGGGCGACCCTTCTCTGTTTCCCAGACTAGCTTTTAAGGGCAAAGGCCATCGGCCGGGCCTGGCCACGCACAGGTGACCAATGAGATTATAACACACAGAGGAAACTCCAGTGATGCTAGGTGACCAATTGAGTTACAATTTACCCTAGTAGACATTTGATTTAGCCTATCACACCTTGGTTAGGATTGGAGCCCAAAAGGTTCCCAAAGGGCAGGGCCCGTACTCCTTGGTAACCAGGGAAACCGTATGCATCCCCCCCACTGATCGGATGTCTTCACCTGGCCTGACCCACCCTAGTATCTGGGCTTTGTTACCTGGAGCTGGTTTCTGGGACTTGTTTTAAGTGAATCCCCTGGGGGAAGGGGGCAGGGACAGTTTAACTTTAATGAAAGCCTCTTGCTAAGTAGGTCCTTATATATACGTCTAGCAAATTGGTTTTATTTACTGTACTATCCCGTTCCCTTAAAATCCATTGTTCTTGTCTATTTGATGTGTTAAAGATTTAGAGAATTGGCTTGGTTTCCTAACTTGATTATGACTCCATTAATTTCCCCTCATATTTCGGCAGTTGTTATAGTCCTATTAATGCAGTGTTATTCAACATACACACTTTGTGATATGTCCATTGAGAGCAATTATCATTATCAATAATGCTATTCATACTAAATATACATCCCACTTATCTTTAAATATCCAGTTCAGGAAATGCCTCCTCTCAGAAACCTTGCCCTGGCCCCCCAGGCTGCCTTTTCCTACATCGTTCAGCTCCCCAGTGCTGAATTCTTTTTGTTGTTGTTGTTGTTGTTTTATTGAAGTTGAGTTGGCGTGCTCTGTGACATTACTCTCAAGTGTACAACAGCGATTTGGTAAGTCCAGCTGTGCTTAATTCTTCGGTTGTACTCACAGTCCTTTATTAATAAGCTGCGTTGTGTGACATTCTTCCTCCTTAGGTTGTGAGTTCCATGAGAATGTAGTTTATTTTCTTTTAAATCCCAGTTCTTAGCAGAGTTCCTGAATTGGGGGTGGAGCTGGGTAAAATCTGTTGAATTGCACTGAAAGAAAGGTGACAAAAAACAATAGCATTTAGAAATAGTCATCACAGGCCTTAGAGGGGGTGCTGTGTATGTCAGACAATGTGAAGAATTTGAAAACAAAGAGAAAAGCAGAAGGAAAACTGCAAGGAGCTGAGAAGCCCCTGTACCCACACTGTCCCATAGCACGGCCAGCACCATCCCAAATCCCTCTGTTTGTGGGCTCCTCCTTGCCCAGCGTCAGTCTCCTCCTGCATGCTCCTCCCTCCCCTTTCACCCAGGAGAGCCCCAGGTCAGATGGCATGCAATTTGTGCCGCAAGTCTCCTGGATTTAAAAAAAAAAAAAATCCACAAAGACAGTGTTTTGACAGCTCTGTGGTATGAAATCATTCCTTACAAGCCACCTCTTTCGGGGCTTCTGCCTTACACGGGAAGTGGATACAAGGCAGTAGCCGGGACGACACTCTGTGAAGACGGGGACAGGCAGTGGGAGAAGCGAACATTCTTGCTTCAGTGTCGGATACCACGCACACCCGGCTCAGAGAGCATTCTTGGATGAAGCCAGTGACAAGCCTGGGACTGGAGAGCAGCAACATGACACCTTACGCCCCAGTGTTCCACCTGCTTCCGACCTGTGTGCTCCTAGGATCTCCTGAGCTATAGCTTCCCCTGTAGTTAGCCTAAAGACATAGGAGTCCCAGACCGCTTCTCCGGGCCTAACCTTTCCTTCTCAAGTTCATCCTTTCCCAGGAGGGGCAGGGATCTGACCAAGAGGACCACATTCAATTCATAAAAAGAGGATTGGGTGCTTTTCAGTTTCACCTCCGCACCTGCTCTTCCCTGATCTGGAATGCTCATTGCCCTCACCCTCTCCATACATCCTGCAGGGTCAGCTCCTCTATGAAGACCTTCCCCCCCCCCCCCCCCCCGCTAGCGAGTGTTGATAATGTCCTCCTGAGTGCTTCTCCCGTAGATTGGTCATCTAGCTATCATAATAAAATTCTAAGAGACTGACAGTAGTGAACATTTTTGCTAAGAATCTTTTTTTCTCAGCCTGTGGGATTCTTATAGACAGCAAGATTTTATTTATTTAATTTTATTTTTTTTTTTGCATCCTCAGTACCTAATACTTGGTTCATGTTGACATACAATGAAAGCTGTGAATGTATTGGACTTGAGGGCATAGATGCATTAACTCACTGATAATTGTAGTAAGGGATGCTTTAGTACAGAGGACTAGTCTTTCTGGATACGTATCTGATATTTGTGATTCCCAAGATCTTGCCCATGTAAGTTCCCTTTGTCTAAAAAGCCCCCACTCCTCACTCATGTTTCAAGGACTGATAAGGATCATGTGCACTTGCCTGGAAGAAATTCCAGCTCCCCTTAACCACTAAAGAAACATTGTCTACAGGCTCTGGATCTCAACAGAGATGGAGTCATGTTTTTGTTCTGATATTAGTAAAACCTTGGTCTTGGTCAGGTTATAATTTTTTTTTTTGAGCCAATTTATTCATCTGGTAAAATACAGAGATTAACTTCTACTTGTAGTATAACAAACTGCCTGTGAAGTTTTTATTCTAATAATTTCTGTATGAAATCTAGCCTATGACTTATGACTTATGGCATTCCTGACCTCCCCAGAGTATGGGAGAGATCAAATGAGAGGACGGAGTGCACTGATCAGGATGGCTCTGCAAGGTCATGCTGTGAATCTTCCTTTGCTTTAAGCACGTCAACGATGGATGAGCTGTGTTGTCCGAATGAGAGCAAACTCTTGGGAGCCCAGAGCATAACCGAAGCCTTCTGTGGTGAAGTCACAGGCCTGCTGAGCCCAAGTCAGGAAGCAGGCAGAAGCAGCCTGGAGTGGGGTGGGACATGGGTGGGGTAAGGGGAACCAAACACACTCCATGTGGGTAGGGTTCCCAAGCCAGCACATTGCATGAAACAAGGGTAATGGCAGTGTTCTTGGACCTAGGAAAGAAGGCTGGAAGGATGCCATGGACCCTATCCTGGGGTGTGGCTTATATAAGTGGTGCATGCCCCAGCTGAAGAAAGATTTTGAAGTTCCCTTAGGAGCCCAGCTCCCTGCTAACACAGTTGCAGGATCTGCTAGGTGATATTTACAACATCAGTCCAGGATGGAGCCCCGAGCCACCCAATGTAAGATGTGCTTAAGGACTGGATGACACAGGGCGACATAACAGATATAACTGCAAAGCCCCTAGATTGCAAAAGGGGTAACTATAGAGAGAAGACAAATAAATTGCCAAAGAAAAAAGTCTCTCCAGATGAGTCTGAAAAGCAATACCAGATAGCCTGAAATGTACTACAAGCTCACAAAATAGTACCATATCTCCCTCCCTGCCGTGACCCTATCATTTTCTATTTTCCTTATATACCTTTAAGTACTCCTGTTTTCCTTCTAGACAGTGTGCTTCTCCAGGACAGTGATGTTTTCTAAGTCCCCCCTCCTCCCTGCAGGGTACAGGACAAACAGTGGGAGCTTAAGAACTCCTTGCTTTTGGCAGAACTCTGTGTATACCAAATACTGTGACTTTGTAGCAGAATCACTGGGAAGAGCTCAGTGGGTATGATCAATGTCTTTGTGAAAGGGAGCTTCAGACACTTTCTTTTCCTTGGACCATTTCTGAAGATTGGGTAGTTGCTCTGGGGAGCTTTTCCTATTTCTTAGCACTAATAACATTCTCTACAACATAGCCTCAGTGCACAGCATCCTTCTGGTCATGGATGTAGCCTCCATCACAGAGCAGAAAAGTCCCAGGCCAACCGCTTCCCCCATTCAAGGCTCATCAAGTATATTTCATCTTTCTGGCTGGCCAGTACTGTTTAGTGTTATTCTCCCTGCTGACTTTTCAGATCTTTCTTTTCTTCTCCCATCTATTTTGCTTGCATGGGCTGGCACCTGTCTGCGCTAAAGTTGAGGAAGGCAGTTGCCTCCAGAACAGTAGGATAGTTTCCTTTTTTTTTCCCTCCCCCCCCCCCAAGTGTTTGATTTGATATTTTCTGTGAATTTTATATCCTTTGGTAGCACTCTATTGGTGCATACCCTGGGGCTACAATTTATCTTCAAATGAAACTAATTTTGCCTCTGAAATTCTCTCCATTAACTGTTGCTGTTTTGATCCCTGTCTATGAGCTCCTGTCCATGCAACAGTTCCAGTCCTGGTCATCTCTAGTTCCCCATCACTTCCATTCTGTTTTTCTCTCTCTCTGAAGGGCTTGGTTTCCAGAACTCTGTGCCTTGCTAAGGCGGTCCTTTTCTATTAAACCACCTCTTGCTTTTATCTAAGTCTTGGCCAGTAGTCACATACTATTTACATCTTCCTTTGAACTCGTAATGTCATCTGAGTACAAATAAGTCAAAATCCAGGCAAGGAAGGCAAGTTACTAGAAAATGGTGGTTTTTAGACTCCAGTCTAAAAACTCCAAAGTTTTAGACTCCAAATTTGAATTTTCTCCTTCCCACTACGATGACTCCTCTCTCTGACCCCGGTACACTGTGGCCAGCCTTCTCTGCTTTACCGTGTCAAGCACCATGCTTCTTTCTGGGGTTGCCAGTCCATTGTGCTTAGAATGCATCATCATTTTTTGAAAGAAGGATCTAAATCTGTCTGGGTTGACATACTCACTCAGGGCTCCATTGCTTGGCCATCTGCTCCTGCCCTGACAAACTCATTAAAATTATAATCCTGGCTTTTTCTCCTCAATCCTCACTCTATTGTTGAAAACATTATTCCTCTCTGTCCAAAGCTTTGCTTCTTCTAACCCTGCTTCCATGTCCTCATGCTTCCATGCCCTCACATGGCTTCCTTTCTGGACTCTGGTCTGAAAGCCAGCAGATGTTAGACTAACACAGTCTGCTTTTCCGCTCCTCAGCATTCACTCTTAACTTCTGTCTTTATTTAACTTGCATACAGCAGCGACTTCTTGAGATGAAAGGGAAAACAACAGTGCCCAGCTATACCCAGTCAGAGGCTAACATTTCCGGGTATATGCTGTCTTCCCTATTACTTTTTGATGTGGTTTTTATATGGTCTATTGATCCATAATGTGAAATGTAAATGTGAGCACCGGTTAACATACCTCAAAATAATAGGGGAAGACAAAAAAATAAAGGAATTGATTGATGTGTAATTTTATACTTAAAAACAGGCATAGCTGCTATAGTCTTATTGCTGTACTAAGTCATGGGCTAGTGTGTCTTCCCTACAACACATTCCTTTTGCTCTTAGCCAGCATCTTGGCTGGTTGGGCTTCTTGAACTGGTGGGATAATGCAAACCTTCATTCAGGAAAGATCTCAGTTCTTAGTAGCCCTGCTTCTGTTGGCTTCTTTTTGCCTTGTGCTAAATTTTCCTCTTGGATATGGCTGCTGTGTTAAACATAGTCCTTTCTGCCCTTACGTGGGTGTATGTATGTGTGGATTTGATTTGATTTGTAATAAATTTCAAAGGGTTTTTTGCACCTCTGCTTATAAAAAAATACACAATTTTATTTTTTGTAATGTTCTTATCAGTTTTTGGATCAAAGTTATGATAGACTCATCTAAATGGTTAGGAAATTTTTCTTGGTTTTGTATGCGCTTAAATGACTTGTATAAAATTGGTATTTTTTGTCATATCCATCATAGTATTGAGCCCATCCCATGAATTTAAAAAATTCTGTTATTGCATTATTCAGATCTACCATTCTCTTTTGTTTCTTTTTTCATAATTTCTTTTTTGCTGATATTTTTCTATCACTTATTTCAAAAGAGTTATTACTTGTTGAAGCAGTTTTATGATGGCTCACTTAAAATCCTTGTCACAAAATTCCAACATCTGATTCATTTCAATGTTGTTATGAGTTGATTATCTTTTTCTTTCAAACTTCTTGATTCTTGGTATTAATGGGTGATCTTTAAATTTTATTCTGGCATTTTTATTATCATGTTATGATACTCAGGATCCTATCCTGTTTTTTTTTTTTTTTTTAAGATTTTATTTATTTATTTGGCAGACAAAGATCACAAGTAGGCAGAGAAGCAGGCAGAGGGAGAGGGGTAAACAGGTTCCCTACTGGAGAGCCCAATGCAGGGCTTGATCCCAGGACCCTAGGATCATGACCTGAGCTGAACGCAGAGGTCTGAGCCACCCAGGAGCCCCTGAAAATCTGTTATTTTAGTAAGCAGTCCCCTGTTTATGTTTCACATGCAGTTTTTTGACAACTTTGGTGGCTTTAGTTTCAAAGACAATTTAGGGACGCCTGGGTGGCTCAGTTGGTTGGGCAGCTGCCTTCGGCTCAGGTCATGATCCCAGCATCCTGGGATCGAGTCCCACATCAGGCTCCTTGCTAGGCAGGGAGTCTGCTTCTCCCTCTGCCTCTGTCTGCCTGTGCTCACTCTCTCTGCCTCTCTCTCTCTGATAAATAAATAAAATCTTTAAAACAAACAAACAAACAAACAAAGACAATTTAATTTGCAGAACCATTTTGGTTTACTTGGTTTATCATGTTTGGTGGGATTTCACTGGTCTCTGCTGATACTGCTTGAGGAGGAATGCAGGAACACCTGGAGCCTCTAGATGAGCAAAGGAACCTACAGCCCGTGGAAATGAAGAGTGCTTCCCAGGCTAGACCTCTTGGTATGGCAAGATATCCTTTGGCACAAATTTACCTGGTGTTGTGAGAGGGAATTTCACTCAGTTGGATGGAAAAATGATCCTACCTGGACTATCTGTTGCTAAGTTGGAGGTTAGAAAGTGCTGGGCCTGAATTGGTTTCTTTTGTTGGATGGGATGAGGGGACCAAAGACTACTTGGCCTTACCTTCTTCTTTAGTTCCAGGTTCCCTAACCAATTTGCCTTTCTCTTTCTACCTTTCAGAGTTCCTGATTGGGTCTTGTATTATTTCTATGGGTTATGATGTTTCATAGTGAGAAGAATCAGAGAGAAACTAGCTTATGACATCTTCTTTGAATAAGAAGTTCTCAAGAGAAGAAATTTTCAGAACAAAGGTGTCTGTTGTGTCACATCGTAACTAAATTAATATCTTTTTAATCTCTCCATTTCCATCAACAAACAGTTTTCATAAAATCTATGAAATAGATTGTTAGTAAAATCCACACCTAAGAAAGAACATGTGTGTTTGTGTGTATATGGGAGAGTAAGAGTGAGTGATTAAGTGTGCAAGAGAGAATAATAAAAGAGATAGATTTTTTTTTTTTTTTTAATTTGAGAGTGAGAGAGACCATGAGCCAGGGAGAGAGGTAGAAGGAGAGGAAGAATCAGGCTCCCCACTTTGCAGGGAGCCTGAGGACATGGGGATCATGACCTGAGCCAAAGGTAGATGCCTAACTCATGAAGCCACACAGGCATTCCTAAAAGAATGCTTTTCACAGCAATATGCTATAGAACCAGAACGAACAATTATAGAAGACAGCATTAATCCAGAAACTATTGAACTCCAGCATTAGCGGAAATCAGAGGAAAGGCCATCATCAGAACCTCAGTCTCTTGTATATTTAAAAGCAATCTCTGAGAAAATGAACAGTTCACCAAATATGGAATGGAGATTCTAGATGATCTTAATAAGGTATTAAAAAGTCAGAGGATGTCAGTTGATGTGTGAGTTAATGTGATTTTCCTTATCATGGAGTCAGGATTTTGCTGTTTCTAATTGCAAAATTGCTAACATGTTTGGAAATAAGTTGGACATGTAGGTAAAGTTGCCCTGGATTTGTTATAATCATCTGCGTTTGTGTCTACATTTGGTTGCAAAGTAGCGAACCAATGTAAATTGTCCCTTTGATACCATGAGCTGTCAAGAAAATAAAACCTATGCTCACTTGTCTATTAATAACACAGGCACATGAATTTTGAGTAGGAACAAGCATTTCTACCAGAGTGTTCAACATCTGGTTGGTGGCTTGTTCTATGGGGGTGGTTGGAATTACTTTCAGAAGGGTGCAAAGAGAGAAGAGATGAAACACAAAAGAAGTCTCAGGAGACCAGCACATCTAATGGGCAGGCAAGGGCAAAGATTTGAGGATGCAGACTAAGAACAGAAAAACAACAACAACAACAACAACAACAACAAAATGGTACTTTGTTTATCATACTACTCAAGGGAGAGAGAAATGGTAAGAAGGTCAAGGACTTGCTTTCATAGCAGTCTGAGATGGCCTTGGGGAGGCCAGTGTCAGTGAGTGGTGGGAATGAAAGACAGATTGTAGTGGTTGAGCAGGATCATGACACAAAGAAGCTTGCTCTTTAAGGACAGATAGGATCTCTTGCTGAATTTTGCATTCTCAATAATTTCCTGTGGAGAATTGGCATATGGCGGATGTTTAATAATATTCTCATTGGCTCCTCAGCGACTGGGTTTCTTTCTCTTTTCTAGGGAACTGATCTGTGCACTCCTAGGACTGGCTAGGTTTCCTGCAGCAAGACTTGTGACAACATCTCCTAATGGTGCTTGACGTGCACCATTGTGAGCTCTTGGTATTCTGCCATAAGCCTGAGCTCTGCTGTGGTTGACCTCAACCCACTCACGAGTCCAGGCTTGATGCTTATTATCCCACAGAGGCTAGAGAGGACATTGCAACACACCCAAGGTTTTGCTTAGATAATTTCACAGAGTGATGACAAGTCATCAATTATAAGTACAAATGTTAGAATAAGGGAAACACACTGTTTAACAGCTATAGGTTTAAGAGACAGTGTTGTCAATCATGGCTCTTACTGGGCAAAGACATTTTTAATTAGCTGGTTTGGGAAAATAATCAAATATAAGACATTGTTCTAAAACTGACAAATGAGAATTGGATGCTATCCGAGTTATACTTTTCCCCTCTGTGATGCTGACCACCTGATCAGCACATCTTTGCCACCATTTTTCATCTCAGGGCTCTGTCTCTTCTGGGGTAGGGATTCTTCTTTAGCCATGACTGACTGCCACATAGCCTTACCATTCAGTCTCTCCCATCAACTGCAGATAGGTTGTGGTTTCCCTTGATCTTTTCCTCTGGCTCCTCTTTCCTGTGTCCCTTTGAGTCTTAGGAGTGTGCTTTTGAAATAAAGAATTGCACCAGAGTAAGCGTTATGTTCCTCGTCTTTCCAAGGAAAAGAGTCTAAAATGCATTGCCTTTCCGCTATATGCCAAGCACTTCCACATATTTTATCTAATTTAATCTTCACCACAACTCAATGAAGTACACTTTATCTCACTTTCGAGATAAAGAAATTGAGTCTCAGGTAAGTGATTTGCTTATCCTGACATATCCATTTTACAATAAAACCATAATTTATAACCAAGTCTGTCTTATCCAGTGCATTCCATACAGCATATTAAATCCACGTGATAACGCAGTACCCTGTACCACTTGCTATACCCTTTGCCTGAATGCTCTTCTCCTGTGGCTGGATTCTTCCTTTCATTTAGACATAAGCTTAAAAATCATCTCCTCGTAGAGCCTCTTAGGACCACTCTAGGGCTCCACTACTTTCTGTTACTAGTACTTGACAGTTTGATTTTTTATTTTGGGTCTTTATCATGTCTCTTCTCCTTTTAGGATGAAAATTAACTCGTCAACAACATACCTAGTCTCTATAACAATGTCTGGCCCATCCTAGCCATTCAGTAATTTATTGGTTAATGAATGAATACGTAAATGAATTATGGGTTAAAAAATGATAGAATAAATGAATGAGTAGAAATTTTTCTTTTCCATAAACTATACATTTTAAGTTTTACCCAATAATGTGAATTATAAATCAATAGTTCTGGGGGTGGGGATGAAACATTCTTTTCAAAGTGAAGGAAGTTTAGTTGATTTAGAAAATATACAGGTTTGGTGAATAATGGCCAATAGAAAAAAATGAGCACTGAAGGGAACATAATAGGAACTGGGTTCTTTTGCTAATTTAGCAATGTCTGGTTACATGATTCAAAGAAGTAACTTCTGTGGCATCAAATTTTCCATTCTTTCTTGGTTTTAAAATCTAAAAGTATATGTAAATATTTGCCTAGTTTTCTTTTCTTTTTTTTTTAAGATTTTATTTATTTATTTGACAGAGATCACAAGTAGGCAGAGAGGCAGGCAGAGAGAGAGAGGAGGAAGCAGGCTCCCTGATGAACAGAGAGCCCCGATGCAGGGCTCCATTCCAGGTCACTGGGATCATGACCTGAGCCGAAGGCAGAGGCTTTAACCCACTGAGCCACCCAGGCGCCCATTTGCCTAGTTTTCTAAAGCAAAGCCCCAGTTGGCATGCAGGGACTTCAGCACTTGGAATGTATTTCTTGAAAAGAGTCATTGCTTATGGATGCAGAACACGAAAAAGTGCGTATTGATTTAGATACCTGGGTGTGTGGGCATATTAGTTTCCTATTGTTATTGTAATAAATTATCATAAACTTATTGACTTAAAATAGTACATGTGTTTTCTCTTACATTTCTAGAGGTTAATATTCTCAAATGAGTCATTTTCTATGTAAGATAACATCTTTATAGGTTTAGGAATTTGTATGAGGGCAGATTTGAGAGTCTGCCTCTTGAAATTTGAGTCTTCTTAGCATGGCCTGCAAAGGCCTGTATAGGACCTGGCCTTCATGTTACCTACTTTATTTTGTATTGTCTCCCCCTTCATGCACTATATTTGCTACCTTACTTTTTTCAGTGCCCTCTCCCATGATCTTTTCCAACATGGGAGATTTGTTTACACTCTTCCCCATTCTTGCACTTTTCCCCCCATTCTACCTGTCTGCTTATTCCCTTAAATATCTCATTCTCTTGTTTGTTCCCATTATTGTCATCATATCCTAGGATTATTTTATGTCT
This sequence comes from Mustela lutreola, assembly GCF_030435805.1. NCBI lineage: Eukaryota > Metazoa > Chordata > Mammalia > Carnivora > Mustelidae > Mustela > Mustela lutreola. The sequence continues at coordinate 43,403,246 of NC_081293.1, forward strand.
TCTGCTTTGCTGTTTTCTTGTTCATTTTTTGATCTCCCAATAGAAAACAGTCACAAAAAAAAACCAGTGTTTGCTTTTTTCTTTTGCTCAAGCCACCTCCAGTGCCCTGAATAACGCTTAGTACAGATCATGTAATCAACAGATATCTGTTAAATAATGAACCAACAAATAGCTTGAAGTCCTTATAAAGACTTTATGATTTGTTTTAATAGTGAGGAAGATTTTACAGGGAGTAATATTGAGATAAATTTGACATGATCTTTTTACATTTTGAAAATATTATTTTGATTGACGTATGGAGAAGTGTTCCAAGGAAAGCAAGAATGGGTGCACGAAGGCCAGTCCACATAAGAACTGATGTTCACTTGACTTAAGTATATAAGAGTGAAGAGGGAGAGGGAAAACTTGATGTCAAGGAGAAACACATGTAAAGAATAACAATTAGTCATCCTCTTTATACAACTGAATGTTGATGCTGTTTCCTGAGTTAGGCAACACTGGAAGAGATTGCTTATTGGCAGGGAAGACCGAGTTTAAACTTGAAGATACTGAGTCTGAGAAATCTCAGGGACATCCAAGTGGAAAAATCAAAGAGGGGATTGTTATACCTTAGGTGACCACATGTTCAGGTTTTCAGGACAGAGCATAGAGTGAGCCTAGAGTGAACAAGAAAAAGATCAAGTACCAAGGCTTTGAAGATTCCAGTGATGGCACTGAAAATATTCATCCTGCATGGAGACAGAGAAGATAGGACTAGTCCTATGGAAGATAAGGAAAAATACAATAATCTTATATTTCTCTTTTTTATAGATTTTTTATTAAGTAATCTCTATACGCAATGTGGGGCTTTCACTCAGAACCCTGAGATCAAGAATTACATGTTCTAAAGACTGAGGCAGGCAGGCTCCTTTCTTATATTTTTATGTAAAAAATATCAAATGCCTCCAAGTTGATAGCCTTAGAGTTAAGGCCGATATGCAATATTAACACATTTGATTCCAAGACACCTGTCTTTTCCAAAGTAGTACTCTTGAGAGAGTGCTACCATATAATTAAAGGAAGGAATCCAGAGCATGGAAAAAAGGATAAAGAAGAGAAGGAAGGAAAAATGTTGATTCAGGGCTGAGGCAGGAAGGATATCTGGTCATTCTGTTTGGTGAAACAAACTGTGAGGAAACCTGGAGAGGTTATAATTTCAGGCCATAAAAACTTCAAACCATCTTCCCGAGTTGTTAGGTACCCACAGCACACACAACAGGGCCATGAAGACAATAGAACCCCTATAAATGTTGGTTCATGGAGGAAGTATTTTGTTTGCCTGGCTTTTATTATTAAGTATTTGTTTTCATACCAACTGTGGCAGGCAGAACAATGGACCTTTGAAGATGTCTGGGTACTAATTTCCAAACCTGTGAATATGTTACTTTATTTGGAAAATGGAATTTTGTATATGTGATTAAGTTAAGACTCTCGAGGTGGGAAAATGACCCAGCACTATCTGAATAGGCCCACTGTATTTGCAAGATCTCTATAAGCCAGGGAAGCAGGAATAACAGAGTAGGAGACATGGTTAAAGTTGGTAGCCTACTGGCTTTGAAGATGGAAGGAAGGATCGCAAGCCAAAGAGTGTAAGCAGCATGTAGAAACTGAAAAAAGACAAAGAAACACATTCTCCCCTACAGCCTCCAGAAGGAATGTAGCTTGGTCAACACTTTGGTAGGAGGCCAGTACATTGACGAGAAAGAGAGAAATCATGAAGTACTTCTAAATTTATGGTTTAAGTAACTGGAGGAGTGGCAGTGCTCTGAGAGAAATCTAGAGGAAGAGTGAGTTTTTCAGATATGTAATGCCCATTACACCATCAGGTAGAACTGTTGAGTGGGCAGCTGGCTGTAGAAATCTGGAGTTCAAGAGAGTGATTAGGTCTGGAAATATCCAGGGAGGAGAAGACATTTCATAATGCTCACAGTTTAATGATCAATTCTAATATGCATGCTCCTACTAACAGAGCTTTGAATTTAATGCAAAGCCTGGCAAGTATGAAGGCAAAAAGACTAATCTAAATCGTGTCTGGAAATTTTAACATTCCTCTCTCAGTAACTGGCCAAAGAAGCAGGCAAAATAATTAGTAAAGATACGAAAGATTTAAACAGAATGATTAGTAATGTTGGCAGAATAGGCTATCTATAGGACATTCCATGCAGCACAGAATGAACCTTATTTTCAAATGTACATGGAGCCTTTACCAATACTGAACACATGCTGAGTGGCAAACCTGAACAAATTTTAAGAATTGAAATTCTATAGAGTCATCTCATTGACCAGAGTGACATTGAGCGAAAACTCAGTAATGGTTAGGAAATTCGCAGATGTCTTCAGATTAAGGACTACAATTCCAAATACCCATGTATCAACATAAATAGCCAATAAAATTAGAAGATGCCTGAACTGAATGAGAATGAAAATTTGTATCAAAATTTGGGGGATGTAAGTACACAATCTTAACATAAAATTTATGACTTTCTATATGAATATCATACAAAAAAATAAAAGCTGAAAAGTTAGTGCCCTAAGTATCTTTCTCAGGAAGTTAGGAAAGTAAATCAAGTTAAACTCATACAATGCTTAGAGAAGGAAACCATAAAGGTAAGAAGAGAAAATACGTGAAATTGAAAACATGCAGGAGGGGATTAAAAGTAAAAGTTCTTCCCCCTCTCTCTTTGCCGGCTTCTCTGCCTGCTTGTGATCTCTGTCTGCCAAATAAATAAATACAATCTTTGAAGGGGCGCCTGGGTGGCTCAGGGGGTGAAAGCCTCTGCTTTCGGCTCAGGTCATGATCTCAGGGTCCTGGGATTGATCGCATCGGGCTCTCTGCTCAGCAGGGAGCCTGCTTCCCTTCCTCTCTCTCTGCCTGCCTCTCTGCCTACTTGTGATCTCTGTCTGTCAAATAAATAAATAAAAATTTTATAAAAAATAAAATAAAATGCTAAGACTAATAAAAAGAGAAAAACAGAAGAGTGCTGTAAATGTTTAAGAAGGTGAACCTGGAGTTTAGAACCTTCTAGCAAAGAAAAGTTCATAACTAGGTGGAAATGTCTGGAAAATTCCATTAATATTTAAGGAAATATAATGGTGAGAGCTGAAAGCTTGCTTTCTTTTTTCCCCCCATTAATGCTGTATTATTTTTATTTTTAGAGATTTTCAAACCCATAAAAAGTCTAAAAGCTGTACAGTGAACACTTATTGACCCCTTGCCCAGATAGTTCTTAATGTCTTGCCATAACCATTCCACCCCATTCCGCCTCTTTATATACATAGGCACTCTTTTGCCAAACATGTGGACAGACACTGCAGGCATCATGACACTTCACTCCTAAATATCTTGGCATGTTTTTTCCTTGAGGAAGGACATTTTACTACACAACCACACCATTATTATTATACCTTAAAAAAAAATCCACTTTTTTTTTGGGCGGGGGTGTGTCCTGGGAGGTGGGGCTAGAGGGAGAGGAAGAGAATCTTAAGCAGACCCCACCCTGAGAGTGGAGCCCCATGTAGGACTCAATCTCACAACCTTGAGAACTGAACTGAAATGATCAGTTGCTTTTCAACTAACTGAGCTACCCAGTAACCCCCAAATCAACATTATTTTAATCTACACTCAAAATTTCCCTAAAATATCCTTTATAGTTGTTTGGTTTAAAAGAACTAAAATGAAAGCTTTTTTTCTTAAGATTTGGAATAAAATGAAATATTTTTCCTCAGAATAGGAACATACTGCTGCCTTTGTTTTGTGTGTCCCGGATAACTGTAATAACACAGTGTGACAAGTACAATATATAAATGAAAACAGAAGAAAATTTCGTTTGTAAAGGTCGATCCAGAGAGCTTACCAAATGTTTGCAAACAGATTCATTGTGTGTGTGTGTGTGTGTGTGTGTATGTAAATGTAAATGTATATGTATACACGTACATATGCCTAGTGTGATTTATTACACTAACAGAATAAATAAGAACAAATATATGATCATTGCAAAAGAGGCAAAGATGCTGATAAAATTTACCATCCATCCATTCTAGATGTCTTAGCAACCTAGGAATAGAAGGGAATTGCCTTCATCCGATAGAGAGTATCTTTAAAGAATGTTATTCAAAATATCATACATAATGCAGTATGATATTTTATAAATTATACAAGTAGGCCAAAGGAATAGCAAACAGCCCGGATTCATACCTACTCACAAATAGTCACTTGATTTAAACAAACGAGGAATTATAGAACAATAGGAAAAGAAACATAAATACAATACAAAATAGGTGGTAGTGGGTCAGTTGTCCAAATGGACAAAAACAAAACTTGAATCCTGCCTTGTACCTAGCACAAAAATAAATTTCAAGGGGATTGTAAATCTATATATAAATTATAAAACAATGGAAATTTTCTAGAAGATAATGTATGAAAGTATGCTCATGATCTTGATATAGGAAGAGCTTTTTAAGATAAGTCATAAATATCTGTTAAGTCTAAAGGAAAATATTAAAAAGAGGACTGTATTAAAGTGAAGTACTTTTGTTTAACAAAAGCCACTATTAAGAAAGGGGGAAAAAAGGGGTGTCTTGGTGGCTCAGTGGGTTAAGCCTCTGCCTTCAGCTCAAGTCATGATCTCAGGGTCCTGGGATCGAGCCCCGCATTGGGCTCTCTGCTCAGCAGGGAGCCTGCTTCCCCTTCTCTCTGCTTGCCTCTCTGCCTACTTATGATCTTTCTCTGTCAAATAAATAAATAAAATCTTTAAAAAAAAGGAAGGGGGAAAAAAAAACCAAGCTTACGAAGTGGAAGAAGATATTTGCAGCTTGTACAACCAATAAAGTGTTTCTATACAGAATCTGTAATTATTTCATTGAGAAAACATAATAGACTACCTGGTAGAAAAATCAGCAAGAGCCCTGAACAAAGTACAAAAGTTGTTTGTCCAATTGGCCATTAATATATTTCACCAAGTGGTCAACTTTATGACAATAGAGAACTTGCAAATTAAATCACAATCCAATACAACATTCCGTTCACCAGCAGAGCTAAGGGAAAAAGAAAAAAAAAAAGACTAAGAAAAAGAAAAAAAAGACTACTGTTTCTAAGTGTTGGCAAATATGATGTGGAGTAGAAGGAACTCTCTTATACTGCTGCTGGGAGTGTAGCCTGGTCTCGGGATTTTGGAAAACATCTGGCATTATCTATTAAAGTAGAAGATATATAAAGCCCACACTTCCTCACTTTTATATCCGTACAGCCAAAGCGAATCTGTATAGGTATATACCAGTAGACTTGCAAGGATGTTCATAGCAGCATTATTCATAAGAGCCCCAAACTGTGAACAATCCAGTGTCTATCAAAAATAGAATAAAGAGTCACGTTCATATGATGGGAGATTTTTTTAGTAATGAAAATGTGTAAGTTACAGCTTTGTGCAACAACGTGAAGAATCTTGGGGACACGATATTGATCGAAGAAGGCAGATTCAAACCATTTCCTACCATATGGTTACATTTATATAAATATAAAACATTAGGCAAGCGAAACTATCCATTTAAGGCTGCAATCATCGGTGGTAAAACTACAAAGCAAAGTAAGAAAGTGTTAAGTAAAATAAAAACAGTTCACTTTGGAGTGCAGACAGAGAACAGGGGAGAGTGAGGGGAGGGGAGTAATTCTTGTAAGGTGGTGACACGGTTTCTATTACTCAGTTTTTGTCCTGGGTGGTAATTAATTGGTGGTTGGATTTACATAAATGTGTGATATATTTTCCAATTAAAAAAATTGTGCCTCTGTTTGTGTCTGTGAGTGAGAAAGAGAGAGAGTGAATGAGAAGTGGGAGATTACTCATGAAGACAATTTTAAAAGGAATCTCACTTATAGGGGTGCCTGGGTGGTTCAGTTCATTAAGCATCTGCATTAGGCTCAGGTCATGATTCTGGGGTCCTGAGATCCAGCCCCTCGTCGGGCTCCCTGCTAAGAGGGGAGTCTGCTTCTCCCTCTTCCTCTGGCTCCCCCTGCTCATTCTCTCTCTCTCTCTAATAAAAAAACAAAATCTTAAAAACCTTAGAAAAAGGAAAGCCTTATGGCAGATGTTAAAGAAATGTGTGTCTCAATACAGTTGTTTAAGATAGGAGATGGTAGGGTGTGTTTGCACACTAACAATAATTCTGCACAAGATAATAATACATTATATGTTAATAAAAAATAAAAAATTAAAAAAAATTCTGCCCAAGAGAAAGGGAAATGAATGATGTCGAGCATAGAGGGAACCATAAAATGCAAAGCCCTTGAAGACGGCTGGAGTGAGCCACAGAGCATGAATGGAGGAATCTGCTTGAAAAGAAGGAGCCCTCCAGAGTAAGGGTGCCTGAGGGGGTTGAGATGAATGTAAGCATAGCAAAGTTTGAAGGTCTTTGTATTGGAAGGCCTGTTTGTTTCCTAGTGAGATGTGTACCTCCTCTCCCTCACAGGCTCACCTCTTCCAGAGCTTCCTTTCTATTCCTGCAGAGGCTCAAGCTCCTTCCTCCTGAAACACCCCTGCCCGTGCTCCCTGCTGCACCCACTGTGCTCTCTGCCCCCTCCACTGTGTGAATGCCTGCCGATTGGGCCAATCTCAGCTCCACCACCTTATACACAGGAAAGCCAGACCCGACTCCCCAGAACACACTCTTAGCTCCCAGGGCAAATTTCCCTCCCAGCCCATATCCCTATTGTGACTTCACATTCATTTAATTTAGGCTGTCCTCCCACAAGACAGTGTGTGCTATGTATTCAGAGAGCATTTCTTCTTTGGACCAACCCCTGGCACAATGCCTCCGTCTTGTAGGTGCCATTTTTTAAATGCATGAACACGTGAAGAGATGAAGGTTGCCCAGAGTATTTTTAGAAATATTATTTGAAGAAGTCAGAACGTGTTGGCAAAAAATGTTATTAGCAATAATGTTTCTGCTCACTGATCAAATGCTCTAATATATTTAACCTAATAAATCATATGTTCATTTAGACAGCCATTCATTAATAAACATGTATTTAGTAATGACATGATGGGAATGGTCACAGAAGCATTTCGGTTTTCATGTAGGTAGAAGAGCTCTGTGGAAACAGCCCCTGGCTTTGGGGTTTACTGCTTAAGTTTTAATTCCAGCTCTTCTTACAAATTTGTAGGCATTGGGTGAGTCCCCTAAATTCTTTGAGCCTCTCTCTCCTTGTTAATAAAATGGGACCCCTCGTTCATCCCTTGCATTATTTTTTGTGAAGATGGCGTATGGCAACCTCCATAAAGTCATAAAGTAAGGTGCCTGGTACGAAGCCGCATCCTGCCCTTGGTCAATATCTAAGTGGAGAAATGAGGCAAGAAGCATGTGCCCTAAGTATGTACATATGTTGCACGTTCCTGGGGATGGGGGCTGATGCTGACGCAGGTCCTGAGTTGATCCTGAGATAAACGTGGGGCACAGCTAGAAGGAACTTAAGATTCGTGTAGTCAGAGTACCTTCTCTACAGGTGAGGCCTCTGTGACTCCGAGAGGGGAAGGGGCTACTGCAGACCTATGGCTTCCTCTCGAAGCAGAGGGCAGCCTGTATCTTAGAGACGGCACACTTCTTCCTGCTTTGCCTGTGGGGGCTCTCGGCTGGGGTGCTAACAGACAAGCTATTTTGGGCCAGGAGTTGTATAAGGAAAGGCTCACAGCAGTGCCCAGCCTTGGTCTTGCCATTGTATTGGCCTCCTGTGATGCTTCCCTCCTTGCAAGGCACTTTGTGTCAGCAGGAACGGGAGGCAAGTTGTGAAATTCAATTAATTTTACAGTCAGCCCACACATCTCCTTCTGGGGCTGTCCAGCCAGGGCTAGGAGGCCCTACCCACTCTAAAACCCCAGGCTTTCTGACAGCCCCTTCCCTTCCCTTCCACCAGCTCTCCGTCAGGTCTTCCCCTACTCTCTCTCCGCTCTATTCTTGTCATAAGATGAAGCTGATCTACGGGGATATGTTGCAATATTAAAAAACTGTTTCATACCTAATTTTGATCTGGAATCTCTGAAGGCTTGAATTATAGAAGTGCTTTTGTTGAAGTTGGGAGAGAGTGACTAAGATATCCTCTCCTTCTCCAGTTCTAACAGAGTAAAAGCAAAAGCATGAATATCTTTATGACTAATGTGTTTCTGGGATGCACCTGTAACCTTAAGTATCAGGGTTCCAGTTAACTAAAGGCAAAACAGGGCAACTAGTTTTCTCTCCTGTGAAGGAGGGGACAAGGAGCAAAGACTTGCCCAGGTTTTAGCACAGAGTCCAACGGTCTTATAATAGATCCACATGTCAGAAAGTAAAGGGGTGTGTGGGGGGGAGGTGAGGATGAGGGGGTGGTTGTGTCTTATTATAGTTTTGGAGCAAATTAAGTGCTCCCTCAAAGCTGGGGACTGTCCTAGACTCTAAGTATAGCAAGAGAAAATATGAGTTTGGAAAAGAGCTCAAGTGTTCACTCCAATATTTTCATCTTCCGGGAAGTTAAAGAAAAGTCCCCCTTTTTATGGACAAAGTGAACACAGGGAAATACTGGGTATATATTCACTGACATTCCCCAAAACATTTCATGTTCACGTACTGAATTTGAGTGCATACAGTGAGTCAGCCCTGTGGCTGTCTTTTGAGGCTGGAGCTCTCTGACTTTTCAGGGCAGGCCTGTCTTTGCTTTCTACATCGAATCAGGAGGTCACTCCTGATTTTATTTCTTGAAGAGAAACACGAGTCCCATCAGGAGGTCACTCCCGATTCGATGTAGAAGCTCACATATACTCTCCCACCCACAAGACTGAAATGGGTTCGAATGAGTCGTTAATTAAATTAAATTTTAAGGTCAGTTTTTACCCTTGGCAAATGGTTTACCCACGATTCTGCTTCCCACCCCACACTAGGCCCAGCAGAGAAGACCAAGGAAGGTGGTATTATGAACAGTTTATGAACAGTAAGTGTATTACCGGCGCCTCCAAAGCCGAGTTACCCATCTTCAAACCTCGTATGCCTCCGCATTTGTGAAAAGTCCACAGCAAAGTTCATACCAGCATTGTTCACAATGCCGCAAAATGGAAACAACTCAACTCTCAAATAAATAATGCATACGGTGTATTGATACAATGGAGAATTTATCCGTATCTGTATCTGTAGCTATACAATAGCATCAGTAATAAAACTGTGTAAAGTACTGACACATACAATAACATGGATAAGCCTTGAATGCATCATGCTAAGTGAGACAAGCCAGTCCCAAAAGGACGTGTATTGTATGGTTTCATTTACATGCTCTGTCCAGAAGAGGCAAATCCATGGACACAGTAGATGGTTTCATTGTTTCCAGCGGCTGCAGGGAGGGGGATGTGGAGGGACTGCTAGAGGGTTTGGGGCTTCTTTTTTGGGGTGTGAAACTGTTACAGAATTACAGAGTGATGATGATTTCACAAATTTGTGAATATACGAAAACCCACTTAAAACTTAAAACTTTAAAACTTAATGGTGAACTTTATGTTATAGGAATAATATCTCAATAAAATAAATGTCTCTATTGACATTTCCTCACGGAATAGTATAGAATCCAGATTGATTCTGTATTTTCCTCTTCCTCCATCCTGGAACCTGACTGTTCTTCAAAGAGCTCTGGTTCCTTTTAGTTGAAAACGTATTTAGAAATTACGATGTGGGTTTAGGTACGCTTATTACTATAATGGTGGTATTGCTTCTAGGCAATCTTCCCTCCTTCCCTCTCCCCTCCTGCCTTCCACCCGTAACTAACTCTCTATCATCCATCTACCTATCTGTCGATCATCTATTTATGTTATCTACTTTTATATCTTTTTATGTTTGTACTCATACTTCCCGATGAAAATCAAATCTAAGTCTTTTTTCTGGTTTCTTCTGCTTTCTTATTTGTAATTTTTTTTCCTGAAGAGAAACACGAGTCCCATTATCTGCAATATGATTACTTATTTGTTTAAATGAAAATACATAATTCTGTCAATATTTGCTACTTAATCTTTTTTGGAGAGTGTATGACTGGGCTCATAAATTGAATTTTTGTATATTCCTAGATATATAGAATTGTTATATGACATTTTTATCGTAATAAATTATCATTTTTTTCCTTTAATAAATCTGTCTGTGGGTCTTTGTCAGGCTAAGAGTTTTGGTTAATTTACACGATACATGATTTTATTATTTTTACTTTTAAACGCTCTATGTCTTTATATTTAACCTGTGAAATCTTAAAACTAGTTAATCCATCCTGCTTCACACCCACACAACTCTTTACGCTATCATATAGCACAAGCCTTTTCTTAACCCCAGGTTGTTTTAGAGTTCTGTTTCCAAAAACCTGCCTTTTCTCTGCCTTCCCTTGAGCACTGGAGCCTTTAAGGTCTTGTCATATGTGAAATAGGTATGTGCCATTGTCAAAGTACTCTCTGAATCTTCCCTCTACCCAATAAAATGAAGATTCCACATTACATATTTCTTTTTTTATTAATTATTTTTATTAACATATAATGTTAATTATTATTGTGTATTAATGTGTAAGCCTGGGGCTAATAATGTTATTATTATAATAATAACGTTATTATTATAATAATAACATTATTATAATAATAACATTATTATAATAATGTTATTATTATAATAATAACGTTATTATAATAATAATAATGTTACTATTAGCCCCAGGGGTACAGGTCTGTGAATCATCAGGCTTACACATTTCACAGCACTCACCATATTACATACCATCCCCAATGTCCATAACCCAACCACCCTATTTCTTTTTTTTTTTTTAAGATTTTATTTATATTTGAAGAAGAGAGAGAGAGGGAGGGAGGGAAGGCATGAGCGGTGAGAAGGGGCAGAGGGAGAGGAAGAAGCAGACTCCCTGCTGAACAGGGAGCTGGACTCTCTTGGGCCCTATCCCAAGACCCTGAGATCATAACCTAAGCAAGGGCAGATACTTAACTGACTGATCCACCCAGGCACCCCCCCACACCCTCTATTTCTGGCCACCCTCTTCATTTCCCCTTTCAATCTCTCACTCTATATTCACATTCACCTCACCTCCCCCTGCCCCCCATTTGCAGCAGTGGCTAAATGTGTCCAACTGGGAATCAGACACCCTGGAAGAAAATCCTGCTGTACTGCTTACTGAAAGGTTATTTGACCAGTGCTCATTTGTAAATTGGGGAGAATAACAGTAGATCCCCCATAGGGACATTTTGAGGATTAAGTTAATAGAGGTATTACTGCCTGGCTCACAGAAAACACTTCATAAATGTTAGCAATTATGGTGGTTATTGTTTGAGGTTCATGATGTCCAAATACAAACATTTATGCTTCTTTCTTTTTACCATCAGTTTAGTTATTCATCACAATTTGAGCCATTTGAACACCTGGTCTACAGTCCTCAATACCTCCAAGACGTGCTTTCACCCAATATCACATGCAGAAATATCCATCCGACCTCTTTACACCTAGGATCATCCCATTCCTGGAACCTACTACTCTCTGAACTCCAATTTATATGCCTTCTGTCATTTAGGCCCTTTCTCACATCCTTCATTTTATTAATATGACAGAACTTTGCCTTTCTATGCTATCCTATCTATCAATGTCCTTTCAAATTCATTCTTTTTCTATAGAGCCTTCTGGCTAATACCCTCATCCCTTTATCCCCTCTGTCCCTAAATGATTCCCTAAGCCTGGGTAAGTAAAGATATCTGCCTTCATTTTTCTTGCACTGGGACTACTGGGTATACCTACAGAACATTAGACAAGCCAGAACATTGGTGCTACTTTGGATTCATGGTCACCTTTATCTGTTGGGACATTAGTATTTTCTGGCAGTCCTTCCAGATGGCCCTGCCTTAACTGATCTTTTAATTTATCTTCCCACTCTCATTTAAGAATATAACTATTTAGGAAAAAAAATTCTCTGATACCCAGTTAGGTGGGTGTTCCCCCTTCATGCTTTTATAGCATCCTAGCTTATTTCTCCCACAGCTCACATTGAACAGGGTGCTAATTTCTTCCTTAATTATCTCAGTCTACCACTAGACTGTGAGCTCCTTAAGAGTAGTATACTTACTTGAATAGTGTTACCCCCAAATTGTTGTCCACCTGCAACACCAGAATGCAGCCCATTTGGAAATGGGAATTTTGCAGATATAATTACTTAATTTAGGATGAAATCATATTGGGCTAGAGTGGACTCCAAATCCATGGAAGAAGATTCTATGAAGACAGAGGCAGAAATTGGAGTGATGTGTTTGGGAGTCAAGGAATGCCAGGGATTGCCAGCAACAACCAGAAACTAGGATGAAGCAATGGAACGGATTTTCCTCCAGAGCCTCCTGAAGAAACCAACCCTATTTACAGACTGATTTTGGCTTTCGGGACTTAAGAAGAGCAAGACAGTAAATTTCTGTTATTTAAGCCTCCTAGCTTGTGGTACTTTGATAAAGCAGTCTAGGAAACTAATACCAATGGAAAAAATATCTTTCATATCCATACATTTAGCTTCTAAGTCAGATCATGGCACGAGGTAAGTTTTCAGGAAATGATTGTTGAATGAATGATCAAAAAGGAGGTCTGGGGCGCCTGGGTGGCTCAGTGGGTTAAGCCACTGCCTTCGGCTCGGGTCATGATCTCAGGGTCCTGGGATCGAGTCCCGCATCGGGCTCTCTGCTCGGCTGGATGCCTGCTTCCTCCTCTCTCTCTGCCTGCCTCTCTGCCTACTTGTGATCTCTCTCTGTCAAATAAATAAAATCTTAAAAAAAAAAAAAAAAGGAGGTCTGACAAGTAAGCATGGTGTGAGTATTGGGGTAGATTAGTTGTTTGCTGAGTGCAATAAAGATTGAGGACCAAAGGGATCGGAAGGGAGACAAACCTTAAGAGACTCTTAATCTCACAGAACAAACTGAGGGTTGCTGGGAGGAGGGGAGTAGGGAGAAGGTGGTTGGGTTGTGGACATTGGGGAGGTTCTGTGCTATGGTGAGTGCTGTGAAGTGTGTAAACTTTGCGATTCACAGGCCTGTACCCCTGGGGCTAATAATACATTATATGTTAATAAACAATTAAAAAAAAAAAAAGATTGAGGACCAAAGATTAGATTAGAAAGAGCACATGGCAGCCCTGCTTATGGCCCTCTGCTCAAGGGGATTCTGGGAAAGAGGAGAGATTTTTCCCTACTTCATAATCATGGAAGGAACTGGGTGGATGCATAAATGTGGGAGCAAAAAGAACTGGAACATCACAACAGGAAAACTAGAAACCAATGTGGCCAATGCCTGGGATTGAGAGAAGACCAGACTGTGCAACAGACCAAGTATTTTTTTTTTTTTTTAAGATTTTTTAATTCATTTATTTTTCAGAGAGAGAGAGACACAGTGAGAGAGGGAACAGAAGTAGGGGGAGTGGGAGAGGGAGAAGCAGGCTTCCTGCCGAGCAGGGAGCCCAACTCGAGGCTCCATCCCAGGACCCTGGGAACTTGGGACCCAGGGACCCAGGACCCTGGCCACCCAGCAGCCTCAGCAACAGGCTGAGTATTAAGAGGGGAGAGTGGGAGGGTCATCACCACCAGGGAAAAGGAAGAACAAAGAAGGATGGATGGCAGTTCTTAGCCATAAGGTGAATATATTTGAACACAGATAAAACAAACATGTCACAATCATGCCATGAGTATGCCTCAGGAAGAGAAGAGAAATTTTTCTTGGATTTTCCAGGATTCTGAAACTGGAGGAGATACTGCTCCTGTTATTAAGCTTTAGCTTTCATAAAACTGAGTGCCACCTGATTCAAGTACCCAGACCCAGAGGCCCATGCAACTTGCGGATAGAATGAGAGCTCACTTCCTAGCACCCAGGAACACTTAACGTCTCTAATGCAGATGAGAATTTGAAAACACTTGGCTTATCTTACCTAGAGAAGCAAGCACAGTCATCCCACTCTGTTTCACCACTAAGTATTATTAAAGGAAAGCTTTTGTTTAGAACTTCTGGCCAGTCATTCTCCCGTTCCTTTTGTTTGCTTTGTCTTTTTGCAAATGCATCCCTGGGCTAGAAGCCATTCTTGTTTCCCTTTTGCTAAAATCCTAAATCCAGACAAAAAAGGTGGTGCTTGGCATTATCACATGTGAAGCCATCTCTGTAATTAGCACAGCCCATGGATTCAAGCAGAACAAGAGGACTACTGGTCTGAAGGCTGGGGACTTGTGAATGACCACACCATCCGTGAATCTACTGTTTTCTTGCTCAGACATCGGTGACAGTGGAAATCCACTGTAGTTTCACTTTGAGCCTGTGCAAGTCCCATCAGAGAATTTTAATTCATGCATACAACCTCCTTATCTGTTGACGGATTCGGTTCAGGAATGTCCTTGCTGTACATACACTAAGGTTGAGGCACAGATTTGGCAAATCAAGCACAGATTTGGCAAGAACTCACAAACGGAGCTTAGCTTGCCACAAGACAGGCTGAAATGTGAAAGGAATCAGAGTAACTGAAAAAGTACCTTTTTCAGAGATACAAGGAAGAGAAAGAAGTTGGTGGAATTCAAGTTGTTAGCCAGTGGCAGTTCCCATGTTTATGGAAACAAGGGGTTTAAAGACATCAGTATGAATGGAAGGGAGATGGTGCATAGCAGAGAATTCTAATGAAGCTGTAATAATGTAGATATTTGGATTATAAAACTGAGATCGGTCCCAATTACTGTGTTCTCACTATGTGCTATACACGGCGTAAATGCTTTAGATATATTGACTGATTGGATTGTCACAAGGTCAAGACTATTCATTTACAGGTGAGGATATTAAAGCAAGGTCACACAGCTAGAATGTGGCAGTTCTGGGGCGGCCACAAACCCCAGTGGTACGGCACCAGGATCCATGTTCTTAAACCCCCAAGCTATATTCTCTCTCATGCTTTATGTTTATTTGTATTTATTTAGCTGGTCATAGAGATAACATGATGATCCATCTTTGGCACTGGATTATTGCTAGTTCAAGGTCAGGCATTGCAGAGGCTGATGGCTAGGCTGACCATATAATTTACTGAATAAAATTCAATTGTTTCTGATCAACAACTTGGATTTACTTCATTCTAAGACATATAATATAGTTCTTTTAAAAATATTTTTCATTAGTATCTCTAAAACAAAACAATGCAGTCTTTCTGTGTACATTAAAACAAGACAAACTTTATATTGATTATCAGAAATGAAAAAAGTAACATTAAACAGAATAATGTATTCATGGCATAGGCTCTTGTACCTTAAGCAATTTTGTAGCTTTATGTATCTCACTTGGATTTTTAAACACTGAATTTTTTCATATAGTCTTAATTACATTATTAAAATAAAATTATCTGAAAAGTTCTTCAAGATTGCATTTTATGGTTAATAAACTTTAAATTGTGATATTTTGAATTAGTGTTCTTCTATTGACCATAATATTTTTAAATGAAAAAATACTGTTTTACAAGCATTGAGATACTTGCAATTTCAAAGATAATGTTTCCATTTAGCAGTCTAAATGGAAGCTATTCATAATTTTAATTTTTGCAATGAAACTGGTGTCTATTTTAGACTACATATTTTCACAGGACTGTTTCTTTGCCTCAGTCAAGTGTACCTTTCTTTGAAAAATATTTTTACAACTAAAATCTTGTCAAATTCTATTCAATGCTTCACCAAATGCAGATGCTCCCAAACCAGAGGCCATCTCAATTTCATTCTGCTCTGGTGTTAAATATCAATTTATTGAAACAAAAATAGGAGCTCTATCAAAAGATCCTTCTTACAGTTGAGATATTTGAAAGAGTAATTACAGAATTTGAAACTTAAATCTTGAACACCATTTGAATTATCTTTGTATAATTTTTTCAATTTCACTTCTGCTTTTGTAGGATTAAATTTAAATGTCTATCTGTTTGCAAGCTTGACTTTCAAAAGTCTCAATTTACTGAAAATTCAAAGACTGGATTTTTTTGTACTCCTCCTGTTAAATATGCTGATTAAAGATTTAGAGCTGATTTTTAATAAAATGCATGTCAGATATAGAAAGTTGATTTAAACCATGTTTAATACCACTGTAGGACATTTAAGTTGATTTACATAGTAGTTCTTCAAAAGCCCAAACATCACTAAAAATTGGCTGGTGTTAAGAAAGGACGAATGAAAATACGTGCTGTCAACCTGAATTTTTGTAGTCAATAGTTTTGTCACACTAATTCTGTAATTCATTTCTTCTGTGTATGTATAAATATTTTTTTATAGGTTTTACCTCAATCTTTAGACTATTGGTGTTTCTTTGAAAGCAGTGTGTTCTGCAAACAATTCTGAGTACATTTTTGTTCCATTGGTATATTAAATTAGTAAAAACACTATTTGTCACGAGGCTGTGCTTCACTGAAATTTTTATTTGTATTTTTACTGAAAAACAAATTAATTCTTAAAGTTGAATTTTCTAGCTGAAGTTAAAATTGCATTCATAGTTACATCAGATGTTTTACCTTCCACAAAATGAACTTCTAACCAGCTTTTGTTTAGTTTCTCTGAATAGACTAAAATTTGGCCCATTATTGGAATTGACTGGGTTTTTTTTTTTTGAAGCATCTGATGATACTTAAATAATTGCAAATTAACTATTTGCAAAGTCTACATTTTGCTATTGAAGATAACTTATTAGCAACTATTTTGCACTCCTTTTTATATTCATACGAAAATCAGATATAAATGAAATCAATTTAGAAAATCAGTCATTGATCTATGTGAAAAGTCATGTTCATTGTATAAATAGAACTTTCTCATGAATGAGTTAAATCATCATCCACAGGCATCATTTAAAAAAATGCTAACTTTTGAAGTTGTTACTAAAGCTTTATCATGTTTTTGTCTTCTCACTATAATGTGATCGATGATATCAGTGAAATGGAAATAAAGGGCAGGAAGTGGGAGTTAAACATGATGAAATGACCGAGGACTGACACATGGATGAAGTTTCCAGAGATACTGCGGTCTATGACGTGCAGAGTTATTTTTTCCAAAATAAGGGACATGTTGTCCCTATCCATGGAAAGAAACACAGAGTCATGTTTTGTGGGTAGTTTTGGATTACGGAGGCTAGATATACCTCATCTGAGTGTCTGCTATGAAGCATTTACTAAGTAATCTAAGAATCCATTATTTTTAAGATTTTATTTATTTATTTGACAGAGAGAGATCACAAGTAGGCAGAGAGACAGGCGGAGAGAGAGGGAGAAGCAGGCTCCCCACTGAGCAGAGAGCCCAATGTGAGGCTTGATCCCAGGACCCTGAGATCATGACCTGAGCCAAAGGCAGAGACTTTAATTCGCCGAGCAACCCAGGCGCCCCAAGAGTCCACTGACTTTGAGAACGACATAGCAAAGAGATTCTGTAGCAGGGCTGGACTCCCGTTTTATCACCTGTGGCTTACAATGCAGCAGATTTTATTCATTTATTTGAGAGGAGATTGAGCAAGCACAAGTCAGGGGGCAGAGGCAGAGGGAGAGGGAGAAGCAGACACCCTGCCGAGCAGGGAGCCTGATGTGGGGATCGATCCCAGGACCCTGAGATCATGATGTGCTTAACTGACTAAGCCACCCAGGTGTCCTAATAAGGTTGCTTCCTACTGTGTTTGCTTGTTTGTCAGTATTTCTGTAGAGAGATGGGAGCCTGTAATTGCCATAGTTGCCAACTTCACCCTTTTCCTAATGGCTCTCATCAAGTTTTGTTGGTGGTGTTGAGTTGTTTTGTTTTGTTTTTGAGGAACACCTTCTGATTCCCTACTGGAACCTGGTAGTAGTTGACTATATGACAATGATGTCTTCAGTTACTATCTAAGTAATCACGCCGTAATGTCAGTCATGTTCTGCAGCGTGTTAATTGTGCCTGGAAGTGGTTTATGTGAAATCAGGATTAAGCAGACACTGACAAAAACAAGTAAGTTGAGTGAACAGATGATTCAGATTCCAATGGCATTTACTTATTTTACATTAACTTTTCTCCTTCAACTCACAACTTAAACCTTTGAGGAGTTTCCTGTGGCCAAATTTTTATTCCTGATTTACAATTGGTTCTGACAATGTGCCCACACCAGCCAGTTTTTATAGCCCCAATCAGAAGTAGCCCTAAATTATAGTGGGGAAGGTATATTCTCTCAGTGAGCAAAGCTTCGGTCAGTGGATTTGTTTCTTCATTTTGAAAGAGGAAATTTCCAGAGGTATAAATGTGCAGTGCTTCACAGGCAATGGTTAATGGTTATGCCTACTGGTCAGGGGCTTGGAATGACAAGATTTGAAGATCAATAACAAAGAATCTTAAAAAAGAGGCATAGGGAAGGATCTCTCGGCATGGGCATGGATGAGAGTGTACTTATTTTCTTTGTGTGAATACACACAGAAGGGATCCACTGTAGAGGAAACTTTCAATATTCAGGGTGACAAAATGACAAAACTGTGGCTGTAGTTGACCTCTTTCCTTGGTCACTAAAGAACTTGTTCATAGAATTCAAGAAGAAAAGGAGCAGGGATGGAGAATTATATATGGACTTGACAACACAGTTTTACCCTCACCAAAACTGACCTGGACATCTTTTCTTTTATGTGTTTACCTGCCAATGACAGAGACCAATGTTAAGCCTCCAATACAATCACCTCTTACAGAAGGATCGCTCATCTACTTAATGGCAGATTAATTACAATGACCTCTTCCATCAGTAGTGGGCTTTCAACCATGGATGTATTTGCAGTCAGTAGAGAGCCTTTTGCTTTAAGTATGGGCTTGCTTTAATATCCCAATACTTTCGCCAGCATTACTACCAAGAAATTTATGAAATACCTTATTCATTCACTATCCTTTTGTCCCAAACAATATTGATTCTGAGCATGGGACTCATTTCTAGACTGTTTTTCAAAGTGGTTTTTATCATTATATGTTTCTGTTCAAGTAGATGATAGTCTTCATTGCTACACATCCCCGACAACACTGATTATCATCCTATTCAATTTGGGGGTAGACAATTTGTCATTTTCTGGTGAACCTGAAAATGAGAATACCTTATAGCTTAGCAAGTAATTTCACTGGTATATACTCTAAAATACTCTTGAGAAAGTTCATGAGAACATACATACACAAATGTTCATATCACCATCATTCATAATACCAAACAAATGGAAAAAATCTGTATTTACTCAGCAGTAGAACAGACAAATAAATGTTGGTATATTTATACAACACAATACTGGCAAGCAATGAAAATAAATAAATTAGAGCTATATGTTTCAGTGTGAATAAATTTCAGCAGCATAATATTGAACCAAAATAGCAGCCATGAAAGAATATATGCATTTTGACTCTGTTTATGTAAGACTCAGGAACAGAAAACCTCTCTCTATTTTTTAGAAAGTATAGACAAATGTTAGAGTCTACAAAGAGGAGTAAGGGATTGATTGGTCAATACAAAATTTCAGAATGCTTTTTCCTGTGGGAGGGTGATGAAATGGAGCACATTTGAATTTCTATGATGCTGTAGAAGTTTTTATTAAGCTGACTGATAAGTACCTGCATATTCATTTTATTATTTTCTTTAAGCTGTATTTTCCAAAGAATATACTCTGTGCCACTAAATCTTTTCCTCTTCCTGGTTACATAAGAGTACAATATTTCCTAGCCTTCTTTTCATTAGGGAAAAACATGACATTAGTTCTAGCCAAGGAATTGTGAGGGATGCACTTCATTTCCAGGCTGAGACAGTAAAAGCAACCACATGACTCCCTTCCCTTATCACCTTGGCTTCACGTCAGGATAAGGACAGCTTGGTCCTCTGAGTTACTCAGAAGGGGTGCCCTGTGGAACCTCTGGACCTGTAGTGGACTTTGTGTGGGTGAGAATTATAGTTTATGTGCTAAGCTATGGAGATATGTTTGTTTTTGCAGTATAAGCTAGTTATTCATCTATTGCGATGCACTTAGATGACTTACATATTTATTCTTGTATATAGTAAGTTTCTCAAGATAAAAAGAAAGCTTGTTCTTTGGAGCCAGACATGGAGAGAGAAGTTGTAGGGGCAGAATCATTCAAAGCTCCATTCCATAGTAGGCAGGTTCTTTACTCAGGTAAGGAATTCCCTAGAGTTTCAGCTGTTCATTAAAAAAAACAAAAACCAAACCAAACCAAAACAAAAAACCCAAATTGAATAATAATGCCTACCTCGCAGGGTTGACTGGTTATTACATGGGCTAATGTATGTCATTGGCTTGGTGAAATGACAGTGAATAGTGAATGAATAAATATTAATTTGTGTCCTTCTTCTCAGAAAGGAAGTAAGAGATGGTACAGAAAAGGTTAAAGGCCCATGGTTTATTAGATGAAGATACTCTGGTGACTTGACTGAACTATGACCAAAGGATGGAGGCATACAGAACTGGAAAAAAAAAAAAAAAAAAAAAAGAATCAGTCAAAGGGAAAAGCCCAATTAAACCTCAGGGATGGATGGATGGTTAGGGTATTCCACTATTCCATGCTATAATCTGGTATTGGGAAAACATGAGAGTCATCACAAAGGTGATATTGGGTCATGATTCATAATCCCCACACCTGGAACTAAACCGGATGCTAAGAAATTCATGATGACTTCAAAGAAGACTCTCAGAGTTATGTCTTTTCTGTGGTCTTCCTGGTTAAAGCTGTTTACTAGTGGGCTTTGGGATAGGGTTAGCCAGTGGTCTTTCTTGAGCCAGCCAGTTTCCAAGGACCGTAAGTTCTCATCCTTCACTACGTGTACTTCTCTCCACAGCTTTCCCTTTCCCCTACAGAGTCTTAGCAACTTCGCAGAGAGCTAGGATTTGGGGACCAGTGGTTTTCAAACTTCAGTGTACGTAAGAATTAACATCGTTCGGCTTCTCCCTCAGAACTTTGGATCCAGTAGGTTAGACGGGGGCCCCAGAATCTGCATTTTGAATCTGTTCTCCTGTGATTCAGATGCTGCTGCTCTGGGAGCCTCACTGTGAGAAAGGAACCAATGCTAAAGAGCATGTTCTCTCTTGATTTTCTTTTACGCTTAGGAAGGTTGAGGGAAAGCAGGAGCCCCAGCCGCATTAGAGGGTCATATTCACTGTGGCTATGCATTCCAACCCAGATGTGCATTTTGCCAAGATCTATGGTCTGGGACTGGATGTCTGCCCTCCTAATTCAGAAGTAATCCCAGTATCTACGTTGGCTTCTTTCATGTGATTAAACAGCAGGAAGTGACCAGGGAAGAAAACAGGGAAGGGATGAGAGCTGGACTCCTTGAAGTGGATTTTTCATGAGAAAATCTGTTAGCCTTTGTGATTCTCAGAAACCACTGCTGTAGACTGATTGTGGGAACAACCCTTTTTAGGAAATGGGAGAAGGCAGTTCTGGGCACCCCATGGGATCCTCCCAGCTCTAATTTCTCTCATTGTAATGAAGACTGATGGGTAACGGGATCAGCTTTTTGCCCAGGGGCCTGTACGGTTCTGCAGGAACTCTCTCCCACTATGGCACATTTAGTCCGTGGGGAGAGGATGAATGCTGGAGGCAGGCTTCCTGACAGGAAGCCAAATTCAGGCTGGCCTCACATCATCTGATTCCCTGTGTGCTTGGCTGGCCCAAGGGAACCACATGCCCTCCTTCTTACTCAAGGTCGAGCGGGGAACAGCAAGGGCTGATGGCTGCCCCTAGTTACAGCCCTTCTGGGTAGGCACTGGGGAGGAATGTGATTCCATTAAAACACAGCCATCCCCTTGGGGCAACTGAAGGAGACAGTAATAATTTTGAGATCCAACCCTGAAGTTTAAAGAAATTACTGAGAATAAAAACATGTTAACACACTTTGCAAAAACAAAACAAAACAAAACAAAACAAAACAAAACTAGACCGAGTCTAGACCAGTTAGGAAAGCTGGGATGAAGGGGAAGAACTAAGATTTCTTGAGCATTTTTCTAAGTGCCTGGTGATTTAAATAACTCCTCTAACTGTACATTTGGGAAAACCCTGGAAACTAGAATTTATCATCTTAATTATATGAGAATGTAAACTGGGGTCAGAGAGGGTAATTGATTTACTAAAGTTTGATAAGCAGCTGAGCGTCTCTATGAAGCCCAAGCTGGCCTGGCTCCAGAGCTACCTCCGTGGCTGCACAGCCCTGCTTTCCAGAATGTTCAGTGTCATTTGGATCAGAATTAAGCTGGCCAGGGGACAAAATGCCTATACACCTTGAGTACATTTCTTTAATGTTCTATGGAAGGTTCACACATTTGACAAACTCCATACTTTGGTCCTGGTGCAAATGAGATATTCCACTTGTATTATCCCTAATCTTACCTTACGAATCAGCACAAACACCTAAAGCCTAATAACTTCCTTCTTAGCTTGTGCTTCCTGGAATCTATCCCGCTCAACTTTTGTGTATCATGATAACATTTTTCACCTCATTCATTCATTCATTGAATAAATATTTATTGAGAATCACCTACTATATTCCAAGACCCTTGTTTTAGGTTTTAGGGATGCATAAATGCATAAAATCTATCAAGTCCTTGCCTTCCTGAGCCTCCCTCGTCATAAAAAAAATACATTTTTTGATTTCAGCTTATAAAACTTGTTATGATGAAAAATGAACTTAGAGTAAGAAGTTTGAGAGTATTTGGGGGAAGGACCTATTAGAGAGAAAAGGTCATTAAAGGCCTTGATAAAGAGAGATGATTTGACCAGACAACCTAAAGTTATGGAACAAGTGATGTGAATATACAGAGGAAAGAATATTCTGAGCAGAGGAAAGAATATTCTGAGCAGATAGAGCAACACATTCAAAGGGACTATGTTGGGAATGAGTTAATGGGTTTCATGGGAAATCTTGTGTGGCTGGGGTGGGGTCCACTAAGGGGATAATGTTGACAATAAGGTGGTAAAGCCAGGCAGGCTGTGGACAGCTCTGAGTTTCCTAGCTCAACCTTGGACAAAGCAATTGTCTTTTCTGAGCCCAGTTTGCTCATGTGTAAAATAGGGGTTACAATGCCTGTTATGCTAGATTGTTTGGAGGATGAGCCAAGAAAATATATTAAAGGCCTGGCTCAGGACTCAACCACTTTCATGTTTCTTTCTTTCTTTCTTTTTTTTTTTTTTCTTTAATAGAAACCTCAGTTTATTACTTTATAAAAAAAAAAAAAAGAATTTGGTGTTTTCAAGAAGAACCAGTGTACCCCATTAAGATGCAATAACCAAGTCATCTCCCATGTCTTCCAGACCAATGAACGTTTCTTCCTATTTTTCTCTTATTTTCCATTTTCTCTTCTTTTTCTATCCTTTTTATCTTCCTAAAAAAATCTATCCATCCTGAAAACCAGGACTTGGGCGGGTCCTTGGGCATATCAAAATGATTGAACCAAATGACTGGCTCTCACTTATCAGAGGGGACAGTCACAGTTACAGTAGAACTTGCCTGAGAACTCCAGATCTGAGAACTGGATCTGAACCTGCCATACCGGGGAGAAGAAAGGAAATAACTCGGCTTGGGGGTGTCACTGAATGAATGCTAGAGGATGTGCTATTTGAGCTATATGTTGAAGAGTGTATGGAATATTCCAGGACATTGCAAGTAGGGAAGAATGTATTCCTTGTGACAACAAGAAGGGGACTCCCAAAATATTTGCATCTTAATCCTCTGAATCTGTAAACAGGTTCTTCTCCATGGCAAACTACATATGCTTGAGGTTAGGATCTTAAGATGGGAAGATTATCCTGGGTCATCCAGGTAGACCTAATATAATCACACACATCCTTATAAGTGAGAAAGGGAGGAAGGAGAGTCATAATCAAAGGGAGAACAGCAGAGGCTAGTTTGTTGACTTTGATGATGGAGGTGAGGGGCCGTCAGTCAAAGAATGCTGGCGGTTCCTAAGCTGGATAAAGCAAGGAAATGGATTCTCCTCTAGGGTCTCCAGAAGGAACATATAACACTATGGAAACCTTGGTTTTGGTCCTGGAAGACCCATTTTAGACTTCTGACCTCCAGAAGCACAAGATAATAACTTTGGATTGTTTGAAGCCACTCTGTTTGTGGGGATTTTTTCCAGCAGCAATGAGAAATGAATACATTCCCAAAGCAAGGAAAGAGGGAGTTGGATCCAGAGAGATGAGTGGACTTCAAAGTGGGAAGGGTATGGTCTTCCATGCTTTATCCTGTAATCCAGCACATTTACTCCTTTCCTTCTCTTTACCTTAGAGCATTTTAGCATCTAGCAAATGGCACCTTTAAATCCTGATTACCTAGTTCAAACCCCTCTTCACTATTGGACACTTCCTTTCTCACTTCCCCTTCAACATTCTTCATTGTATCTGTCAGACAATCTGTAGTAACATTCCCAGGCCAGAGCTGCTTTATGTCAGCCATCTCAAGCCTTTAACTTGTCCTAGACTACAGCTTCCTTGTCTTGCTTTTCACTCCTTGGAAAAACCCATCACCACATTGCAGGTCCTCATATCAGATCCATACTTTAATCACCAAATTTAGCATCTCAATTTGGAAATCTTGAAGCAAATTAATTCTATAACTGAATTATACTTCCCTCCCAGAAAACGTTGCTATAATAATAAACATCTTCATAGAAAGATTCTCAAATTGCAGAGGCATGCTTGGTTTCTCTCTCTCCACCCTACCTTGGTGTCTAGGTGCCAATGTGCTTTGATGAAAACCTTTTATGTTTCTTGCAGCTATCCCTCCTTCCTCCTTTACTGTCCACAGTCATTTTCCCTCTTTTCTGTTTGCCTCTTGACTGACCTTCTGCAGCCAGCCATCAGTGTCCTCCAATCTGTCCTACTTTGGAGATATCTAGTGAGTTTTGTGCCACAGTACATCTCAGACTGAGCAAGTCACTCCCCGCTCAGGCATACCCTGTCGCATACATAATAAAGTCTCTTATTCTTTGTCTGCCATTTCAAAATCTTCCCAATTTGGCACCAGTCTACTTTTTCATATGAATCCCACTGCATTTCCCTCCCAACATACTATGCATTGCACCATTCCTGGCAATTCTCCAATCCTTGAATACACCTTTATTCTTCTGATTCCATGCCTTTGTTCAAACTACACCCTACATGCTATAACCTTCTCCCTATTGAAGTGCTTCCTCTTCCTTTAAGACCTACAGTAAATATGAACATCTTTCCAAACCTTTATGAGATTTTCTTATTAATCTTCTTAATTAATGTCCCTCTCTTATTTCCCAGTACTGAATATGGAAGTGGAGCTCTGGTTGTAATGAGAAATGAGTCATTTCTCCTAATCCTTAAAGTTCATAAGCACATTTTATTTCATTTGAAAGAGTACTAGGAATACTAGGTTAGGTAATTATTTATTGGGGTAAATTCCCACTTCTTCCCACCTTCCTATCTGGAGTCAAATGTCCTCAGGATTCCTTTTCTTTTAAATATAGTGCTAGTCTTTGGGAAATGTGCTGGGCAACTTCCAGTTGCCCCCTAATTGTGCTCCTCTTGCTTCTCTACCCTGCTCTGTGTTCCTGGAGGTTGAGCTATATGGATTCCATTGACCATTTGCTTTGCCCACTGGCTTTGGGTTGAGTTTGTCCAATGGGGAGCCCCACTAGAAGTTAGGGAGAAGAAGAAGAGAGATATTTATTCTGGCTCTTCCTTCTGGTGGCATCATCCCATGCTGGCTACTATCTTGTTTGAAGAGGCTCCTTTCAGGTCCTCCTTGCATACTTCACTGTTTTATGGGAGGTGAAGTCTCATCTTGTTCTTGCAAACCAAATAGGACACCACACCATGATTTGTTTCATTTTTCCTAAACAATGCCTGTGTCTTTTCAAACAGTCCTGTTGCTAAGCTCTTCTAAAACTATCAAAGGTGAGTGTGCCACCTCTTTTCTAACAGGACTGTAATAGAAAGCACAATTGTCTGCTGTTCTTTGAGCTCCCGCTCTATCTCTCCAGATCTACAGTGCACAGTGCAGGGCCCAGCATGTAGACTCTAGCAAATCTTTGTGGTGGGAAGGCTGTGTGGACTACACCCAAGCAGTCCTGTTGTAATGGTAGTGCAGATTTCACTTTGGTCACTCTTATGAGCTTCTGGAGTAAGAGTCACCAAGTGTCTCTGGGTCTCTACAGTGCATGGTACATGATGATTGCATGGGAAAGCATGGTGGAAAGGAGTGGAATCAGAGCTATGGCTGACTTCTCTTTTTCCTACAGCTATTGGATCTCAGAAATGCCTATTGCCAGTGGCAGAATTATATACTTGGGTCACATAAACTTATTCTTACCCAAACCTCACTGTTTTCATCTATGTGATGAAATTCCCTAAAGGCCATTCTATTTCTTTCTTGGATTAAAAGAGCATGGAGATATTTTCTTGGTAGTCTAGAAAAGGCGACTTCTCTGGGAAACAAGGCTAGAGACTTCTGAGAGATTGAAACAGACACATCTCTGGGGACATGGAACCCCAGCTCTTGGCTGACACAGAATTGTGGAGAACAACCTCCTGGAAAGAAATCCCACTCAACCTGCCAAATAAAGATGCTCGCTTCACTTCCACTCCTCAACCACTACTTGTGCTATTCACAGGGAGAGAGGAGTCACTCAAAGAAGTCCCAGAATATTGTGTTGGGACAAGGAAGAAACATTTTTGGAGGAGTTGGTGTACCAGAAGGCCAAAGTCTCTGAGAGGAGCCCCATGGAACAAGTCTGAAGCGGAGACATATGGGTTAGGCCTGACATGGCCTCCAACGTGCACTGTGATTCTATCCTGAAGGGAGTTCTAGGAGTGGCTCTCAAAGTGTGGGCCTAGAATAGTAACATGGGCATCACCTGGGAATGTGTGAGGGCTGCAGATCTCAGGCTCCATGCCGAATGTATGGAATCGGAAGCTCTGAGGAAGCAGTCCGGGGAGGGTGTTCGCAGAGGTTGTCCAGTGATTCTGAGGCTGCTAAGGCATGAGGACTGAGTTAGAAGAATGTATTCTGACAGTGCCTTTTGGGATCCAGGATTTATTAGGTGCCCTCTTCCTACCTCTTCAGGGAACAGGCACCACAATCAAGGAGTGTATGATACAAAGGGCATGGTGTGGGAAGGTAGAAGGCACTTATTAAAGAAAAAGAAAAAAAAAAGGTCAGCCTTCTTGCCTTAAATTCCATCCAAAATTCCTTCTTTGTATAGCCTGGGCTGGCTGAAGGCTAGGGATTCCTCAGCAAAGATGGATGAGTAGGTAATAGTTCTGCAGGGGCCCAGGCCCTACATATTAGGAATGGTCCCCTGGGCTCTGCCAGCCCCTTGCTTAGCATTCCACAAAGGGCTCTAGGTCATGTCACATTTCCGAGGCTGAGAAGCTAGACAGAGCTGGTACAGCTTGGGTCTCTAGTGATTGCTAAACAAAACCAACCCAAGGGAGACGCTCAGGCACAGACGTCTCAGGGAATGAGTCAAGACTCTGGCATCAGGATGGGACACTCACACTCCAGAGGCTTGCAAGCAAGGGAAAGGAAACTGAAGGCCAGAAGCCCAAGGACACACCATCAGCTAAAGGCTTCTGGTTCATGGGTCTCATTAGGCAGATGCAGCTCCGGCTTTTTGGCTGATATATGACATGGGACAGACAACGATCAATGCACAGATCAGTAAAAGCTCAACGCCGCGTCCTCGGAATCCCTCAGCTTGGTCGGAGGTCCTTTTTATTGGGGCGTTTGAATAGATGCAAAATGTTAATCCTGTTATAGCGGTAACTGTGCTGGATGTCAGGCCGTCTGAAGATAATCAGTTGATATTTTTGTGATATTTGGGAAAAGGATCCAGGAACAATCAAGTCAGCTGTAGATGCCATTGACAATCACCTCTCCCTGCAAGGTTCTCATGGGAAATACGTGTGCAAAGAATAAAGCCAGGCAAAGCAGCACTTTTTTCCCCAACACAGTTTGGTTCCAATCAATGGGAATAAGGGCAGAGTGTCACCTGCACACTGGGGAATCTTTGACCTTGGGTGGGTCACCTGTTCTGACCTCCTCCTCCCGAAAACCCAAATGTGTCACAGAGGTTAATTCCATAGTCCTGGAAAGGTAATCCATGCAGGAAAGAAGAGAGAGGAATGACAGAGATGGGGAGCATTTGTCCTGGGAGACAGATGCCAGAGAAAGCCGTTGGGTAAACTCCCACAGGGCTGCTGAGAAGTTAATCGAGGTCTAAGATACTCTTATTTTTTAGGCTCCTAATAGAGTAAAAACATGGAGAAATTGAAAAGAGGGTCATAAAAATAATAGATATTAAATGTTTCCTTGGAGCAAATTAATGGTTTAACAAAAACAAAGCAAAGCTAAATCTGTGCAATATAACCCCAGAATTTTAAAAACTATCTGCATGGAGACAATGTCATAGGATGGTGGGGCAGGAAAAAACACACATTTAATGTTTTATGATGGGTGTCTCCTTCCTTTAGTTGGCCAACTTATTTCTGTAACTGCACGTGTAATGGTATTTGAGCATAACATCCAAAGTGTACATAGTCTTCCTGTATCGCCAGCCTACTGATGGGCTCAGAGCAGTCCTAACCACGTCTGTCGCTGCAGGGTGGCATAGAAGACAGCATTTGTATTGAAATGCCATAACAGAGTGCCACGGACTGGGCAGAACTTTCCTCTCGCCCAGTCCTGGAGGCTAGAAGGCCAACATCCAGGCATTGGCAGGGTTGGTTTCTTCTGACGTCAGTCCCTTGGGCTTGCCGGTGTCAGTCTCTTCTCTGTGCCCTCCCGTGGTTTTCCCTCTGGGCAAGCCTTTGTCCAAATTCCTCTTCTGATAAGGACACTAATTATATTGGATTAGAGCCCACCCTAATGACATCATTATAACTTAATTATCGCGTCAAAGATTCTAGCTCCAAATACATTCTAAGGTACTGGGCGGTGGGGGGTGGGAGTGGGATGGGAGTAAGACCTGAGTTTTGGGAGGACACAATTCAGCTCATAACAGTAAGTAAAACAAATAGCATCCCCCATGTAGCCTAGCCCTGACCCAGCACTAAACTACTTCTCCATCCGTAATGCCTGTCCAGCTGGAGTCTCCTCTGTGATTCCTCACTCCACCTACCCAAGGGTGAGGAATGAGAGGCAGAAAGTTAACTTTGGCTTCTGCTCCTAAAAGCCCAGAAGCCTTGTGGCACTGCAAGTTTATGGGAGGCCAGAAGATGTGCTTTGGGTCGAGGCCACGAAAGGAAAAGCACCACCACTGCACCAGGACTTTCCTGGCCACATCTTGTCATTGTCATGTGTTTGAGCAAACGTGAGTTTGCCTGGTGTTCAGGGCACAGGCAACATTTTTGCTGATTTGCTTCATGCAAGATGGGACTTTGCCCTTCCCTCCGCTCCTTCGTGGCTTCCTCAACAGTTGCAGCGCCACGGGCTGTCACCTGAGAGCCAGGGAGAAGCCGGGGATGACAGAGACCTGGCTGTTGCCTCCTCTGCCGTCTGCTCAGCGCTCTGGGAGCCTGCTGAAACATTTGACTGCTTCCCCAGGCAGCAGAAGCCCGGCTGGCAGCCTCCTGGGAAGGTTTCACCAGGAAAGACGGGAAGCAGGCGGGGCGGGCCATCCTTTCTTCGGTGCATTCGGCTCCGATACCGGCTCGTTTATCTGCTGCAGTGAAGCTCTGCTAATGCAAAAGGAACACATTCAGCACTGAGCGCCCTGGAGAGCAGTGGGGATAATAATGCCACTATTCATTATTTTAAAACAAACACAATTTGGAGTGTGGATCTATCTGGAAGTGTGAAATTGGTTCCTCTTTAAGAGCAACTGGCAAGGGGAGAGCATGTGACCAGCCCAAGGGCAAGGATTCCACCTGGGGCCAGAAATGCAGTCTCTCTGAGTCCCGCCAGCCCTGCTGGCTCAGCTGCAGCCACAAGAAAGGCAGGAATATAAAGAGAGGTGTCTAGCATGGGATGGGCACCTACTGGGTGCTCCATATGCTTGATCTCATCAAATCTTCACTACTGTCTTGTCAGATGAATATCCCCTCCGCTGCCCCAATTTTCTATAGAAAGAGACTGAGAAAGAAAAAAAAAGAGAGACTGAGGGTCTCAGAGAAGTTAAGACATTTGCCCAAAGTAACACAGCTAAGCTGTGGCAGAGAGAAATTGAATCCAGATTGATTTGACTTCAAAGCCATGCTCTGTCCAGAGTTCCTTGTTATTGCGGCCAGGAGAACACCTGAACTGTGAAACAAGACTCTAGGTTTGACCCAGAGCCAAGAGGTGGTGTGAGAAGGTAAGAGAGACCAACAAGAAGAGATCCTCTCCGCGACACAAGTCAAGGCCTATCACCCTGGCAGCCTGGCCAAGTGTAGGCACCCAAACCAGACATGACCTTGGTTAAGTTGTGAGTTCTGCCCCAATTCCCTCATCTGTAAAGTAGGGATATGAATGGGATGCAAACTCTGCTCTTTGTGTTCCCTTTATGTCAGCTGGATGATTGCTCCCTGATCTATCCATCTGGATGGATACAGGTTCTGGAAGGACATACCGTGTGTGGGAGGGCAGACTTTCATGTGGTCTGGTTGGGGGTGGCCTGAATGGACCTGGTGGATGGATGGGGTCATACCCTGAGGTCCAACTTCTCTGCCCCCTTGCTATTTGAAAGTATCAGTATCACCATGATGAGGTAAGAAAGGCACCGTTTGGAATCAGACAACATTCTGGGTCCCAATTCTATCCTAGCCTGTGTCCGCCCTGGACAAGCTGCTTAACAGCTTGGAGCCTTATTTCCCTTGTCTATAAATCGGGGAAAATAATGCAACCTTGTAGCTAATGGGGGACAATTGAATGTGATGCCAGGTGTGAAGCAGCTGGTACAGTGCCTGGCCCATTGTCCTTCTTCACTTCCCAGTTCTTCAGTGGACAGGTCCCTCTGCTGAGAAGTGATTCCTAGGCTCTGGCTAGCATCTGAGATAGTGAAACTATATAAGAGCCACACTCTTATAGTTCTTTTAGATCATAGGCCCTTTTGAGACAACATGAAATTTATGAAACTTTTCCCCAAAAAAGAATGACAGTGAGCTATCGGTATTGGTTCTCTCTTTCCAGCATCCCCTCCATGGAGCCTCTGCTAAACATTCCAAACCACATCCTTACCCTTGCAGAGGGGAGGGCTTTGGAAGGTCCCATGTGTCCTCTTTCATAGTTTCCAAGAATTCATTTTGCTGCCCGTGATCCATCAAATCTTCCCCAGGTCCCAGGAAGGCACCTGGAGAGGAGGCTGAAGGCCAGACGGTTGCCTGCTGGCCTTTCCTAATTGATTTTCTCATGCTTGCATGGGGAAGTGCACTTGTTAACCTGTGCTTCCTGAGCCCATGGCCCTGACCCCTTCTCCCTGATCCCTGACACCAGCAGTAGCACCATTAGTGAGCAAGAACAAAGGCTTGGAGGGGCCTGGCCTGGGCCCTGACCTCACCAGATGTTCTGGCTTGGCCTTTTTCATGTAGCTTCCTGGGGCATCTGGGAGCTGCTGGCTGCTCCCATGCACAGGCCCGCTAGGTCCACAGAGGGGGCCATGTGCCTCTATTCTGTTATCCTGTGCAGTGACAATCATCTGTCCTCAGGCACTTCGCTCACACCAAAGCCAGGGATGCCCATATTCTGAGATCAGTGCCCCCTTGCTTATGACCTGACAGGAGAACAAAACAGATGGCTGTCCTTTAATGTGAAAAGGGCCCCTTGGCTCACAGTCAGCCGTGCTCACAGGAAGCCCCACAGTCCGGGCAGCAGGAGAGATGGTGGAAGGTGCAGCATCGCTGCAGGTAGGGGACTCCCGGCCTCCACAAGCTTGCTTTTGGTGCACCCCCTTACCTCTGCCCTCCCAAAGGGGTGTCTGCAATTTGGTGTTATTATCTGGCTCTTCCCCCACCCCCCCACCCCCCAGGCCAGAAGCTCTGTGCCCAGGCCACCCTTGATGAAGCCTCCAGGGATTCTGACACCATAACACCTGTATTTTGTGGAGTTCCTACAAGATGCCAACACATAGCAGTCGTGACCTCCCTCCACACTGCCCTGCTTTCGTGTGTCCTTGTCCCATGCATACAAGCTTTGGATGTCAGTGGTTTGTGTCTTCCCCGTGATCACGTTCTCCTCTGTCCCCACCTGCCGAATGATCCCCTCTCCTTCTAGCCTTCTTCTTCTCACTACCCTGCTCTGTTTCACCTGTCGATCTGATCATCTTCTAAAGTTCCATGACTTACTTATGCCCCACCTATTTATTATCTACCCCTCTTGCTGAAGGGTAAGTCCTCAGGGCAGGGCCTTCGTGTCTCTCCGTCTCGTTCTATCCCCAGGGCAAGGAGTAAGCACTCAAAGCCAGGTTTGTTGAACCCAGTGTTTGTGGCAAATGTAGTGCTAGAGATGGACTCAGAACTTTCCTCTGAGTCTTATTCTACCAGAAGTTTTATCCACCCACAAGAAAAGTATTCAGGAAGCTTTGCAGGCTTAGGGGCTGGGTTGGTTGTATCTCTAAGGTAGCAGGTACTCCTAGATCTTGTTCGTGATACCTGCCTGCTTCTTCTGCTTTTCAAACTCAGCCTCATCCATGTACCTGTGGTTTCTGGCTCCCTGGGAATGGCCTTTCATGCCAGGCTGTGACATCCGATTCCCAACCATTGCTGTGTAAGTGTCATGGTGCTAAGCATGAGGCCATGGGCTTTGGGGCCAGCATGGCATTTTGGGGCTTGTGGGCAAGAGCATGGAACAAGATTATCTCCTTCCTAAACTTGTGATGCACGGAGGTTCACGACGCTCTGCGGCCAGCTGCCAGAAGAGGCTGGGCTCACTAGTATTCCGAGTATCAGGTGGTGGTAATGATGATGACAATGGTTGGATCATGTTGAACGCTTATGCTTTGATGAAAACTCTGGTAACTATTCTATGCATCATTGCATCTAACAATCACAGCAACTGAACAACATAGGTCTTGGTATTATTCATATTTTTTTCAGAGGAGGAAACCGAGGTCCAGAGAAGTTAAATAACTAGGACTTGAGTGAGGCTCTGAAGCCAGCACTTCTAAGCACTGTGTCCTGTGGCTCCGGGCCCAGTGGAGGTGAGGAGCCAGGATGGGCGGGACCATGCCTGAGTGTGGAGAGGGTCGCCAGGAGGATCCCTCAGCCACTCAGATGGGGTTGCTGGGGACTGGGGCCGGGCACTTCATGACATGTTTTCTCTGAGGTACCACTTTTGACCAGAGCAGTAGAATTAGGGAAGAAAAGTTTTGGTGAGAAAAGAATATTGGGGAAATGTCGTAAGATGTGAAGCAGAGAACGATTCCTTCTCCTACTGATATTGCCTTGACGAAGTCACATTCTCTCTCAGGCTCCCACATCGTAGTCTGGAATAAAGAACAACACCCTTCCTCTCGGGTTTGTTATGGGATTTAAATAAGATATAGCCCGTTTGTATTTTCTCTAACTGAAATCCTTCCAAGTAGGCCAAAGAGAAAGCTTGGGAAAATCTCTGGACACCCCATCCCCACCTATCCCAGACATAATCTTCCATCCAGGCCTTGCTGGGTGAGAATGGGCGGTCAGCTCTGCCAATCCTGACATGGGCGTTACCAACACCATTGCGGGTGAGGACCTACAACTCAAATGTCAAAGTGCCAATGGGGCAGATGCTGGCGGATGAACATATTGTTGCCATGGAAGCTTGCATTTTGATATAGAACATCTACCATGGAAGATGCAGGGGTGGGACTTGCCTGTTGCCCATCACTCTAGCTCCAGGCCCTTACATGAGATCTGAGGATGGGCTTCACATGGGGTGTCTGTAGCACCCCCATTGCACATACACAGTTATGAAAAACTTTGTTTTCATCTATCTGAGGTAAGGAACCAATGCATTCACCAGTTTCTCAAGGAGCTCTGTGATCCAGAAGAACTGAAGGAATGCCAGGTCCTAGATGACAATCCATAGCACAGAGAGAGCAGCCTGGAATCCAGTAGCATTGGGGGCTCCAATACACATGGAAACTGAAAGGAGAGCAGGCACGGACATGAAATGTATGACAGCCTCCTCACACTCTGACACTCTGATGTCGTCTTTTTTTTTTTTTTTTCAATTTATTTATTTTCAGAAAAACAGTACTCATTATTTTTTCACCACACCCAGTGCGCCATGCA
This sequence comes from Mustela lutreola, assembly GCF_030435805.1. Classification (NCBI taxonomy): domain Eukaryota; kingdom Metazoa; phylum Chordata; class Mammalia; order Carnivora; family Mustelidae; genus Mustela; species Mustela lutreola. Next base: position 43,437,495 of record NC_081293.1, read on the forward strand.
ATCCGTGCCCTCTATAATACCCACCACCTGGTACCCCAACCTCCCACCCCCCCGCCACTTCAAACCCCTCAGATTGTTTTTCAGAGTCCATAGTCTCTCATGGTTCACCTCCCCTTCCAATTTCCCTCAACTCCCTTCTCCTCTCTAACACCCCTTGTCCTCCATGCTATTTGTTATGCTCCACAAATAAGTGAAACCATATGATAATTGACTCTCTCTGCTTCACTTATTTCACTCAGCAGATTATGATGTCGTCTTTTTTTGAAGATGTCTGTGTTAAAAGAGGCCAGTCGAAACAAATCTGGGGGCGGGGGGCAGGAGTGACTGAACGAAATTGGCATGCAGTGTCACTGTATCTTCTGGGTCAGCCTTTTGCCTCTGTAAGCCCACTGGAGCCTCATGAAGACCCTCTCGGAACAGTGCTGTTAGCTGTACTGCACAGTGAGGAGAACAAGATCCACAGACAAGACAAAATTTTTAAAGAACAGCCAAGAAGTGTAAGATCAAGGATGTTAAACTCAGATACGCCTGACTCTGTTGTCAGAACTTTCAAAAAGAGAAATAAAAATATAGGATAGTTATCATCAGTAGAGGCAGTCCCTCAGATCTTAGCAAACATGAACACTGTGATAGACTCAGGGACAAACATCTCTAAAAAAAGATAATTTTTAAATGAAGGATTAGAAACACATTTCTAGTTTTTATTCCTTCTTTCTACCAATACCTTGCCCCTCCACCCCCCTTTTTCTCTCTTCTTCCTTCTTTCTTCCATCTCTTTTCCTTTCCTTTTTCCCCCACAAATGTCTCCTGCACCATTTTTAGGTGCAATACAGAGTACAGGGCACTGAGAGTCATACAGACCTGAAAACATGTTCAATACATCCTGCTCTCGAGAAAATCTTAAACTGTTAGGACACTTATCTCTAACCCAATCTACCAGGAGAAGAACTACTTAAAAAAAAAATTCTAGGTGAAAATTTAGGAGAATTCTTGTTGAATGTTTGGATGGAGGCATATTTTAGGGAAGAAAACTCAGGGTGTATAACTGGAAAAATACTCTTATAGCAATATAGATAATATATTAGGTATCTATCTTTTGCAAGTGACAGAATGTAAGTAAAACTAAGTTAAAAGAAAATTTAGAGGCATTTGTAGCTGGTAATTGACATTACACACAGTACTAAAGGTTAATTTCCTAAATATATCAGAAATTCCCACATCTTGTTATGCTGCTTAGCTGGATAATACCTGCGTGAGTTTAGTTATGGGGGAATATACACATTGCTGATGGATCTGTAAATCCACATAACTTTTTAGGAAAGTAATATTGGATTTTTAAGTGCAATTGAAATATCTATATATTTCAACTTTCTGGGAGCTGATAGTACAAACATACATGTACAAGGATGTTTGGCATGCCGAAGTTTGCAGTATCCAAAGCAAATGAAGGGGCGCCTGGGTGGCTCAGTGAGTTAAAGCCTCTGCCTTTGGTTCAGGTCATGATCCCAGAGTCCTGGAATCGAGCCCCGCATCGGGCTCTCTGCTGGGCGGGGAGCCTGCTTCCTCCTTTCTCTATCTGTCTGCCTCTCTGCCTACTTGTGATCTCTCTCTGTCAAATAAATTTTTTTTAAAAAAAGCAAATGGAAAAACAAAAAACATAAAGATAAAATAATCTAAATATCCACTGGAAGGGAGTAGTTGAATAAGCCATAGAACATTCTTACTCTGAAATTTTATGGTATCATTTAAAAGGAAGAATGAGGTACGTGTGTGGGTCAGAGGGCTGGCCATAAGGGATTAGTATGTGAACACAAGTCAAGGTGCCCAGCTGTGTGTACAAGATCTTCACATTTCTATAAAATACTGCAAATGGAAAACAACATTTATACATTGTATATGTTTTCATATCTTTGTCCAATCAGACAGAAAGGCGAGGGGGTAGACACACAGACCCCACTGCTAATGCTCTATAAGCATTAGATTCGGATGTGGGGAGAAGTTGCAATACTGATATTTTATTTTTACAATTGTATTTGTAAATGTGTTGGTAGTACCATGTCTTTTTTTTTCCTTTTAATTTGTACAACCAACCTAGAAAGGGAAAAATAGAAAATCAAACAGGGAGGTGAAATTCAGCATATTTTCCACATTAAGAGGGAGCGGGGGGGCAGCTGAGGCTCAGGAAGGAAGACTGGGCCTTTTGGGAAAGTCAGTGTGGTCTGATTATGAAGTTCTGGGGGTTGCTGCACTAATGCAGGATCCACCTTGTGGACAGGAAGAGGGGCTGACTGTCCAGAGATGTCAGGGGTGGGGAGAAATGTGGAAGACCCCCTCCCACATTTCACTGCCTCTTAATGTCGCGAAATGACAAAAATGGTGATATGCTGTTTGTCATGTGATTGAAAACTCCCAATTTCAATTGTAATTGGTAAAAAAAAAATTTTTTTTAATCTTTGTTAAAACTCAGCATAATTTCACTGTTGTCCATTGCAGACCATTCCTTGTAAAGCAATTATATTCTTCAATCCCAGCAAATCTCTAGCTTACTTTCAGTAATTGCAACAAGTTGGATCACAATGGATGTCAATTTAAAAACCATGAGACACTTGCTGAAGTGAGAAGATTTGGGGACATTTTTTTCAAACTGCAAATTAGACAGAAGACACAGGTCCTAGTTGGTTGTATTGGTGCCAAAGGACAAGTTGATTTTCTCGGATGCTACTGAGAAGCATAATAAAGGCTGTGTCACAGGCTTCCGCTTCATGTAAGCTGTTTGATTTCAAACCCCACCTGTCTTATAAGCAACTGGATCATTAACCTCAAAAATGTCAACTTGTTCATGTTAATGTGAAGTGAGTTCCAAGCCAAGGGATCACCCACAGAACCAGCAGGTATTACAGACATGCGCATAACGTTCTGCCTTCAGGCTTCTTCAGGCCGGAAGTCAGGAGAGAGGCTGAGAGCAGGAATCACCCATGGGAGTCCGTGTCTGTCAGATCCGCTGTGTCCAGTGGGAGAAGAGCAGGAAGGCATGTTTGGGAAGAGCGGGACTCGTGCCAGAGTAGAAAACCCAGGACGTGGGCTGAAGCCAAAAGCTGACCATGAGCATAGACCAGGGAAGGAGCCCAGAAATAGGGGTTCAACCTGCAGGAAGAGGGGGGTTGCATTAGAAGGACCTCGCAAAGTGAGGAAGATGGAAATGTGCCTCCAGCTCAGCCTTTCCCTCCAGTTCTGTGGGCCAGACCCTCCACCCCTTACTTCAAGGATCTGTAGCACTCCTGACCTGGGAAGAGCAGGCTGAAATTCTTTACGGGACTTTGTGATAGAGGTAATGGCCAATTATTGACTGTGTTAATTTGCTCAGACTGCCTTAACATGGCACCAGAGACTGAACGGCTTCAACAACAGAAATTTTCTGATCATTCTGGAGGTAAGAAGTCCAAGATCAAGGTGTCAACAGGGTTGGTTTCTTCTGAGGTTGCTCTCCTTAGTTCACAGATGGCCATCATCCTCTTGTGTCCTCACATGGTATTCCCACTGTGCGTGTCCATGTCCTAATATCCTCTCCTTATAAGGACACTGGCTATGTTGGGGTAGGGCCCACCCATAGGACCTCACTTTAACTTAGTCACATCTTTAAGGGCCCTGTCTCCAAGTACAGTCACATTCTGAGGTGCTGGGTGTTAGGACTTCAACATCTGAATTTAGAGGGATGCATTTCAACCCATGGCATTAGCTATTCCCATTTTCCCCTCAAATAATGCCAAGTGCCCATTTAGAAATGCGTGCATTTCTGTAGATGTGTATGTATTTATGCATGAATATGAAATGGTTATTTTCTTCCTAATAATATTCTATTTGCCCTAGTTTTTAGCAACTACACATAAGCAACACCCCTGAGCTATGTACCTCCAAAGAGCATGACAGATACTTGCCTCAGAGGGACAACAGAACTCCAAGCACATTCACATAAACCAGCTTTAAAACCCACTTCCATCACTGCCCCCAACCCTTCACAGAGGGCCTGAGGTTGGGGTCTGATTTTGATTGTCAGCCCATGGGTCTGCTCAGACTATAAATGTGCAACCATCATTTACCAAGTGCTCACTCTGCGCTCAGCCCTTCACCACGTTCTTTATAGGGTTTAGCACATTGACGTTGTATGACTCTTTCTAACGCTGTGTCTCCATAGGTATGTACACATATTTGCATGTTGATTATTATATGCCTCTTTTTGGGATTCTGGACCTAATTCCAGAGTGAGGGGTACCCCCTTTGTAACACCAAGCAATTCAACAGGTTGTCCTCAACTTCAACTCCATTCTGATACTGTCTACTTGGAAATAGCATCAGATTCTAGAGATGAGGGGTTCAACCTTGTAAGATTGCCCACCAAACATCACTTTAGGTGCAAGTCAGGAGCCCCAGGGGGTTACCTGTGCTTCTGACTGACTTCCTACAGATTGGAGGTTCCAATGACTTCTTCCTTAGGTTCAATTAATTTGCTGGAGCAGACCACAGAATTCTGGGACACAGTCCTGTTTATCAGCTTACTAAAGGATCCAATAAAGGACACCAATACTAGCAGATGAAGAGATACATAGGGAGAGGTCCTGAACAAATGAACTTCCACCTTCATGGTGCTTGGGGCCCTGCTCAGTGGCACAAAAAAGCATTCTTGTTCCCCAAGTATGGAACTCTTCAAGAAGGGCCAGATAGCTGTTCTCTTGGGTTTACTGGAGGCTTCATTACATAGTCATGATTGACTAAGTCATTGATCATTCTTCAGATTCAACCTCCAACACTTCTCCCACCCCAGGAGGTCAGTGCAACTGAAAGTTTCAACCCTCTAATCACATGGTTGGTCCTACTAGCAACCAGCCCCCATTCTTGGGTGGGGTCCAAAGTCATCTTTATTAGTAAGAGGACACCCACTTCACTTTTATGGCTTTGAAGACTTTTTAGGGACAGTGGATGAAGACTAAATATATCTGAGAAATATAGTTTGATCATTGAATGACCAACTATATATTTCTTATAAATTATTATATTACAATACCACTTACTTGCTTCCAGATATTCTAAGTGCTGCGTACATGTTAATCCATTTAATCTTCACCACGACCTAGGGATACAAGGCTACTTGTTATGCCCACTCTATAGTTGAAGAAACTGAAACAGAGGAAAGCAAATCACCTTCTCTGAGCTTAGACACCCAGCTGGGGCTAGAGCCTGCACCTGATACCAGGTGGCCCAGAGCCTATTTATTCTTCCTACAGTCTTGTGAGGGAGTATCTGCTATCACAGTCTTGCAGATGAAGAAAGAGATTTATAGCTGTTTAGACCCTGGGGTGTCTAATTCTAAAGCCATTTTTCTTTCCATTGTGCTGGCCTGTTTGCTTGGACACTGCCTATTCCCCAGAGCCTACGCTAATCCTCCCCCTTGTCACACATCCCTCATGAACACCCAGAGCCAAGCACAGTGGCTTCTTCACATCAATATTTCAGACTGTAGAGAGCTGTCAGGTCCATTCTGCGAAATGGAAAAAGCACAGGCTTTAGAGTCCAGGAAATCTTGCTTCAAATCTCAGGGCTCTGAATCTCCAGCTCTGTGGTCTTGGCCAAGTCACTTAGCTTCTCTGAGTCACAGTTTTCTCATCAGTACAGATAATAATCACTAGGTAAACAGAAAGGCGGCACGACTAAGGATTTTGGAATTCCAAATAGAAATCCTACTCCACTCTGATTGCCCCCAAATTTAGTGACAGGAAAATAAGCATCACACCACAATAGAATTGATTTAACATCTGAGAATATATTGTGAGTATAGGTGTGTGTGAATCCCTCTTACTAATTATTTTGTAAAATCCCAGATAAAAAAGATTTCAATCCAAAGAAAAATTAATAATCACTAGGTAATAGTGAGTCTTAAATGTTTCACACTCAGTAGTTAACCCACTCATCCTGTCACCAGGGACAGCTGTGGTAGATTGATGACAACATGACTCTGAAGGACTCCCCAACATGAAATGACACTCACCTCTCTATCCTGAAAACTGGGTAGTTCTTGGGGCTTCTTCTAGCAAAGGACAGTGACAGATGTGATGGTATGTCAGTTCTAAGTCTCAGGAGGTCTTCACACAGTTCGACTTTTCTCTTAAACCCTCACAGCCATCAGGAGAACAAGCCTGGTGTAACATGATAGAAAACAAAAACAAAAACAAAAAAACAAAAAAACAAAACAAAAACAAAGAAACAAACTAAACACATGGAACAGAACAGAGTCATTTCAGCGGAGGCCATCCTGGACCAGGAAGTCGCACCTGACCAGCCAGCTGACCACACATGCCTGAGCAAGCCCAGCTGAAATCAACCCACCATCCAACCAGCCTGTCCGACTCCTGACTAATAAGACACTTGTTGTTTAAGTTATTAATTTTGGTGTGTTTTTTTATGCAACCATAGCTAGCTGATAACCACCGGAAATTAATATCATCAGTACCATTTAGAAGAAGCTCGAAAACATGCTCACCTTTCCCCCGAGCGATGTTCCTTCTCCTGTAAGTAATATCATAAACAAACTGATGTTCTCCCCGCCAAGTTCCTTAGAGAAGACCCACACAGGCTACTGGGTGATGAGTCTAACAACAAAGGAGAGCAGGGAATTTTTGTTTCCATGGGCTCAAGTAAACTCTCTTTACACATGCTTCCCATTGTCCTTATGTCAATATTGGCCTATGGAACTAGAATGTTTTGATGAGGCCTTTAGAGTTGGATTTTAGCAAAGAAGCTAACATTTCTTTTGGCAAAAAGGACCCAATTCCAATGGCATGAAGGCATCAGAAAGTGTCAGCTTCCTTCTAACCTAGTCATTCCAGCAGGGCCAGAGGCCTGCAGTCATGGTTCTGGGTCCCTGATGGGCCTTCTGGTCCTTGGCTACAGTCAGAGCAGTGCGGTAACTTTCTGGATGGCAAAGGTATTCCCCAAGTCTTTAGAACCTCTGGTGGCCTCACATGAGCCTGCAGGGCTGACAACCTTCACTAGCTTGAGGTAACCATTGCTTGCCTGTGTGTACCTATGTGCATGTGTCTTTCTCCCACGTTCTACTACATGACAGTGAGACAGAAAATGGCCATCCTTCCTGGAGTCCTCTGTGTTTACCATAGACATTTGTTTTTGCAGTGGGAGGATGGGTCAGGAATTCCCACCCAAACTGCTTGATTTTGGAGAGCCTGGCGGTCCCAGCTCTAGAAGAACACGGTGGAGTCACAGCACAGTATCAACATAGCCCCCTGAAACGACGGTCCATGCAGAACCGTTCCATCTGTCCTTACCCTCAGCATGAATGTTAGAAGCCTGTGTTGCCTTCAGATTCCTGCTCTCGCACTATGTACCTGACATGTCGTTTTTAAGTACATTAACACCGATGAGCCTCAGGGTGCTCACATGTAAAATACCCGGTACTGTTTACAGTGTTGGGGTGAGGAAGTAGGTGCGGGGATGAGTTCCTACCTGCCTGGCACACGGATATGTAGACACATCACCCTCTCTCCATTTATACATCCGTTTAAATCACATTTTCAGAGCAGCAATTACTTGCCACCTGCAAACCAGGCAGAGATGCTGAGATTAGCGCGCTGGCCCCTCTACGCATGGCTCTCCTGGTAAGAGGGGAAAATGACAGGAAAGAAGTACATCATGATTGATGGGGGGATCACTTCATAGGTGAAAACTTGGGTTGAGGCATCTTGGGGCAGAAGTGTCTAATTCCCTCTCTGGCCCTAGTCCGGAGTCGGGTGGGGGGAAGTGGCAGAGGAGGTGGTATTTGAGCTCAGTTTAGAAGAATGAGGGGAATTTGACAGTTGAAAAGGGCAGGTATTCCAGGCAGAGGGAAAGGCCCATGGGAAGGAGCAGAGCCCTACAAGGCCTGTGTTTTGTTCTGGGGAATGTGAAGTTGTGCCTCCAGGCAGAGAGGTGGTCAGAAGGGATGGGCCAGGGGACGGGCCTGCAAAGGGGAGCGGGGACAGGAAGAGGTCTCGGAGCTCTTCTTCAAGGCCTCATGTCCTTCAAGTAGTGGTGCAAGTGGGGAGGGAGATAATGTTCTTCTGGATGCTGGGAGCAGAATTCCATTCAGGAAGAGAATGGTGCTTGTTTAAAAACAAGCCTTGGGTACCTGGGTGGCTCAGTGGGTGAAAGCCTCTGCCGTGAGCTTAGGTCATGATCTCAGGGTCCTGGGATCGAGCCCTGCATCCAGTTCTCTGCTCAGCAGGGAGCCTGTTTCCCTCCTCTCTTTCTCTGCCTGCCTCTCTGCTTACTTGTGATCTCTCTGTCAAATAAATAAATAAAGTCTTTAAATAAAATAAAATAAAATAAAAACAAGCCTTAATAGGCCCTTTTTAATGTGATGGGCAACCTCGTAGAGATCATCAGGGGGTGTTTTGGGGAGAGGTGTGGTGGAGGGATTACAGGAAGTGTGGGCGGGAGAGCTGAACAGGAGCAAGGAGCAGAGCCACAGGTGGAGAGACCCAGGAGGGAGGGTGAGGAGAGGGAGAGCTCAGGGCATGGTGACTCTGCCACTGGAGAGAGGGTTGCCGGTGGACAGGGGCATTCACGGATGCTGAGAAGAGGATAAGCTGTCTGTCACTGGCTTTTAGGCTGTTGGTTATGCAGTTCTGTTGCTTCCCTTCAGGGAAAGCAGCTGCACAGCCCAAATGCATGAGCGGTGTCTGTGGGAAATCAAGGGACAGGGACTGAGATCCAGGGCAGGGCAGCTCAGGGCAGAGATAAGTAAGTCACTGGAAGTGTTGAGGTATCAAAAGGGCACAGACTAGAAATTAGGGGACATAAACACAAAAGCTACTGGGAAGTCGCAAAAATATAGAAGTATGAAACTTCAGAACAGAAATAGCATAAAACTTTGAATCCATTTTACTTACATATTAAAGAACAGAGAGACACAAGCTGTCACTCCTGCCTACACATGTACGTCCTATGTCCCCCGTGATATTTACCTGCATGGTGTCTTTTTTAGAACACAACATACAGCTCTCACATCTTCAGGAGAAATGAGGAGGGCTAATTTTGAGGATATTTAAAACTTGGGATCCTTAACTGCTCGTTAAATTGTCATGGCATTTTTCTTGCTCATTGATGTTAGGATACCTTCACATTTCAAGTTTTTCTACTAAGCCCAGAGACACATGGTAAAGAACACAGGGGTGCCAGACTTGGTGTGTACCCACCAAGAGTAGAAAAGAATGCTAGGAATGTTCTAGAACTCAGAGTCCCCCAGTAATGGCTGAGAGTTTTTTATTCAGGCACCACTGAGTAGCAAGGAACAGAACCCCCCCTCAGAATACAATGAACAAAAGGGAGGTTTTTTTGGAAAGATACTGTAGTTAGCTTGTGGTAGGGGGCTGCATCTGGGAGCCAAGCAGACCTAGAAAATCAAGAATCGAGGTCCCTCCTTTCTGTCTAGATACCATACCGTCTCTTGCTTCTGTTTCTTGCAGCTGCACTTTGTCCTCTTTTGTGGACCCCTTCCCATGCCAGCATGCATGGGATCCCCAGCCCTGCTTGAGACAGGCTCCGGGTGGAGCGTGGCAATCAGATGCTCCACAGACGCTGGCACCCCTCCCACCACCCCGGTTCATCCCTATGGATTGGCTGCTGACTTGTGTGTCTTTCTCCCTTCCCTGTACCTGGGCATGGAGGCAGGTCACATGGAAGTGTGATCTCTCATACAAAATGAACTGGTTTCAAAGAAATAAGATGAAAGGAAAATACCCTCCTTGCTGTTGGGCAGAAACTCTGCAATTGACCACATCTCCTTGGCAAGAGGAGGACGCTAGTTTTTAGAGCACCGTATCTGTATGGCCTCACACCAGGTCCTTCTCTCTTATCTCAGTTTCTCCCACCAGCCACTCTGGGCAGAGACACGGCGGTCCTCGTTTTGTGATTACTGACTCGCACAGACCTGATGACCTCACTTTAGGGGGGATAACACTTCATCCTGAAGGTGCCCCCTCCTTTATGAATAGGAGCAAGCTGAGAGGACTGCTCTCTTGCCAGAGATCATTCCTTGGCACCCCGGGGCCCTCCTAGCCCCTGGCTCTGCAGTCTTCTGGAATGTTCTAGAGGTGTAGTTGGGGCCTTCCTACCATCCAAGTCTGGTGGTTGCTGGTGCATTTGCAGCAGCAGCTCTTAAAGGGCTCTGGGGCTATAGACAATCTCCTGTGAAGGGACAGCTGAGGGGAGGAAGGGCTTCGTGAAAACGAAATGGATCAGTGAGTGTGGGTGGCTTAGTCCGCAGGGGCATGCAGGTAGAGTCTCCATTTGCCTGCATCTGTCAAGGCCTGTCTGTGCACACAGAGCCCAGTGCAGGGGACCTCTGTCATGCACACATGCATGCACACACACACACATACACACACCAGGCCTGGAGATATATACATGTGTCTCCGACATCTCTCACACACAATCATGCCACATTAGACGCACCGTGTTCACGGGGTGTCAGACTGGGGATTTAATCTCAGCTTTGTCTCTTGCTCCCTGGATGATCCTGGACAAATCTTTCCAGCTCTCTGATGCTCACTTTCTGCATCAATAAAATGAAAGTAGTTATAGACTTCCAAAGGTGATAGGAGAATAACCTGAGATGGTGTCTGTAAAAAACTTAGTACCTACCAGATATTTAGCCACATATACATTTAAACTAAATATAAACTCTTGTTAGATTACATATACATAGGCCCTCACACACATTTATTCATGTGCACACGTACACGTTTCTGTACACATTCATTTCTGCATATATAAAGCACATACACAACTATAAATACCAATATGCGTAATGATTGTACACATATGTGTATTAACACAACCATTCATATACATACATGTGCATATATGTTCTTAAACATAACTCACTCTGAAATGTACCAACACATTAGACATACACACACACAATACATACATATTGAACACATAGATACGCATTACATCTGAATTTGTGTATATACCTATACCTATATAATACATGAACACATTTTACATAGTAAGAATTTGTCTCTAATACAAAGACAAGTGGAGATAATTCAAAGCTCTGAAAATAACACTCTGATCTGTTGATCTTATTACCTCAAGTATGAAAAACCACTTCTGTTGCTTCTTTGGGGGGAAAACTCCCAGGTTCTGGGAAGACACTCTGTGATCTTCATTAGCCTCTTGCTGGTGGAGGAGGTCATCACTTCATGCCAGGGGTGGAGGAGAGACGCTCGCTTCCTAGCCTAGAGAAAGGAGTTGGGTACCTCCCCAGCCTGGCATGAAGAGCCGTCTGCGTTGAGCATCACCAGCCAACCGTGAGATGGGTTATTCTCATACAGAGGCTGTGTCTTCAGCACGGGCTCACGGAAGGCTGGGCTTGGTTAGTACAAGGTGTTTCTCTTCTCTCAGTGATATGCTCTCAGGTGAGCTGCTGGAGATCTGCAGTTTGGCTTCCTGAGTGTGTGTTTGCAGTGGGGGCGGGGGAGGGATGCGGTGTGCAAGGCACCCGAGTCCTCCCACTAAGAGCAGAGTCCCAGAGTCCCTGGGAAATTGAATTCTTGTTCAATGGCTCCTGGGCTAGAGCGTAAGGTGGTAATCAACACAGCTGACTGCCATCTGGGCATCTGGGGGTTTCCCTGCCGTGCCCCTGCACCATGGCCACGAGTCTGTTGGGGGATGGTCTGTGGGTTTGTACTGTTCACTCTGGGGAAGACATCCAAGCATTAGGGACTGGAGCTGCAGGCGGAACTCTATGCAAAAGGACTGCGGGCCGCCTCATTTATATGATCACACTGCCACTTGTAAATTATGAAAGGGATGAAGAAGGAAGAATTTGATCCATCAAATTTATGGATTCAATAACTGTTGCCATTTCAGACAGCAGGGATCCCTGGGGATTATTTTTCCATGTATGCTTAGGTAGCAGAGAGGGAGAGACAAATGCTAAATATCCTGCCGTATTTATGAAATGTCAAATGTGCTTTCCGGGGTAATTACATGAATATTGAATAGCCTCGCTGAAATTTACAACCCTGCAACTGAGTGTTTGGGGATGCTTCTTGCCAGCAGCTTCCCTGTAGACAAGACAGCAGCCCTGGCACACAGGACCCAAACGGACCAGGATCTAGTCTGGCCCTGTCAGTCCTGCCATTGCCACTGCATCTGAATGACTCGGCCTGATTTCATAAATATTGACCATCAAAGGAGTCCACATCAGGCCCTGTGGACATCTGTACCATAAAGAAGAGACTGGGTTGACGTTAAATATCCCCTGGCGGTTCTCCAAAAAAAAAAAAAGTGATTTTATGGTAATCTTCCCCAAAGCTGGTGGAATAGCATATAGCATATTAAAACCCAAAGCTATTCTATGGGGAGCTGAATCATTCCTTTCCTGGTTTTTCCAAAATCTTGGCATCTTCTTGGACAAAGAAGAACATTCTAGATTTTGGCAGACAAAACAACCTCAGCGTAATCTGAGTCAAAATCATGCAGACTTTTCCATTTGCAGGCCTGGAGAGGTATTAAAACATGGGGGTGACTTCCAGCCCTGTTTTTTTCTTAAGTTTCGGTTAAATCAATTTACTAGTCTCAGGGGGCATTCTCAAGTCCTCTTTCGCTTTAACCGCTGATAACTTTTCTGTCATGGGTGTGACTGCTCTAATCTCAGAAGTGTCTCTCAAAGCCCTCCTTTGCTTTGCCACTGTCTTTTCTCAGGGCTTCTTCTCAAGTCCTCTTTCGCTTTAACCGCTGATAACTTTTCTGTCATGGCTGTGACTGCTCTAATCTCAGAAGTGTCTCTCAAAGCCCTCCTTTGCTTTGCCACTGTCTTTTCTCAGGGCTTCCAGGATTATTTGAACAATACTCTATTTATCTCTCTGCCTCTAGTTCACCCTTCACAGTCTCTCCCACAGTGACTTTGTCTTTTGGGTGTCATAGTTATATTTTACATACACACCACTCCCTACCCCCCTAAGCCCTGTCCTATATAGCTCCTCCTTACCATTCAGCGCTGCCTCAGCACCCATGCTCTTCCCATATCTGGGTACCATTTTACACGCTGCCTTCACGGCCCAGAGGACCTTCCTCCTTCTCAACACCCAACACATTCCCGCCCACCCACTGAAGTCCAGTTCACACACTAAAGGTGAGTGATATGCTCAGAACACTCGGCCACCAAATACAAAATCCTCTTTTCCCAGGCTTACCCAGATCTGAACAAATTCAAGAGCTGAGGGAGAATTCCAATTATTATGCAAAGGTACCAGGAATCTGGGGGCAAAGGGAATAGAAGGGGCGACAGTCCTAAGGGGGGCGATGGACGGATGTGCGGAAGCAGAACGGATCCCTGCTCACACTGTAATAATAGGCGAGGCAGGGGGCCGGAAGGGAAGGATGGCGTGGAAACAAGGGTGGGGTGAAGCTGCGGAATGTTGGAGAAAGGACAGCACCCGTATTCCATACGGAGCATCTGAGAATACCAGGGGTGAATCAGAAGGAAGAGGGCTGGTAATACCAGGGAAACGCTCTGCTATTACAATATAAAGGCCTAGGCAACTTGCTTTGGCTTGTATTGGGTAAAGCGTTCTAGCAGTCAGTTCCAGGGATCATAGCCCTTAGCTGTAATCATCCCCTCTTTTAGGATAATTATAGGATTCCTCGGTGGTTATTCTTCCCTCTGATCCCATCGCACTTCTTCCACGCTGAGAGGGCTCCAGATAGATGGGGCTTTGCTAATCTCTGTGCTAAAGCTCTGAGCATCTGGCATACAGCTGCCTTTGATAAGACCGTGTCCTAGCGCTATATCAGTCTTCACTCACCTATGCGCTACAGAACGCCACCCTGTGATCATCGAAGCTTCTCATCCCAAGAGGCTGTGCCTACACCACCTCTGCTTGAGGTCTCAGGCCGTGTGATGGGCTTTTCTCCCTCTTGTCTACTGTTGTTCAATTTGGAGGCATTTCTCTTCTCAATACTGAGAAAGTAGAGAGCTCTTACTTAACTGAAAAGCAAGAACAAAGACAAACTGAATTCCTCTAGCCATATGCTACATTTCAAAAATGCTTAAGGCCTTCAAGTTAGCAAATTAGATCACAGACAAGACTCTAGAGTACAGAATTCTTGTCTAGGGGTGGAGTGAAATTTACACTTCAGACTTCTCTCTGGATAATGCCCCAGCAACCCATAACGGGATGTGGGTATGAAAATAATGAAAGAAACCTGAAGCAGGAGCGGATCATCCAATCTTGAAGGGCAGATAGCAGATTTCTTTCAGTATTTTAATACCTGAAAATCCTCATTTCACGACAGTAATACACATACATATGTCACACACACATGCATGTGTGTACTTACATGCATATAAAGTATGTATGTATATACATGCGCATATAAATATGCACATACATACATGCTCTGCTAAAATGGAGTACTTGGAGCCATGATCCAGTCTGCTCCCATGATGGCAAAGAGCATCATGAGATCAAAACAAATAAGAAACAAAGCAAATAAAGCTTCCAAATGACCACAAGACAGATTGATCTTCCTGTTCTCTGCATGACCAAAGACTCTCTAGGACCTTGACCACCAAAAGATAGGATATGAGGAAGGCTGGGTTCCCTGTGGCACCAGGGGCCCCTCTAGCACCTTAATTCCAGCACTTTCAATATGTCGGAATGGAGATGCTGTTTCCCAGTTCTTTTTTCCTCAAGCTACCACATCCCCTCGAGATTGAAGTGTGACTTTCTCACCTCTGCATTCCTAATGCTAACTATAGAACTTGGTACCTAGTCATCCAATACATATATTTGACTGAAAGAATATCCTTGGCTAATTGTCATATATTTTCATGAAATTTGATCTTGCTAAATTGCATATGCACAGATGGAATTGGGTCTTACTAATAAAATTTTAAAACAATTTCCTCTTCCATGAATTTTGAGGAAAGGCAGTGAAGGACCAGCGTAAATAAGCTTTGGAAAATTGGGACATTATAGATCCTCTTAATGGCCTTCCAACTTGAAGGTCCAGCAATTAATTTAAAAAAAACCTTCTGTGTTTATGAATTTTCCAAGGGGCACAAAACTTCATATCTCTGAAGGGCCTCCCCTCCTTCCCTGGGTCACTCTATTTTCCTTTGTCTTCCTATATTCTTGTTTGCAGCTCTCTCCATCAGGTGACTGCCTCCCAGTGTCCTGAAACACATTGCCTCCCTGCTATTTGACAGCAAAGTTACTCTTTCCAGTCTTTAGGTCCTCTTATGTCTTGAGTCCCAGAGCCTCACAATACATCTTATTGATTCCAGATCAGCTCTGGACAAGAAAATTGGTGATGGTCAGGGAAACTTCAAACTGGGCTGTGCCTGAAAATATTAATTTTACGAGAATGAATTGCATTCAGAAGACCATCTAGCCTAGTCTTTTTCCCTAACAATGGCCTTATGGCGTGAAGGACAGAGTCCCGTCTCCTTACCCCAGGCTTTACTTTAAAACCATCTAGCGTTATTAGACCGTGAATGTACCATGCTCAAACTGTTTCTGGCAGATTATTGGTAGGAAACAGGGAACAGCTCTGATTTCCAAACCCAAATCCTCCCAGTTCCTTTTTTTCCCAGAGCAGTGGATGGTGGACTAAGCCTTTCTCTTTGTGAATCAGAGAGCCATTAACCATAAGGTTACTGGCTGGCCCTTAGTGTGCATTTCAAGCAGATTAATAGATTGCAAGTCAAGATCCCCTTCCCATAGATTCTTGCACTGCTGGTTCTGTGCAGATACAATGGGTCCAGATTGCGCTCTCAGAAATGAATGGGCCGTGAACAATGGGCTGAGACCAAAAAGAAGCAGAGAAATGTTTGCATCCAGCCCCTGAGATTCATGCAGGGCCTCATGGAGAGTGGCAGAGCTTGCAGATGGCTGAGCAGGCTGCTGCACACCCTGTATCTCTAGTGCCCTGCACAATTAACTTCCTTGACCAAAATTAACCAGTGAATGAATGGATAAACGGATCAAAATGTAGTGCCCTACTTACCCTGTCCCAAGGTGATTGCTTCTAGGAAAATATCGCTGTGACCAAGGAAAGTTAAAACATTTATGAACTTTTGACAGAAATCTTTCAGTCTCTGGTGGAAACAATGTGATTCGATCTATGAGCAATCTGCTAAGGAATCTTACTTCCAGAAACTGAATTTGCTCAAGAAAATCTGCCGGGAACGCATGACCACGAGGTAGCTTGAAACAGCACTTTTCAGACTATAATGTACACTTGGATCATCTTGGGGATCTTGTTTAAAATGCACATTCTGATTCTGTAGGATCGAGAAGAGGCATGAGATGCTACATGCTTAATAAGCTCTTATAGGATGTGGAACCTGAAGCTATTGGCCCTTGGACCACACTTTGAGTAGCCAAGCTTTAGATGCAGCTTGCTACAGGGTCTCAACATGGGGTTGGGAAAAGGGGGTTTTCCTCCCTTCCTTGCAGATATTTGGTGATATTTAAGGATTTTTTGGGTTGTCATAACTCGTAGGATGCTACTGTCATATGGTAGTACAAGCAAGGAATGTGGATAAACATCCCACAAAGCATGGGACAGTACCCACACAAAAGCATTATCTAGACCAGAATGCCAATAGTGCTGAGGCTGAGAAATTCTGCTCCAGAGGAAGGAACATAGATATGCAGTCTGCTTGGCCTGGGATCAATCCGTGAGCATTCTACTTCACTGCTGTAGCCCTTACAATAATCTCAGAAGCTCAGTTCTTTGGAGAACTATGTAACTAGGATCAGTAGCATGCCTGGATATGCAGTAAATTGTTCAATAACACTTGATATCAATTAAAAGAAGGTCAAAGAACCGTCTTCCTCGGAGACCTATAGAAAAACAATTACCATTATTGAGTACCTTTTATTGTATATCTAGATAAATATTGGGGTATTTCAGAGATACTGCAAATTATACAGGCTGAGCCAAGGCCATAGCCTGCCTCTTGACAATCTCTTGAGTCTGTAATATTAGATTTCTTAAAAAAAATAATAGTGCTTCAATCCCCATTGTTGGGCAGATATTGACAGCAGTTGTTTTCACAAAGTAGCTAATTGTAATTGCCAATTGATTGAGAGAGCTGGGTATTGTGTCTTTGACCATCCCAATGGCAACAGTATTTTCCCATCTCAGGGACACCCAGCTTTGATTTGGCAAAGGCATGGATACCACAGAGCCCCACTGCTGGTGATTTCATGGGTCTGGCTTGGTTTGGTCCCAGAATGGGAGCAAAACTAGCCCAATAGAGAGGTCCCAGCCAGGGTGGTGGGGTAGGAGGGGGCTGGGGCTGACCACTCTTGGCCCTGGTTCATGCGTACTTCGGGGACCTTCTGAGGCCTAGTCTTTCCTATGTGTCTCAGAATATTTTCCACATGTTCTTCCCATGCCATACCCACCCTACAGATGCTCTGCTCAACACATAAACAGATGGGCACAAACATACATAGACCCCATCCTCCGTCCTCCACACCGCCCCATCTATGTCTCAACAGATGAGTCTTTCTGCTGACTGCATGTAAAAAGAAAAAAACAACCAGATGGCACAGCTGGAAAAAAATGTCTGTGTTTTAGAGTGTCTATAAAGCTCTTTATCATCCCAGCAGGAATGGGCAAGGGCCTGGCAGGACACGGGAGTGCTCAAGAAGAATGTCGAGCATCTGCCTGACATGCTGGTAGAGCTTTCAAGAATCATCTCCAGGCTGCTCTCTTGCTAAAGATATCTACATGACAATCCTGGGACCTGAGGGTTGCCTTTTCCTTCTTCCTCCATCCTTTACCATGCTGCTCATCAGCTTGCCTGCCTGCAGAATTTCATGGAGACAGTTGCTCTAAAAGGTTTTTTTATTGGCCTGGATGGAGACAGTTAGATCATCTCACGTGGTATAGTGGTAGAGTAGAAAGGTCAGGGACTTGGGACTGACTTTGCCGGGAATACTGGCAGGACTAGCACATCGTCATCCTTGTGGCTGTGAAGTACTACAAGCAAAAGGATACTAAGTCTAATCAGCAAAGGAAAGAGGCATGGGAAGCAAAGTCCAGAGGAGGCCAGCCTCTAGCCCTCAGGGTCCTCTCCCACTAGAATCACACAGGACATACTTCAGCCCCACAGTAGCATGTGTAAGGTGTTGTCAACAAAGAAAACTCAGAGACTCAGGGCAGAGGTTTTTTACTGGGGACTGATCCCATTGGCAGCCTTTACCTGGATATACCAAAATTCTAGACTCCCAGAAAGAAAGGAGGTGCTCAGCATAAACCATACTGTTTCACAAACAGCACAGTGAGCCACTCTTATCAAGTTATGGCTGGGAACCTTCCTGAAATAGAAGTTTCCAGACACCAGCCAAGAGCCCACATTGCAAGCAGCCCTTTCCAAGGATCATAGTTGAGACGCGAGATGTTTTCTGCACAATCATGGATCCTATGCTGGTTCCTCTCATTTTCCTCCGTGGGACAGGTGGCAACTCAGTGGGACCCTAGTGCTCCAGAGCTGTGACAAGCTGCCTTGGGGCCCACATTCCCCCAACAAAGGGAGAGGCAACTTGTTCTCAGCCATGCTGCCTGGAGTCTTTGAAGATGTAGGTCCTGTGGGAGAGTACCACAATTCCCAGGGATAACAGGTTATGCCAAAAAAAAAAGGCAATCTCTTCTCAAAACCTTGTCTGTCTGTAAGATGAGCTGCTCCATTTTCTCCTTTGTTGAATTAGGAACACTCAGGGTTTTATTCTTGTAAGTCAAAGGATCTTTTTGAAGGATGGCTTGTAAGTATTTTTTCCTCTTATTTGGTCTGAAAGCTTCCAGGAGTCTTTCTTTATCTTTGAAACTGAAAGCTTTTCCCTTTCTGTAGGATATGCTTGGGCGTATTTCCTTACTATTAACTTTGTCCAGAATGTGAAGATCCCTCTAAATTTCTCATCTCATATCTTTTAAAATATTTTATTTTCAGTTCTGCAAAGCTTCTTTTTATTAAATCTGTAATTATCGATGCCTATCCTTGAGATACTGACCATTTGGGAGCTGAATGTTCACGTCTTGCTTTACCATTCATTCCCTACTCCCATTCATGTATTTAAGCCAGAAATTTGCTCATCCATTAAATAAACAGTTCCCAAACATCCATATCCATTAGAGGTACTACCAGACACTGGAGATTCAGAGATAGCTGTCTTATTCAGGTTGCTATAACAAACTGGGTGGCTTCTACAGCAGACATTATTTCTCATCGTTCTAGAGGTTGGGGCATCCAAGATACAGGTGCCATCAGTTTCAGCATCTGGTGAGGGCACAGATGACTATCTTCTTGTAGCCTCATAGGGTGGAGAGCAGAGTGAGCTAGCTCTCTGGTCTCTTCTTATAAGGGCGTTAATCCTATTCATGAGGACTGCATCCTCAAGACCTGGTTACCTTTCAAAGGCTCCACTTCCAAATACCATCACATTTAGATTAGAGTTTTGACATGCAGACATTGGCGGGGGGGGGGGGGGCATAAACATTCAGTACATTATAATAATAAGGTGTACAGTTGGCCACTTATGATCTCAAGAGTAAACATGTACACAAAACCCCAGAACAAAGAAGGCTTGTTTTAGTGGAGGCTTACCCAGAATGCCGGTAACACAAAAGATGGGGGGCTTTTGAGGGACACGGGACTGTGTGTGGACTGTTTTCCTCAACTTTATCTTCTATGTCAACATTTGGTTCTCTGTGAAGCCGCATTTTGCTTATTCCAAGATCATTTTTATTTGGTTGGTTGTGGTGTCTATGCTTTCATGTTTTGTTTATAAAAGCCAGGATTTCATACTTGGTGAGATGTGTGGGTCTTCATTCTTTCCTAGTTATCTTAAGGTGCTGCTTTGAAGCTTATTCCTACCCTACCCTGCATGGGTCTAGTCCTAAAGAAGAAGACAATAGGTGAAGCCACTTTTTGCTCTTTCTTCTATACCTTGGGGCTGAAAATGCCCTCACCTCAACCTAAATGCTGACAGTAAGACAGCTAGATGCTTGAGTGTTTTTACTCATCTGCCTGGTGTGACCAGAAATATAAAGTGCTGCCTGGAACTGAGGCTGGAGAGATGGCTCTGATAGCCTTGAGGAGAAAGCCACAGAGACATCCTCACTGTCTGGCCGCACTGGGGAACTCTATCTGGATCACAGGTGGGATGAGAGGTAGGAACTACTTCTGAACCAGCTCCAGGGGCAAGACCACCTTCAGATGGTCTCCTAGACTCTCCACCGCCTGGGTATGGAGCACCTCCCTACCACCACCAGGGAGGAATGGTTGCATAGAGACACTGTTCTCCAGTGCTGTGGGAGTGGCATGGATGGAAGGAAAAATTGAATGTGCCTTCCACCCCTGGAAGTCCCCATGAGTCCCTGCTGTAATTGCTGCTGCTGTAAACTCCTCGGATTGGGTGATTTAATAGTAATAATGATGAGCATTAGGGGGAACAGATTCCTTGTTATTCATCTTCTTCTGCCATCTCTTCGGGATTCTTTTTACCAGTTTATCTTCAAATAGAGGTAATTGAAAATTAATTTTTGCCATAAAAAATAAAAGCTCTCTTGATATAATTGGAGCCACCGGAGAGGGTCTATTCAAAAAAGCAATCCTTCCCAGTCACGGCTCTCCGATGGTGTTTGGGGCATTATGTCAGGATATCTCACTAGAGAGAAAGATGGGCTGCCTTCTGTTGAGAACTTACCACCCACTGGGTTCTGGGAGCAAGTCTCTACCTGTGTTACTTCATGGGGTCCACAAAATAAACCAATAAATAAAATAAGAATACCCTTATCTGGCAAATGATGAAATAGGTTGGTAAATGTGAGGTAGGGAGATCTATTCTTGGATAAGGTTTAGGAGTTTCAGTGGTTTCTGGTCCACTGTACCTAGAAGCACACTCATCTCAGAAAGGTTAACTTACCTCTCACCTGCACAGGTGATGGAGATCCTTCCCAAGACCTTTGCTCCATTTGCTTCGCCTGGCTGTATGTCAATGTCTTTCTTCATTAGGGCTTGCAGTGTCATTTAGGGACCACTCAGAACCTTCACACTACTGCTACCCCCTAAGCCAAAGCTCATGGTTGGCTCTCCCATCCTAACCCTGGTACTGGGT
This sequence comes from Mustela lutreola, assembly GCF_030435805.1. Taxonomy (NCBI): domain Eukaryota; kingdom Metazoa; phylum Chordata; class Mammalia; order Carnivora; family Mustelidae; genus Mustela; species Mustela lutreola. The sequence continues at coordinate 43,458,689 of NC_081293.1, forward strand.
TGTAGACAGGCTGGGTTTATGATGTACCTCTTTGTCACTAAGGCTTATTATGAGTGGCCATTTTTCATTAACTTCCTTTTTAATTACTTATCTGGAACTGTTTTTTTTTTTTTTTTTTACTAGATTATTTTCAGATGCATTATCACTGCATTTCTTTTCCTAAAATGCTCTTTAGCCGAGGTATCTCACTGCTTGCATAGGTCAGGACGGCTGGTCTGCGTACCCATGCCCTAGGTGAGGCTAGCTCTAGGAGCAGGAGACTCAGTACATGTCATGCATGCATTACACAGATGCCATGTAAATGGGGAACCTCTGTATTTCTTTCAAGGGTGAAAAGTGCTTTTGGTCCTATCAGGAAAAAAAGGGGGGAAAAAAACCAACATTTGGAAAAAAAAGTCCAAAGCAAGGCTCTGGGGTGCCTGGAGATGGTGAGTATGCTCTCCTTTGTTGGAAGCGGGTTGGAGGCTCCATCACGGAATGCTCTGGTTCCCCTAGAGTAGGACACTCTTGCCACTCTAAGCTGCTGCTTTCCCCACTAACAATGCTGCCCTTGGCCTAACATGAGAAACCTTACCATCCATGTTGTTGGAGACTGTCAATTCAAGACATTGTTTGGTACGTTGCGGGGAGGAAACATCTTTGCTGAGGCCACTGAAAATTGCATTAATAGTCTTTAAAAAAAAAAAAAAGGTTTTGTTTGTTTGGCAGAGAGAGAGAGAGAGAGAGAGAGAGAGAAAGAAAAGAGTGCAAGCAGGGGGAGCAGGCAGAGGGAGAAGTAGGCTCCTCGCTGAGTAAGGACCACCCCCCTCAACCAATGTGGGACTCAGTCCCAGGACCCTCGGATGATGACCTGAGCTGAAGGCAGATGTTTAACTGGCTGAACCACTCAGGTGTCCCTTTTTTTTTTTTTTTTTAAGATTTTATTTATTTGAGAGCACAGATGACTAAGAGCACTTCTAGGAGTGTGGGGAAAGGCGGAGAGAGAGGGACAAGCAGACTCCCTGCAAGCAGGGAGCCGGATGCAAGGCCCTGTCCCATGTCGTTTGATGATGTGGTTATCTGCCTGATAAGAGTGAGGAGAGAGGAGATGACACTAGATGGAGTGTCTTTGGAAGACTAGTTAAACCTTAACTACAGTTTTAGTCATTCATTCCTACCAGATTTCACAAACAGGGACGACCTGTTAGCACTAGCTGTCATAATAAAGCATCGGTTCTTTATCTTTTCATTTTTTTAGTGGAGTGGATCCATTCTAGTGCCTAACATCAGCAATAAGCAGCATTCTACTTTTCAAGGTGTTTATGATTACCTTGATACTAATATATGGACTCAAAACAAGAAACCACAGGCTAGATAAACTCCAATATCTCTTCTGGTTCTTAATTCCTATGATTCTTTTTTACTTTTAATTATACAGATATAAATGATGTGATTTCCAGGCAGGGAATTAAAAAAGAAAGCAAAAAGACAAAAACTAAAAACCCTCCTCTCCATCCTTACCATCAATACTCAACTTTAAAAAACTCAGTCTTGGGGTGCTTGGGTGACATAGTCAATTAAGCATCTGACTCTTGGATTCAGCTCAGGTCATGATCTCAGAGTCTTGAGATCAAGCCCGACCTCTGGCTCCACACCCAGCATGGAGTCTACTGAAGATTCTCTCTCCTTCTCCCTCTGCCCCTCCTCTCCCTCTACCATAAATAAACAAACCTTAAAAAAAAAAAAAAAAAAAAAAAAACCACACACACACAACTTTTTTTTATTTGACTCTACAAGTGGCCAGATCAGTGTATGAAATCTAAATGTGAATTTGATAATGTAGGGCAGAAACTGGCCAGAGTCTCCACGGGGAAAGGCTGAAGGGGAAGCTAGCATCACACCTATGCAAAGAGGTGTGAGGGTGGAGGCCACTCTGCTGAAAGCCTCTCACCAATCAGTCCCTTCCACTCAGAGCCAAGTGCCCCTCATTATGTGTGTAGGCGTCAAAAAGCAATGAAACCCTAATTAAGGAGCTGCTACTGTTTTTCAAGTACAGGCACACAGGCCTAGCCTGCTGCCATTTCAGAACTAATTCAGACCGTTCATCTGGAGGGGAGCAAGCCCTGGAAATTTTAATTTCTAGCCAAAACATGCCCTGATTGGATCCTCTCCTTTTCTCTCACTTGAGCTTTTTGAGATGAACTTTCCAATTACCTGGAAAAGTATCAGAGGCTTGTGGTGAGGGTAGTTGGGTCAGGCGGGGGCTTTTAATTGAGAAGCACACATGCATGTTCACTCCATGGGACCACTGAAGGGAAATGAACAGAAGAGAAAATTTTCCCTTCAAACCAGTTGATTCTTCAACAACAACAGGAAAATTGAAGCTGAAAATCGATGGAGCTCGAGCTCCCGGAAAGGCTCCAGTGAGGGCCGTGTGGAAGACGGGAGACCCCTGCTAATAAGAGTTTAAAAACAATTGCAAGCCTGAGTTTTTATTATTTAAAACAAAAACACCCCTAGAATGACAATTTCTAAAACTGGAGGGGAAGATAGAAATGGTTGAGATTTTTTAAAGATGGAATCTCTTGCAGAGACAAACTGTCAAATTTTTCATTATATCCATTTCAAGGCAGGCATTTATTACCTTTCCAGTGACTATATATCTCCTGTAATGTTCTTACTGTGGTTTGCCTCTTAATTACCTGCAAAATTTGCATTTAAACGGAGTTAAAGTGTGCTATCCACTCTTCCTCTTCCCACCACTGTTTCCATGGTAACCAAAGGGGTCTCCCAGTGCCTGGCTGGGCAGGACTGTCTGCTTCAGCAGGCCTGGCAACATCTCGCCTTCCTTGTAGATCCATCTCCTTTACTTCACTGAGGAAGTGAATGAAAAGCACCAAAGGATCCACTGACCCCTGTCGGATTTTTCTGGAAACTACTGTCAGCAGCAAGATTTTTCCTTCTTTGGATGAGCCTTTCCGGACGGAGGTCTGGGTTGATTTCTCCCTGTGTCCTCTGCCCAGATTGCTCCCTTTAGCTCCAGATACATGAACTGAGCAGACCTGATGTTCAGTCTTATCTGTTGACCCAGAGAGCTTAGCACTGGCCCTAAGTCAGGGTCCCTCCTTGCCTGGAGAGTATAAGCGGACCCTCCCCTGATGCGGAAGCCACATGTCCATAAGCATCATTATTAAAGACAGTCATAGCAGGACTTGTACAAAATGGGTTCACTGCTCCAAAACTAAGCAAAAGTGAAAGAAGGCGGATTTATATTGGGTGATTTTCCTTGATCCCTTTGGCACTGAAAGCACATGTTTCCAAGGTCACTTTTTTTCTCAAAGAGAAGTAGATTAAAAGCAAACAAAGGCGCAGTCTAACAATTTGGGGGGAAAATAATCTGTGGTATGGCCCTGCATATTCCACCAGGGAAGAAGCAGAGATCCCTCACCCTACCTGTGGAGTGGCCTGGGACTCGAGAAGCAAGGAAGCAAGAATGAAACCACAGAGCTCTCTGTGTGATTCCTGACCTCAGCTCTCTGAAAAGGCTAAGTGGGGATTATGCTCCCACTTCCAATTGCCCAGTCCCTTAATATTTCTCTCTAATCCTCTCTGCTAACTGGTTGCCAGGATTGGGCTCAGAAAAGGCAAATATCTAAGTTTGCCTGTGATTTGTTACATACCATCTCATAATGAAAGAAGCAACCCATGTGGGTGTGGGGGTGGTAAAAACACCCCTGAATCACATGGATGGCAAGTCCATGGGAATAAGGGCCCCAAGTCTGGGATTTTAACTAATTCTACTTGATCATCCTGACAACCAACTTTCTAACACAACCAAACTTCAGAAGGTAAATGTACAGGGCACATCAGTTATTGTAACTCCATATTTATTAATGTCCTTCAGAAAAATTGCTTTGTTGGGGGTCACTGCATGACTCACTTAGTTAAGCATCTGACTCTTGATTTTGGCACAGGTCATGGTCTCACAGTCATGAGAGCGAGCCCCACATCAGATTCTGTGCTGGGCATGGAGCCTGCATTAAGATTCTCTCTGTCTTCCTCTGACCCGACATGTGCTGCTGTTAAAAAAAAAAAAAAAAAAAAATTGCTTTGTTGGATCAGAGCACTCAGTCTAGTTCGTCCTCATAATTAAATGTGAATGGACCTGGAATAATGGTTTTACTGTACAGCCTTACTGTGCTGCAATAAACTTATTTCAAGTATTTCCATTTCAACTTCACCAGTAATTTTGTCTGAATGCCCACGGCCTGTGGGGTTGTTGCATATCTTCTCAGCATAATTCCCTGGTAATCTCTAGGCTGACTCCCGAGAGGGAATGAGTTCACTGTACTCATCTTGGCCTGTTTCCATTGGGCCCCAGAGTAGACCAAAAATGGTGTGTATCTGTATATTGTGTGCCTATCAGGCTGGTAGTTATGAAGATTAGACTTTCATTACTTTGGATTTAGAAAAAAGCCTGCCTGGCAAGCACTTCAGCAGTGGGCTGGTCAGGGGAAAATTTGGGAATCTCCAGGGCCTGTGGGCATGGAGGCTGAGAGTCCTTTTATGAACTGAGTAATCACAGACTTTAATCCACCATTCTTGGTTCTTCTCTCTTCTTACAACTACTTGAAGATGAAACTGTCACTAGGGTTTTACTGTCCAGTAAGCTTTAGGTGTCAGTGTTCTTAGGCCTGACTTTAATGCCTTCCATTTTGGTTTCTGCTCCAAGGGGATTCAAAAGAAATATAATGCTACTGAAGACTGGGAGACACACACAGGCTAAGGTCTTGTCTTTTTTATCTGTCTCTCAAAATCTAACTTAAAATCTAACCTTTGAAGGTACATAACTTGAGTCCCAGGCTGTAAGTGAGTTTGTATGGCTCATGTCTACATGAGTGAACAACTTCCCATCCAGGAATGGAGGGTTCCCTTGATCTTCCAGTGAAACAGTCAGTACTATCTTAAAGGTAATCACTTTTAATAGCCCACTCCTAATTCTGATGACTTTGTTAATTATTTCTCTCCCTGATGCAATTAAGAGAGAGTCAACCTAAAATGTCTTAAGGAAAAAAAAAGATGGGAAGTAATTTATTGGTTCATATAGTTGAAAATACCAGAGAAGAGTTGACTTAGAATGGATGGATCTATGGACTCACATGAGGCCATTTGGACCACGTGTCTCATCTCCTAACCCTGTTTCCCTTTGCGTTGCTTTCATAGTCAGGTAGGTTTTTCATTTGAGATGGCAAGATGGTCATCACAGTTCCATGCTTATGGAGTATTGTCCTTCCAGAAACAATAGACAGAAGAAAGGGAAGGTTTCTTTCTCACTGAAAGTTTTAGATGTACTTCTCATTGGATCAAGTTAGGTTTTATATATATATATAAATATATATAAAATATATGTGTGTGTGTGTGTGTGTGTGTGTGTGTGTGTGTATACACACACACATATACATTTGATCCAATCATCATGGCCAAAGAGATGAAGAACACGGATTGGTTTAGGTTTGGTCCCTCTGACTATCTCTGGTGAGTAGGCTTGGGACAGTGCCACATAAACAATATGGAACAAAAAATCAGAATACTACAATAAGAAGTGTAACTACTCCAACTTTTTTCTTTATGTTACTGGTGTGAAAAAAGAGTTATTTTCCTTATCCAAATGAAGCAAATGGTGCCATGTGAAATAATATTACAATGCCACATAGCTAATAGATTGTGATTGGAACACCTGTCTTTCTGATACCACAGTCCATGTACCTGGTACTTGGTTCACATGCTCAGTTTTCTTGTGGCTACATTGTGGAGATTAGGCTCATAAAACTTTCAGGTTTGGTTCCTCAAAGTATTCTAACTTTAGTATTCTGAATCTTACATGGTGATAATAGTGATTTCTTTAATTTGTATTATGGTATGCATTTGTAAATATGTTCCCGTCAATTATTTTCTCACTCACGGATGATTTAAGCAAGAATTTTTGTCCTCATTTTTTTTTTTTTTTTTGAAGCTGAGCAAGAGATAGGCAGTTTGCATGGTTACCCCATTAGTGAGGGGGCAAGCCAGGATTACAAACTGGGTCTCCAGTTTTTGCTTTCAGAACTTCTTCCAAACTTTTGTTTCATTTCCTTTCCTTTGCCCAGCACAGACACCCTGAGGAGTCAGTTGGGTGAAGCCTTACACATCCACATAGAAGGATTCTTTACTGGTCCTGTGGGAAATGCCAAGAGAAATGGTCTAGAGGTAAGTAGATGAATACCTATGAAGGTTTGGAAATGACCATATGACCTGAGAAACCACTTTTGTTATGAGGCTAAGAGCTCCAGGTCCCATCAGACATCTCTACTGGCCCTAGTTTGTTTTTGCTTTTCTGAAGGATCTCTGTAATACCTTGAGGAATAGGAGCTCTTAGCTTCCAACCCTTGCCTTGTTCTCAAGACACCTCACTTTCTGCAGCAACCCCAGTGGTCCACACCTTAGGAGGAGAACGTGCCAGTCTGAGAGGTCTGATCCTTAGACAGGGACTGTTAACTCATGAGCAAGGTCACTGATGTCCAGGTAGAAGCAGTGTCTCAAAGGTAAGGCAGTGGGGAAGTCGGCCTTGGCTGGACACAACAAGGGGATACACTATGTAGTGAATTGAAAAGTCAATGCTAAAATTGACGACTAAAATTTGGTTTGCTTTTCATTATCACCATCCTTCTGAATTCTACACTCAAAGTCAATGATAAAACCCTGTTCCTTGTAGAGGCAACTGCTCCCCCTGCCACTTCATTCTTTAGATGCCACTGCAGGTGGGTCAAAGTAGGTGTAGAGGTTCGGGGGAGTAGGACAGAAACCTGCAATGGTTAGCATTTACTGAAGATAACCGCCCCCCTCCCCTTGGTAGCCCCTCCCCCAGCTTGCCGGCAGATGTTCTGGAGGAGCACACTCCACAGGAGATTTCTACTGATCTATAATTGAAAACTGTCTGAGCTCCCTTTGGGGTGTTTGCCTCTCTCCAGCAACTCCCGGCCAGAAAACGCTCAGCCGCAGGATTCCCAGGAGCAGCATAATGGCCCAGACTGTAAATGCAGTTCTCACCACTGCAGCACTGGAGAGAGAGGAGGACAGGGACAGGGAGAGTAAGAAGGGGACTCCGAGTTGAGTACAGGGGTAGGGAGCACAAGGGGGTTGAATCAGGGAGAGATGGTGAGTGAGGCAGTGTGGATCCACATGTCTACACCAGAGGGATGGGAGAAGGAGAGAGATGGAGAAAGAGAGAGGGAGAGAAAGAGAGGGTCACTGCAGGTGTGAGCCCGCCCTGTCTTCTCACTGTCAGCTCCTGGGTAAACTGTGCTTTCACTTCCTATTTTTTGCCTTTCTCAGCAATCCATCCTGGGTTAGGACTTACAGTTCCTAACCCAACTCTGTCCTAGAGAAGGGCTGACTTAACTTCAGAAAGACGGTAGGCAGTGTGTTGTAGGCTGCAGGGAGAGCATCTGGGGCCTTCTCAACCTTGGTGTGCCTTCCTGGGCTTCCTCTGTGCTCTGCAAACCCTCATTCCTTGTGAAATGGCCTCAGCACCATGCTTTGTGACAGTGGGTTTCCTTCTTCTGAAGTATGCCCAGGGAATGAAGATAGCACCCTCAAGTTCTGGAGGCTGTAAGTCCAAGATCAAGGTGTTGGCAGGGTTGGCTTTATCTGTGGATGCCTCATTGGCTTGTAGATGGCGTCTTCTTTCTTTGTCCTCACACGGTCTTTCCTCTGTTGGACACGTGCCCCTGGTGTCTGCTTTGTGTGTTCAAATTTCCTCTTCTTATAAGGACATCAGTCAGATTGTATTAAGGTCCCATTCTAAAAACTTCATTTTAACTTAATTACCTTTTTAAAGGTCCTATCTCTAAGAAACAGTCACATTCTGAGGTGCTAGGGGTTAGGGCTTCAACATATGAATTTTGAAAGGACACAATGCAGCCCATAAAAATATTATTCTCATGCTCCAGCAATTCTAAACAATTTCAATAATAACATTTTCTTTCCCCAAGAATCTTTTTGTGATCTAAATTCTAAGCAATTGCTCTAGTTACTGTTGAATTTTTATTACTTAAACTTTAATAAAAATGTATTTAACATTAAAATTAATTTAAAGAAAGACCAGTTATATGTTTGATCCCCAGGACACAGTGACTGAAACTATATATTGTCAATTTAAAGAATAAGGTTTTGTTTTTTTTTTTAAGATTTTATTTATTTGAGAGAGAGAGAGAGTACTCACAAGCAGGGAGAGGGGTAGGGGTAGTGGTAGGGGCAGGAGGAGAAACAAACTCCTTGCAGAGCAGAGAGCCTGATGTGGGGCTCAAACCCAGGACCCCAGGATCATGACTTGAGCCCAAGGCAGATGCTTAACCCACTGAGCCACCCAGGCACCCCTAAGACTAAGTTCTTACAAGTTTGAAATCCTTTGAGCTACTATCTGGGACAGTTTATGTCTCCAATCCCTCTATTTTGTCCATACACCTATATTTAAACAATCATTTAGAAATTAAAGATAATTTTAAAGATGAACAAATAGAACCCAAGTTACTTCAGTGGAAATTTGTGTTTAAATTTTATAACAGTTGTAACAAATTGTTATTTTATTCTTATCTCCAGAAATTCATAATTGAAATTCAATACAAGATTTTCATTGTCTATATTTTTAATTTCTGGCCATTACTACCATCATGATTAATACTGCAAATAACTTTGGTATATAAAGGAGCACAATGTTTAAAAAAAAGTCAATGCTTGAAGATCTTGAGCTCTGGGAAAGCTGTTGGCATTGGAGACTTGGAGCAGTTCAAGGGGAGACCGCAGGTGGGCACAGATCCACAGGAAGGCAGAGTTTAGGCAGGAAACTAGAGTTTAGGCAGGAAACCTGGGATTCAGTCTTCTAGTATCACACCTCCCACACGCATGCATGCCCCTCTGTACACACACACGCACACACGCAGGTACACATGGAGATAAATGGGATCTTAGTTCTGACACAAAGACATAGGTCCACTGCTCTTAAGTCAAGCATAGGGGCCCTGAAGGGGCTCCCATTTCTCACATCATCACAGCAATGTAGCAGATGATCTGTCCCTCCAGAGAAGGTAGAGCCTGAGGACCCACGAATAGGGACTCTCAGCTCTACTTTCTACTTTCATTTGCTCCTTATAGAACCAAATACCACCCCCCCCAACACACATACACACACACACACACACACACACACACACACACCAGCTGGGAAGTGCTCTGCAAGGCATGGTCTCAACAAACAACAGGGACAGGTCTTTGCCAACAGGGACCCAGTATGCTGGAGCAGTCAAAAATGTAGATAGACACATTTCACCTGGTGCCAAGTGCACCCCCTCTGGCCAAGAGAAAGGTGGGGAATGTGTGTGGCCTTAGCAGAGACTATCCGTCACCCGGGGTATGATTCCAAACTCTGGAGAGCAAGTGTTGCCGAGAGTCTACCTGGGAGTCATGTCCCTCCGGTCCAAACACGTGCCTGGATCTGTTGGCCAGAGCGGGCATGGGGAATGGGATACTCCCTCCCAATGTTAGAAAGATGGCAGATTCAGGCCGTGGAGCTCCAGGTGACAGAGGAGCTGTGTGCTGCAGACCCATCTTGAGTGCTGCTTGGAAGGCGTGCTGTTTCTGTATTAGTTGGTGGCTGATTTTTCTGTACAAGGGCTCGTGTACCTGTGAAAAGGCCAGCTGTCTTCACCAATCCAGGTGGAGGACGCATGACTTACTTTAGCTGAGCATATAAGAAGGACAGGAGGACACTGAAGAGGGTGCCTAGGAAGCTTCTTGCAGTGGTGCTTCTCGAGATGAGTCCTAAGGATGCAAAGAATTTAACTTGGTCAAGAGCAGGGAGAAGTTATGCATATTATAGGAAGAAGTATTCAAAAAAACTAACCTGGTCGCATGAGGTAACCTGAGCCAGCTTGCAGAGAACTTGAAATATTCCAGGTGTAATTAAAGTGGGAGTAAATGCCCATGGATCAAACTGGAAATGCAAAGCCAGAGCTGGCTCCAGTCTCCAGAAGCATTCCATGCTTCCCGCTGAAAGAGAAGAAGTCGGGCCGGCAGCATTGGAACTCAGTGTTCTAGGTCAGTCCTCAGGGAGGGTGACTCAGGGCCCTGCCACCTGATGGCCCCAGGAATTGGGGCAGGACAGTTCCTGCAGGTGGAGAGATGAGAGGCTCAGCAGGAGGAGGCAAGGCAGGACTGGCTGGCTTCTGTAATCACCTCAGTGGGGTGTATCCAGCTTGTTAAAATGCAGGTTGAATTAAGCTCCAGGCGTTATCTCCTTTCCGTCCTCTGATCCTGGGTTAACTTTCTTCAATTACTGTGAGAGATAAGAAAAAGCTCAAATGAGAGAAAGGCAGGTGGAGGCCAGCGCCTCTTCACCCTGCTAAGAAGAAAATGTAGGGGGAAGAAGCCAGACCTTGGGGAAGTAGATTCACTCCTGAGCAAATTAAAATCAACAAATTGGCCAAACTCTAGGATGTGCTCATTATGTCTGCTTGAGACAGGAATTCCCAGGAACCTGAGCATTCACCAATGACCTCCAGAGATCAGCTAGGTCGCTCCTACCTACTGTAAAAATTTTAACTTTTACTTAAAATTTATATCTTTTAAAAAATAACATTTTTTCTTATTACTCAAGAAATCTATGCATTGTAGTATCTTTGGGAAATAGGAAAGATTGATATCATCCACAATACCTCACTTGGTAATAACCAGTGTTAAGATTTTTGTTTTTATCTTTCTAACTTTCCACAGATATATCCCCACCCTCCACACGTGCGCATGCGCACGCGCGCGCGCGCGCGCGCACACACACACACACAAACACACACACACACACCATTCGCACTCATTCAGGATTTCTTGTTTTACCAGTAGAATGGGGTGGTACTATTTAGGAACCTGATTTTTAGCATTAATTTATTCATTCATAAAGCACATACTAAAGCCTCTTTGTGCAGACCGCCTCTTAGGCTTGAGGATACAGGGCATCAACAGCCTTCCTGGAACTGAAAGGGTAGAGAAAGATACAGTATCCTATAAACCCCAAACTAGAGTTCACAATTAATTATTCTGGTGGAATGAGGTACCAAAGCAAAGCCTAGCAGGGTAGGAGCTGAGCTTCTGGAGCCAGATGATGGGACACCTGAGACCTGTTTGAGATGGGATAGCTAGAAACGTGCCCCAGGCAGAGGGAACAGCAACCCCAAGCCCACAGGCCTTGGTGTGGGAAAGACAGTGTGGTGGAGCAGAGGGAATTACAGAGTTAGAGATACAAGGTCAAGTTGGAGGGGGAGGCCAGGGTTTGGTGAGCCACAAGAAATTTAATTTAAATAAAGCAGGAACACATGAATGGATTTTAAGCAAGCAAGTTTGTTACATAATCTTATAAATTATTTTAAAATGTCACTTTGACTTGCTATGTGGGGAACATAGTGAAGAGGGCTTATCAAGAGCAGAGAGACTAGTGTGGAGCTTACTAGAGCAATCCAGGTCACACGCTATACACCGTGGCTTGGTCTGGAGGAAAGTACATGTATCTGAGATATACTTTGGAAGGGAGACCAAATGTCTGTGCTAATGGCTTGGTGAATGGTCAGTTATGTCCTCAAGGTTTCTAGAAGGGTGTGGTATTTACTAATATGGATTAGGTTGGATGAAGACTAACTTTGAGTTTCTTTCTTTGAGTTACCTCCAGGGGGTTAGGAATGGGGAAATGGAGATATCCATTTTGGGCATTTGTTATTATTTGAGATACTGTGAAACACCCAAGTGGAGGTTTTAAGGAAGCAATTAGATCTGTTCATCTAGAGTTCATGGGAGAGACCCATATAAGAAGTTGGGACATTAACCTTTGCATTTGTCTTGACACTGAGTTGGAGAACAGAGTATGGTATCAGTGGAGACCCTGGAAGGAGTTCTGCAGTTGACAAGGAAGGAAAAGTCAAAGAAGAAGACAGAAAAAGGAGAGGCCAGTGGGGTCAGGATGAGGGAAAGTATGAGAACATGGTTTCATCAAAGCAGAAAGAGGAGAGTGTTTTACCTTTTGTGTGACTAAGTATCTCAACCTTAGATTTTAAGACTTGCACAATACTTTATCGAATGATGTACCACAAATTATTGAAGTCCTTCCCACTCTCCCCACCTGCATGTACACACCTGGATTAGAGAATAACTTAACAGTTTACAGCCATTTTGCTCTGGGATGATATGAACATTATGGCAATAAACCTTTGGGCACGTCCATGATTCGTTTTGAAGGTAGATATTTTGAAGCAGGATTGTAGAATTAAAAGGAATGTATGATATCTTGTCAATATTATTTATGAAGGCATTGAAGAAATTAAATGGGCATAATTTCCATTGGTAAAATGCTCTATAGCCTAACAACGCCAATCCAGAAAGAACACAAAGAAAGCACTAATTAAATACCTAACGTATCCTATATATTGTGTGATACATTAGAACTCCTAACTTCTAGGTATAGCACTGAAATTCAGGGATCTCCTTAACCCTCAGATTACTTATTTTGTTATATAGTTGCAAAGAGTGAAGCCAATGTGTGTCTGTCTCTGCATTATTTATTAAGCTAACCTAAATTTCTCTAATCATGTCTTTCAGTTGTTTTTCCTTCATCCATTCCAAACTCTGCATTGTCCCTTCCCATAGTAGATACACTCAAACTTCAGAACCTTCTTTTCAGTATTGGACAGTTCCTTCTTCTGGTCCTAGTCAGTCTCCTCTCCTCACCCACTTTTATCAGTTCCTCCTTATGGTCTCATCTCCATATGAGTTCATGTCCTACAGGTTATAGTATTGTATGCTCCTTACCCCTACATCACTAGACAGGGAGAGCCCCCAAACCACATCTAATTTGTCTCTATAAGACTTCACTAATTCTAGAATGCATACATTTTTTTGTAACGAATCAATGTACATCTTACAGATCAGCAAATATAATAGCCATCACATAATGACAATCATTTCTCCAATGTGCCATGCTTTGTGCTCATCAGTTGATATATATAAAAATACTAATCCTAGAATCAACACTGTAATACAAATGAGATCTCCATTTAAAAATAAGGGAAGCCAACCTTGCAATAAAAAAATAAAAATACAGCTGTCTTCATTTTAGATGAGAAAAGTTAAGAGATAAAATATATTATCTGAGGTATTACTGGTTCTCTAGGGATGGAATTTAACTCGAATCTGCCTGACTCTAAAGTCCATGCATTTTATTAGCACACAATCTTTCTTGCATGCATACAGAAAGTACCATTTACAGTTTACCATACAATTGTTATAACTGAGAAAAATCTTGAAATTTTCAATTAATACAACCCTATTTCACATCTTCCAAAGACTGGAATCTTTTTTCATGAATAAGTATAACAAAATGCCTTACTGCCTACTCTGAAACCTGAGAGATAAGAGCCACTCTGAATTAATATTTTGTAAATGCATGATTATAGCCATAACAATGGAATTATCACCTCAGGGGGGACCTGTGCATTTTTCCCTGAAAAAGCCTTTCTTTTTCTCATTCTGGCCATGATGCCCGTGGCCCCACTTTCTCTTTTAGGGTCTTAGAATTCTGGGGTACATTTGAAGAAAACGGAGCAGTATCTTGTAGGCCTGGTAAATGTAACCCCTGCATTAACAGGCAACTCACTAACTGAGATCCATAGAAACCCTCATGTCCATAGAAACCTTGCAGTGGGAAGATAATAAAATATTACCTCCATAAGATAAAATAAGTAGCACTTCTCCAAATTAATTAGGGTTCTCTAAAGAAACAGAATCAAGAGAAGATTTAATAAAATAAAATCCTTCTTTTAAAAATATTTTATTTATTTATTTGACAGAGTGAGAGAACTAGAGAGAGAGAGGGAGAGAGAGCACAAACAAGGGGAATAGCAGGGGGAGAGGGAGAATCAGGCTTTCTGTTGAGCAGGGAACCTGACACGGGGCTTGATCCCAGGACCCCGGGATCATGACCTGAACTGCAGGCAGACTCATAACTGACTGAGCCATCCAGAGGCCCCTCAATAGGAGATCTAGATAGATAGATAGATCCTTATCAGAAAGATAAAGAGAGACATATTATAGGAATTATCTCATGTAGTTTTAGAGGCTAGAAGTCTCAATCCGCCATCTGCAAATCAGAGAACCACAAAATGAGAACCAATAGTGAAAACCAAGACTAAGACTGAAGGCCCGAGAAACAGGGAAGCCACTGATATAAATCCCACAATCTAAAGGCTGGAGAACTGGAGCTCAGATGTCTGAGGGCAGGAGAAGAGCAAGAAGATCATTTGATCTGACTCAATCTTTTTGTTCTACTCAGGCACTCAATGGATTGGATGATCCCCAGGCACATGGGTGAGGGCAGACCTTCTATACTCAGTTTACAGATTCAAACACTAATCTCCTCCAGAAGCACCCTCACAAATAATGTCTTACCAGTAATCTGGGCTATCTTTAGTGCAGTCAAGTTGACACATAAAATTATCACAATAATTCCTGCCAGGTGGGCTGAGGACCATGTGCTGCCATGATTCTTGATCAGATGGAGGCTGGCACTTTCCCTGATGCTAACCAGGCTTATTATCAGAGTTTCTCACAGATATCCATTCTCTCCTCTTTCCAGACATGTGGAGAATGGCACCTCTGGACCCTTGAAGTTGGGCACGGCTATGTGACTAGTTCTGGCCAGTGAGTTTTAAGTATATTTTAAGTATATATATGATATATATATCATATATATATAGTCTTGGCTGGAATGTTTAATTTTCAGTTTGAGAACAGTGATTTCTCTTCCTCTGACATGGCAGCTGGCCACATTCAAGATGGTAGTTGCTTGGCCAGCCAAGGTCTGAAAATTGGAATGGACAGAATTCTCCAAATGATCCTTAATGGTTAAACGTATGTATATACATTTAAGCTTCTGAGGTCTGGGAGTTGTTACTGCAGCGTAACCTAACCTATTCTGCAGCATAATCCTAACTTACTCTGACTGAGACAGTATTTCTTTTTCTTCCACTTTGTCCCCTTGAGGTCTGGTGACCTCAAGTCCAACTTCATCAACCTCTACTCTAGGCTATGTCCCTCTTAACCTTTTTCCTCTCCATGACTTGGGGAACCTTGTCTAGCATGTGGCTATAGGTAGAAACCATATTTAGATCAAAATGCCTTTCTTTTCTTTTTCTTTTGATGTCCTGTGTCCTCTCAGGATTAAGCTTTTGAAGCTTTATAAGGCTCTAATAACCCTTCTCTGAGGCTTAAATGGGGAAAACCAGGGAATAAAAAATGGAATCAGGAAAAAAGAAACACACCACTTAATATATTAAAATGTTGTTCCAGCTCAGGTATATCATACTGAATCTCTATAAACCACTTTATTAAACTGTGCTTTTGTGTGGCACCATTTGATTAAATTTAAGGACACTATAAGGAATAGCCTTGTGAAATTTATTACTGTGAGTGCTGTCAAAATGTTGCTGAGGACACTGTTTATTTGATCATATATGGTTCTCTGTGTGAAGATACTCAAGAAAAGTTCTGAACCAAGGATGGCCATAATTTCTGGCAATTTTTGAAACATCATTGATATGTGAACTATGTGAATAATTAGATGTAGATCCATTTATCTATCTCTCTACCTATGATTATGCAATAAGATAATCCTCAATGTACATATAGTAAAGCAAACCTAGTAGGAGGATTGGACTTCGCTATTCCTGCTCTACAGTGTACTGTAACACTGAATTGTTCTCTGAGCCAGGGCCAGCTGGCCTTCAATTTTCTGTTTTT
The DNA here is from genome assembly GCF_030435805.1 of Mustela lutreola. Taxonomy (NCBI): domain Eukaryota; kingdom Metazoa; phylum Chordata; class Mammalia; order Carnivora; family Mustelidae; genus Mustela; species Mustela lutreola. Next base: position 43,474,535 of record NC_081293.1, read on the forward strand.
GGAGGAAGGAAGACTTGACTTTGAGTCTACTTCTCAGCAGCCTGAATGGATTAACAGAGGCTGTAACATCTTAAGCCCAAGATTTGAGTGTTCCTTATTTAGAGTAACAGATTGACTATGGAATTATCCCAGGAAATCCAATATTGTTTTCATGCATCAGGTATCAAGCTACAGTAACAGTAATCAAACCTCAGAGCTTCCAAGATCCTCTTCTTTAACTCCAACATCAACATTTCTGGGTGTAAGATGGTGTTAATGTGAGTAGACTGAATGACACTTCCCCAAATTCCCTTTCATCTATGTTTTCAGTTAGGGTGGGGCACAGGAAAATTCCTGAAATATATCGGGGCAGAAAGGAAGCAGCAGCCATCTGGCAGCTCACACACATTTTTCCTGATCAAATGACTCATTTGCGGACATGAGGCTTCAACTGGGTCTGCCATTGCTCTAACTTCTCCTGGAGCCTCTTTTACTTCTCTGACTTGTGGGCCAGGCCCATAACAAAGGGCCTTGGCATCTGCTGGACATCTATACCTCTGTGATTCTGCTCCTCTGCTTGAGCCCTGACTGGTATACTTGGATCCATCTAACACAGAATAAGGAATCTGTAGGACATGGCTGCAACAAGAGGTTCTTCTAAGTTCTTGTTGGGTAGCTCCATTCCCCAGGACATTCCATTTTTGCCAAATGTAGTGTTTCATTTCTGGTTCATGGCCTTGTCTGCTAATGCATAGATTTGCATGTATCTGTTAAGTCAGCAGATAGGCATTCGGCATCTAATATTTAATGTACCTCAGTCACTTAGATTCTTGGAATACAAAGATGAATGATGTAGGTAAAGATAGTATACAAATAACTTAAAATATGGTAGGAGCTAATAACAGGAAACGGGAAAGAATGGCTGCTGCTTCTTAGGAAAGACCTGATATCAGAGAGGACTTCGCAGGAAAATTAAACAATGCCAGGCCTTATGTGACCCATTCATCTAGCATTATTATTCTTTGAAATGACAGAAAAATCTAGCAGTGCAAGGTGACCCTGTTAAGTGAAGAAGGGTACATAGGAGGAACAATGGGGTATAGAATGATAGAAGATGCTAATTCTCTTTTGTACAAGTAAATTATCAGATGCTGGGAGAGCAGCCAAATAAAGATGACCCAGAGAATGCTGTTTGTCTCTGTCCAGGTCTTCAGAGAGAGAGTTCTGAGCTGGAGGTGTAGATTTGAAAGCTTTCAGCAAAAAGGTGGGAAATAGAGTCATTGACAAGGACTCAGTCCAAAGAAGAACAGCTTGCCTCAGCCTGTGTCTCTGCTCACTGCAGTAGGAACCACAGACCCTAGCTCCTTGCTCGTTTTCATTCGATCTGTGTCCTCCTGTTCTTCCTGGGCTTTGACTCCCCAATTTCAAACTCTGTTGGCTTTATGTCTTGGTTCATGCTTCTTATCAAATGCCTTCCTGGTATAGTGCCCTAGATACAGTGTCTGCTTACATATTCCATTTGGAGATCACATGGGGATCCTTCACTTGGAATGTCCCCTAGCATTCCTGGAATCTGGCATCGGTGAGTCTCCTGTTCTCTGCTCCCATCTTGAATCCATTCATTTGTCCTGATACTACTTCCAAAACATGCCTCTGCTACTCTAAGTGACATTGCTGCTGTCCTGGTCTAAGCTGCCCATCACAGTTTTTTAGGACATGACTGTGGCCTACTCACCATCTCCTGGCTGCCAAACATAGGCTCCGATAATTCACTCCCTACACAGCAGCCAGAGTGATCCCTTTAAAAATAAATTTGGTCATTTCCTTCCTTCACTTTAAGACCATTTAGTGGCCTCCCATTACACTTAAGATAAATCTAATTCTTCACCATGGCAGGAAAGGCCTTGCATGACTGTCTCCTGGTCTCTTCTCAAGGATCGTCAGGTGTCTCTTCTATCCTAGAGCAGCTCCTGCTTTGGCCATACTGGCCCCTTGGAACATGTTAAGACTTTTTTCACTTCAGACCTTCACATTGGTTGATCACCCTCCATACAATCTCTTCTCCTAGCTCTCTGAAAGGCTTCTTTTCATTCTTAAAATATCTGCTTAAATATCCCTTCCTTACCACCTAGTCCAGAGGAATCCCATCACATTCGCCAGTTGCACACTTCTCATTGCTACGCTTATTTCTACCAAACTTCTTAGCCAGTGAATACCATGTCCATTCACGTGTTTTCTTGTCGATCTGCTGTGCTCCACACTCCATGGACTTTATGAAGATACATATCCTTCTCATCTTTGTGTCTCCATTTGCTCATTTCAGTGTTTCAAATATGACGTTGCTCAGATTTTCTGCCATTTTGTCAATTGTTTGGAGGTAGTAAGGTGTGTGTGATGCGGGGGAGTAACCTTCCCCATATCTGAGGAAGATGATTTGAGTGTTTATGAAAATATGAAGAAAAGCTGAGTTCTAGAAAATAATATGTTCTTACCACTTTGTGGTCTATTATTTTAATTTCACTTTATTTCATGTTTATTCTGAGCTGGACATAGTCCTAGTATTTTTTTATTTGGAAAAGCAACCATATTTTCTTATGTTGATTTATCATCCTCTCCCTTTGCTTAGTAATTAGATTATTTACCAGTTTTTTTTTTTTTTCAATTTTCTACGAATACCTAAATTTTTGTTTACTTTATTCAGGAGAATTTCTTTGGGATATAATCACAGAAGTAGAATTCTGAGTCAAAACGGTGAACAATTTTAAAGGTTTCATTTCACAGCAACAGATTTTTCCTTAGAAAGATTGAATCAATTTGCTATGCCAAAAATGATGCACAACTGTGCCTGTTTCCCCACCATCTTGTCAACATTGACTTTCAACATTTTTTATCACTCGTACCTTGTTTTGCTAATTTAGGTATGTTGAGAGGCACCCATGGACAATTTCACAAGGGAGAAGTCACACAGCAGTCACCGTGTTCTGTACCAAAGCAGTTGTTTCCACAATTCTGCAGACTTGATCTTGTCAGACGCTGTATCCGTTAGAATGTTCTAAGCTACAGAGAACAGAAAAAACAATTCAGACTGGCTTATTTCATGAAGTAGATTTCGAGTCAGGTAACAGCTCTGTTTAGCAGGGCCCTGGCTGCCTATCTCTGCCTTTTCTCTCAGCTTTGTCTTCCTCTCAGTGTCCACTTCATAGAGGAGAAAAGCCTGTTGAAGCCACTCCCTACCTCACATCTGCATGACAATCTCTAGCGAATGAATGAACCTTGATTTCCAGTGACTCTTTAAGGTTGAGGAGACTTCTCAGAAATCACTCCTCTCTCATCTCCAATACATCCCTTGTGTCTCATTGAACTAAAGTGGGTCTCTTGCTTATTTCTGAACTAATTACTGCATGTCAGCAGAAAATGTAGACATTATCTTAAGCCTCCTTTATGGTTCTTTTTTTTTTTTTTTAAACTGCTCACAACTCTGACTTTCTTTTATAGGTTTCTCCACTCTGGCTTTAGTATCTGTGGATGATTCAGACTCTGTTCCCAGGTTTTTCAGCCAGAAAAACCAAGTTTATTTTTGTATTTTTCCTCTATTTATCATCTTTGAGATATTTGGCACAAACAGGGAATTTTCCTTGCCATAGTAGTATCAGTAAAGTTACTTTCCCTGTGTGGTTTTTTTTTTAATAGAATTGTCAAAATTTTCTTCATGATTTGTAGAAATTCTTTATTCCAGATACACGTCTTTTTGTTGGATATCTGTGTTGTGAAAAGTCTTAACTTTTCACATTTAAAAGTCTGTTTTCCAGGTTAATCTCTGAAAACATCTTTACTTACTCCAAGTCATGACAATATTTTCTTATTTTTCCAATTTTATAATATATATATTTTTGGAGTTCAGTGATATATGATAAACTTCAAAACTTGGTAAGTTTTGATGTATGTTAATGTAAGGGCGGCCTATTCAGCCAGAGCGGCCCCACCCCGGTTGAACAGCCATTTTGTTGTTTATGCAGTAAAACTTAAATTGACCCTGCCCCCCCCACCTCTCCCCCCCCCCCCCCCCCCCCCCGGGGAACTTACTTAGAAGCAAGTCCAGGAAACCAGTCCCAGGTAACAAAGCCCAAATACAAGAGTGGATCAGTTCAGGTGGAGATAACAGCCCGAATGCAGGGATGAGTCGGGTCAGGTGGAGACGTCTAATCAGTAAAGCGTGCATACTGTCTGCCTGGCTACCAAGGAGTGTGGCCTCTGCCTTTTGGGTGCCAATTCTGACCAAGGTGATAGGATAGTTCAAATAGCTACTACGGGGTGAATCGTAATTTAATTGGCCACCCATGTGGGACCTAGCATGACTGTGCAGCTTTCTCTGTGTGTTATAATCTCATTGGCCCCCTGTGTGTGGCCAGGCCCAACCACATGTCCTTTGCTCTATAAAAGTTAGTCTGTAAGGCAGGGAGGGGGTCGCCTCTTTGCAAAGGACGGCCCTGGCCGGTCAGTTTGATTCTCGATGCTTGGCGTGAAATAAAGCTTTGCTTGACCTTCACTTTGTATCAGTCTCGCTCCTTTAATCACAGACCCATTATTGGGGGACTTAACATTTATCCCTGTGAAACCATTACCAAAAAAACAAAACAAAACAAAAAAACCAAAAAACAAAAAAGAAACCTATTTATTACCACTAAAAGTTTTCTCCTATACCTTGGTAACTCCTCCCTTCTTTCCCTGTCAGATCCACTGTCCTCCTTAGGCTTCTTGCCACCATTTGTTTCTGTCACTGCTCTGCTTTCCATAATTGGTTATTAGATTGTTTGTTTAATATTTATTATATATCATATAAATGGAATAACACAGTATGTAGGGATTTTTTTTTTTACTTTTTTGTTTGTTTTGGTTTTGCTCCTTTCCTTCAGTATAATTATTCTGAAATTTATCTATGTTGTTGCTTTTATTGCTGAATATTCACCCTTGCATGGACATACAATAATTTATTTATTAACCTGTTAATGGACACTTAGTTTGTTTCCATTTGGGGGGACTATTACAAATGAACTGACTATAAACATTTGTGTAAAAAGCATGCTTTCATTTCTCTTGAGTAAATACTTTTAAGATGGGCAACACTGAATCATGTATTAGGTATATAATTAGTTTTAAAACTTCCAAACTTTGGGGTGCCTGGGTGGCTTCAGTTGGATAAATGTTGGACTCTTATTTTGGCTTAGGTCATCATCTCAGGGTCCTGAGTTTGAGCTCCAAGTCAGGCTCTGCACTGGGCATGGGGTCTACTTAAGATTCTCTCTCTCCCTCTCTCTGCCCCCACACCCCTCCCGCTCCCCCACTCCCCTGCTTGCACGCACATGTTCTTTTACTTTCTCTCTCTAAATAACAAACAAACATGGTGCCTGGGTGGCTCAATGGGTTAAGCCATTGCCTTCGGCTCAGGTCATGATCTCAGGGTCCTGGGATCAGGTCCCTCATCAGGTTCTCTGCTCAGCAGGGAGCATGCTTCCTCCTCTCTCCCTCTCTCTGCCTACTTGTGATCTCTGTCAAATAAATAAATAAAATCTTGAAAAATAAACAAACAAAAAACACTAATCTTTTAATCTTGGGCTTTATTACCTCTTTTTTTAATTTTAATTTTTATTTCTTTTGTTTCCTAAAATGGACGTTTAGGTCATTGACTTGAGATCTTTATCCCTTTATAACATAAATGTTTAGTGCTATAAATTTCCCTCTAAGCACTGCTTTGGTAGTATCCCACAGATTCTATGCTGTATTTTCATTTTTATTAATTTCAGAATGGATCCTAACTCCCTTTTTGATTACCACTTTGATCCATTTACTACTTAGAAGTGCATTAGTTAATTTCTAAATATTTAGGAATTTTCCAGACAATATTTTGTTATTGGTTCAAATTTAATTCCATTGTGGCTAGAGAACATACTTTGTATGATTTAAATCATTTTTAAATTTATTAAGACTAGTTTTATGATCCAGAATATGGGCTATCTTGGTAAATGTTTCATATGTACTGGAAGGCATGTACAATTTGTTGTTGTGAGGTAGAGTCAAATTATCACTAGAGTCACTCAAGTCTTCTATATCCTTCATTAAATTTCTGTCTAGTTGTCTTATCAATTATTGAAAAAAGGGCATTGCAGTCATTGACTATAATTATGGATTTGTCCTTCTTTACAGTTAACATCAGTTTTTGCTTCATGTTTGTTGGAGCTCCTTCTTATGTGCATAAACATTTAGAATTACATTTTTTTTTCTTGATGAACTGACCCCTTTATCATGATGAAATGCATTTATTCATTACTGGTAATATTCTTTGCTCTGAAATCTGCTTTGTCTACCATTAAGGTAGCTCTTCCAGCTTTTATTTAGCTTGACAATGGTGTATATTTCTTCATCCCTTTACATTTTACCTGTTTGTTTAATGATTTTTAAAGTGCGTTTTTGTATCCAGTATTCTTATGTTGCTTTCTTCTTCAATCTGACAACTTTGTATTTGGGAGAGATGTTGGTTTAAATCATTTAAATTGAATGTATTTATTGATAAGCTTAGGTTTAAACTTACCATCTTGTTATTTGTTTTCTATTTTATCTACTCCTTTTCTTCTTTTTGTTCTCTTTTTTTGAATAAACTGAATATTATTTATGATTCTATTTATTTCCTTGTTGACTTACTAGCTATAATTCTTTGATTTATTATTTTATCTTTGCTCTAGAGTTTGAAGTATACATTTTTCCTTTAACTTCGTCTACCTTTAAGTTACATACCATTTCCGGTGTGGTATGAAGACCTAATATAAATATACTTCATTCCTCCACTCTCTGGTTTTCTTATTTTTTCATTCATTTTACTTATATTATAAGCCTCACACTACTATAATGTGTACCTAACACTAATATAATGTTATTATATTTGTTTAAATAATTATCCTTTAAAATATTTAAATATTAAACATTTATCCTATATTTGCCCTCAAAATGACCACTTTTATTTTCTTCAGCCTTTTATGTAAATTATTATTTTCAAATGGTATCATTTTTCTTTTTGTCCCAAGGACTTCCTTAACATATTTTTGTCAGGTAGGTCTGCTGGTGATGAATTCTTTCAGCTTTTGTAAGTCTAAAGAGAGTCTATTTTTCTTTTGTTTTTGAAGGATATTTTCAAAATGCATAGAATTCTTGTTTAGCAGAACATTTTTTCTAAATTTTTTTTAAATTTCTTTTCAGTGTTCCAGAATTCATTGTTTATGTACCACACCCAGTACTCCATGTAATACATGCTCTCCACAATACTCATCACCAGGCTCATGCAACCTCCCATCCCCTCCCCTCCAAAACCCTCAGTTCCTCAGAGTCCACAGTTTCTCATGGTTCATTTCCCCCTCCAGTTTCCCCCAACTCCCTTCTCCTTTCCATCTTCCCATATCCTCCTTGTTATTCCTTATGCTCCACAAATAGATGAAATCATATGGTAATTAACTCTCTCTGCTTGACTTATTTCACTCTACATAATCTCTTCCAGTCCTGTCCATGTTGTTACAAAAGTTGGGCATTCATCCTTTCTGATGGAGGCATAGTACTCCATAGCATATATGGACCACGTCTTCTTTATCCATTCATCCACTGAAGGGCATCTTGGTTCTTTCCACAGTTTGGCAACTGTGGCCATTGCTGCTATGAACATTGGGGTACGGAGGGCCCTTCTTTCCACTACGTCTGTATCTTTGGAGTAAATACCTGGTAGTGCAATTGCAGGGTCATAGTGTAGCTCTATTTTTACACCAAAGAGCCAATTAAAATGGGAAAAAAAAACACCATTGGGGTAGCTCTATTTTTAATTTCTTAAGGAATCTCCACACTGTTTTCCAAAGTGACTGCACTAACTTGCATTCCCCCCAACAGTGTAAGAGGGTTCCCCTTTCTCCACATCTTCTCCAACATTTGTTGTTTATGGTCTTGTTTATTTTGGCCATTCTAACTGGTATAAGGTGGTATCTCAATGTGGTTTTGATTTGAATCTCCCTAATGGCTAGTGATGATGAGCATTTTTTCATGTGTCTGTTAGCCATTTGTATGTCTTCATTGGAGAAGTGTCTGTTCATGTCTTCTTCCCATTTTTTGACATGATTATCTGCTTTTTGTGTGTTAAGTTTGAGGAGTTCTTTATAGATCTTGGATATCAGCCCTTTATCTGTACTATCATTTGTGAATATCTTCTCCCATTCTGTGGGTTGCCTCTTTGTTTTATTGACTGTTTCCTTCGCTGTGCAGAAGCTTTTGATATTGGTGAAGTCCCCAAAGTCCATTTTTGCTTTTGTTTCCTTTGCCTTTGGAGACATATTTTGAAAGAAGTTGTTGTGGCTGATATCGAAGAGGTTACTGCTTATGTTCTCCTCTAGGGTTCTGATGGATTCCTGCCTCACATTGAGGTCTTTTATCCATTTCGAGTTTATCTTTGTGTATGGTGTAAGAGGATGATCAAGTTTCATTCTTCTACACATTCCTGTCCAATTTTCCCAGCACCATTTATTGAAGAGACTGTCTTTTCTTCCACTGTATATTTTTTTATGCTTTGTCAAAGATCAGTTGACCATAAAATTGAGGGTCCATATCTGGTCTCTCTACTCTGTTCCATTGGTCTATGTGTCTGTTTTTGTGCCAGTACCATGCTGTCTTGGTGATCACAGCTTTGTAGTAAAGCTTGAAATCAGGCAACGTGATGCCCCAGTTTTGTTTTTCTTTTCAACATTTCCTTAGCAATTCAGGGTCTCTTCTGATTTCATAAAAATTTTAGGATTGTTTGCTCCAGCTCTTTGAAAAATGCCAGTGGAATTTTGAACTACAGAACACTCATGAAGAAGGCACAAAAAGATGGAAGACCATTCCATGCTCATGGATCAGAAGAATAAACGTTAAAATGTCTATACTGCCTAGAGCAATCTATACTTTCAATGCCATTCTGATCAAAATTCCACTGGCATTTTTCAAAGAATATTTTCTTTTAGAGTTTAAAAGGTTTAACACAATAAGAAGCCTGCTGTTATCTTCATCTTGTCCTCTTGTACTTAGACTGTTCTTTTTTTCTGGTTACTTTTTTGAATTTCTCTTTATCATTGGCTTTGCACAGTGATATCTATCTATCTACCTACCTACCTACATACCTACCGATCTACCTACCTATGTTTGGACATCTTTGCCTAGGTCCTGCTTCTCTGATTATTTTTAGTTCATGATCTTCTTTTCTATTCTTGGAAATTTTCATTCATTCTTCAATATCCCCTCTATTATATATATTCACTCTCCTTTGGTCATCATATAATGTAGTGTTTATTACTGAGATGATAGCTCTTCTTATTTAATTTTATTTCCTGAATTCAATCAGCTCCTTATTCATATTTTTTTGTGAACATCTTAAATTCAAGTTTGATATCAACAAATTAATTTATATAGTTTTGTTTATAACTTTCAATTATTTGTCCCTATTAACTTCTTCTATTTAAAATAATTTTTTGAGAGTTACTCATACAGCTGCATGTATCATTAGCTCATTATTTTTTATTGTATGGCTATGCTAAAATTTGCTCTCATCTACCAGTTGAATAGAAATTTGAGTTTTTCCCAGTTTGGGGTGGTTTTTTATAAAGCTTCTATAAACTTTTGCATGCAAGCTTTCATGTGGGCAGAAGTTTCATTTATTTGGGAATAAGATTCCTGGGTTTACTCTTGCAAGTGCATTTTTAATTTTATAAGAATTTATCAAATTGCATTCTCACTAACGACAGATAAGCTAATTACTCCAGACAAGAGTCAATACTCTGAGTCTTTCTAGTTTATCATTTCTGGTGACTGTGTAGTAGCAGTGACTTACTGTGGTCATAATTTAAATTTTCCTAGTGTTTAATTTTATTATTAATCTTTTTTCTTGCTTATTTGTTCTTCATATATCTTCTTTGGTAAATCTGTATTCCAATCTTTTGCCTGGCTCTTTAAATTTATTTTTTAATTTTTGTTTCTTTATATTGAAAATCCCCTTACATATTCTGGATAATGATATTTGGGTTATAAATATTTTCCCCTATTTTGTGACTTGTCTGGTCTTTCATTACTTGACTAGTAGTGACTTGAAAAGCAAAGAAAAACTGGGTCATAAGATTTTCTCCTCTATTTTCTTTTAGAAGGTTTACAGGTTTAAGTTTTACATTTAGATCTTAGCACCTTGGATTAGGTGAAGATTTCTTAGGTAAGACACAAATACATGAACATTAAAAAAAAAGAAAAAATACATTAGGCGTCTCTTTAGAAACAATATAAGGAAGAAGACACTGGAGAAATACCTTCAATGTACTGAGAAACAAAGCAAACAAAACTGTCAACCTGGAATTCAATGCCTAATAAGATATTCTGCAATGTTGAAGATAGAATAAAGATTTTTTTTCTGGGTATACAGAAAAAAAGGATTTTTTTCTGGGTATACAGAAGCTGAAGGAATTTATGTGCAGCAGACCTACACTAAAGAAATATTAAAGGAAGTTCTTCTAACAGAAGGAAAAATTATGTGAGATGGAAGTTGGATCTCCATGAAATAATGAACCTGCTGAAATGGTCAACTATGTGGATAAATACAAAAGAATTTTTTCTAGTTTTATAAAAATCTCTTTAGCACAAAGTCCAGGAAAGGGAAAACAGAAGTGTACTGTTGTAAGATTCTCATACAATATATCAAATGTTATAATGTTCTTTGAAGACAGACTGCGCTAACTTGAAGATGCATGCTGTAAATTCAAAAGCAATCGTTAAAAATACAAAATAAATAAGTATAGCTAACAAACCAATTAGAGAAATAAAGTAAAATTATAAAGTCTTTTATGTCTGAACACAGGCACACAAACACAAAACTTAGAACTCAAATTTTTACATGTTTTGGAATTTTCCAAATATAGAATTTCAATGAATGTTGAGCAAATTTATTAAAATAGCAAAATGAAATATCTTCTCATTAGTGTGTGGGAACTGCTGATTGACTTCAGGAATCATAGAAATATACAAATCCAATTTCTGCAAATACCACTGCATAATTGGAATGGAAAATGATGCTATGATTAATTATGCACAGCCAATGATGACCTTCTTCATTTAGATTCATGAATGTTTGTGAGCCATCTTTTTCAGATACTGTAAGCATTAAACCAAGGATCAAAATAAACTGAACTTAGAACCAGACTTTTGAATTTCTACATCACCAATAGTGAAACAAGTATTATTAAAAAATGACACATATTCAAACACATTGTTCCTATTACAATTTTATTATTTATGGAAGCATTTACTGTGAAAAGGTCTTACATATATTTAGTATGTAAAATAAATTTTAAAATGTAAACATTGGTTATTTAATCTTTATTTCATTGTTTTACTTTTAATTTTATGTGATCTATAATGTACATAATGTAATAACTATTTCCATATTTTACAACTATAATTTATTCTATTATGTATTACTTACAGAATTGTTTACAGAATTGTTTTCCATGTAACATATACATATATAGTGTAAAATGCAAGTAAAATATGTAATATACATATACTTTATAATCTCACATAACTGTGAGAATGAGCATTATATAATATTAATTATTTGAACAGTAAAACAAATAAGCGTAGTAAGGTTTTAATATATGAGTGGCTCAGTTCTGAAAGCTTGGCCCCTTCTCCTATGAGAGACAGAGTAACCGGATGGTCAAGCATGAACTTCCAGAGACTTGCATGGATTCAGATCCAGTGTTAGCACTTTCTAGCTATGAGAAGGAGACTTTTCAGGTCTTTAATTCAGAAAGTACCTCTAACTCAAGTGTTTAAGCCAATTTCCCCCTTCTATAAAAAGGAGCATGTGTTGATACCTACCTCAGTGAATGATTGAAAGGATTAAATAACCTATGCAGAATAACTAGCATTTGTAATGAATATATGTAAATGAACTGGAATAGTGTATGATACACATAAGTGCTTAAGGCTATGCCTATTGTTACTATTACTAATAATGATAATAATGATTGGTAATATTTATATAGCATTTATTAAGTGCTAGGCACTATTTTCAAAGGAATTACATATCTAACTCACTGAATTCTCATTTAAAATAATATATGCATGAGACAGTATTCCAACTTTAGAGATAAGAAAATTGGGATACAGGACTTAAGTTTCATTATAGTGTGCTTGTGTTAAAGCAGCCTTCTATTTGGAGAATGAGTGATTTCTGTGATAGCAGATGAATAAGATTTTAGGTTGGTTAAGATAAGCTTGAAAAATAGTTTTGCATTGATTGCAACAAGTTAGGTGAGAATATAATGTTATTTTTTTGTTCTTAACATCATATTTGACAGTCGAAGTCAGATTTACTTCATAACAAGTGAACAAATTAGCCCTAATATTTTAAATCTACTTTGAAATGATTTGTGTAATATAGGAATTATTTCATCTTTGATATTAAAAAGAATCCAGAATAAATTAAATTAGGGCCACCTGCGTGTGTGTGTGTGTGTGTGTGTGTGTGTGTACTCATGTATGTGTGTTAACAATTAATTATAACATGCTGTGAGGCACATTTCTTTGAACTCAAATGATGATAGAAAAGTATAAACAGGGGTGCCTAGGTGGCTCAGTGGGTTAAAGCCTCTGCCTTCGGCTTAGGTCATGATCTCAGGGTCCTGGGATCGAGCCCCACAACGGGCTCTCTGCTCAGTAGGGAGCCTGCCTTCCCTCCACCCCCGCCCCACCACCTGCCTCTCTGACTACTTGTGATCTCTGTCAAATAAATAAATAAAATGTTTTAAAAAAAGAAAGAAAGAAAAGTATAACCACTCCATACATATAAGCATCCAACAACTGAAGATTTTCAAGGCACCTTTGGGTATACTGTATGAGTGAGCATTATGATTTCTATTCGCTCTTAATAATTAGTGTTTCCCTAGCCAATGACTTATTGAAGGCATAGAACCATGGGATCAATGCCTACAAACTTTATTTTTAGAAATAAAGCAGCAGATGCCTCATGCTGTCTTTTTAATTAGCATTTCTGTGCATCTACTTTTATTCCTAGCACTATGATAAGTGTTGGGCAGTTAGCAATGGGAAGAATCAGAATTCTTATCTGGAGCAATTCACAATAAGTGAGACAGTATTGCAGGAAGACCATGACAATACAGAGTTATAGGTGCTACAACAGATGAATATAATTATGGATTCAGACGGTCTCCATAAAAGAGAGAATATTTCAGGTTCATCCTCAAGATGAACTGCCCCCTGCTCCATGAACTAGACATTCAATATACCAGGTGTTAATAAATGTCAGATTTTGAAAGAGAATGACAGGTATAGAAATAGTTCACAGTGACTGGAGCAGGTTGTTGGAGGTAAAGATGGACAGGCAAGCTGGGGTTCATTCATGAATGGTTTAGCTTTTTTCCTATAGAAAACAGGAAACCAATTAAGGTAATTTCCACTATCAGTTGTGTTCTTTTGGTCAACAAAAAGATATGCTAATGTCTACCCTATTCCAGGCACTATGCAAGACCCTGGAGGGACAGTAGTGAAGAACACAGAAATGCTTTCTGCCTTTAGGGTACTTAGAAGGGTACTGAGTGGGTATTGATCTGTACTGTACTATGTCCCAACAATAGTTGTTGAGGACTGCTGAGATTTTTGATGAGGCAGACTCAAGAGTATTTAGCTGACAAATGTTGCTAGTGAAGGAAGGCAAGAATGGAAGGCTTCTGTTTGAGAGGTGAATGGATAGTGACATTGCTATGACCCCTAGGAATAGCATCAGAGGTAGAGAGGAAGATGCCAGCTCAGTTTTTGATATGGATGAGCAACTCTTTCCTAAGGCTGAACATAGTAGAGCTGATTAAAATTATACTTTCTACCAAAAAGGTGTCAATTCAAATGTCACCTCCTAAAAGAGGGCTTCTCTGACCACCTCACACAAAGAAAATGTTCTCCTGAGTCACTTTATACCCCATTACCCTAATTTATTTTCTGAATGCTTTTCCTTATCTGGAATTATCTTATGCATCTATTCGGTCATCTCTTGTTCTCCTCAGCTGGAATGGTAATTGCATGAGACTAGAGAATTGGTCTTTTCTATTTCTGCTCACCACTTTAGCCCAGGGATGGGAGCATAAACAAGCTCTCAGTACATTTTTTGTCTATGTTGAGTTGATGGACATGGAGGGGACTCAGGTTAAATTGGAAGTCATTGGTGTTTAAGCCTCCTGTGAGTGTAGTCTGATGAGTATAAAATTGTTGAGTGTAACATTGGTCTTTTGAGACACATTTCTGGTATGTTTTATGTCCTCCTCTTCTCCAAAGGGCAAAATGATGTACAGAGAAAGGAATATATGAAGCGTCATGGGGTAGGATGGAGAGACCTTTGTGCCATATGTGCAGATCATGTGTTGTTCTAGGTTTTTTTGCTCCATCCCCATCCCTACACCCTTGGTCTCTGCAGGACACACGGGGGAAAACATGACCATTGGCTGGCTGGCATTATTCATCAGAAGGAGAAAGACAGCCATATATACCACCAGTTCTAAAATTCTTGGTAAAAGACTTTGATTGGCATAGCTTATATCCAGTACCGACTTTTGATCCAATCCAAAGAAGTTTTAAGAGTTGTGTGACTGTGTATCCTGGTTTGCCTAAAATGGTTCTGTTTAAACTTGTTATCCTGGTTTAATTATTAATAAAACAATTTCTCACTCTCAAAAATCCTCTTGCTTGAATAATGAATGATATGGTTCCTTTAGTCATGGTGAACAAAATGGCCTCCCCCATGGCTATCATGTAGTTGGTGCTTAATCCCTAGAAACATGGTTGCAATGGGCAGAAGTAGAAGGTAGCTGAAAACATTAGATGACCAAGAGGTGGATGGACCCTTCAGGAAGGCTGATTGCTTGCCTCTGTCATTTTGACCATTAATGCCACCCCCAGTGTGCCTCTTCCAGACATGGTATCTGGAGTTAGCAGAGCCCTGACATACTTCATGATATGCCCATAGGTGTCTTGGTCACTTAAAAACCTCACTCTTCCCGTGATACCACAAGGAGGGGTTGGATGGCAAATCATACAATCATATCTACTTGAGGTCTTCTGCTAAATGTCTTCCTCACTTTAGGACTTCCCTGACCTGAGGAGTCTGTACTTGTCTTTCATGAGTGAAATGTCTGATCAGGATTTCCCCTATAAGCCTCCTCTCAGGCCTGAGGAGGCTTGAGATTCCTGGAAAACAACTTAGAAGTAATTTAAGGACATTATCTAAGATATCACTTACATTTTCACCTCATCTCTTACCCCAAATGTGTGGGCCTGAAGGCAGTCGAGAGTTCTGGGTGAGCTCCTATGCTTTCCCTGGAAATCACAAAAAGACAGAACTGTCAAGACAAGAAGCAGCCCTGGGCACCGCCCAGCCAGAGAGAGGGAACCAGAATCCTGGGACATTTGCAATGTCATCTAGTTGTTGTTTGCATTTTTTTCCCCTTAAATTCTTTTCAATCCTCATCTTTTATTTTATGCTCTCTTATTTTTTATTTCCCCCCTCTCTAATTTCATTCTCTTTGTCCTTTTTTTCTCTCTCTGCTTCTTTGCTGCCACACCTTTATTTCCCTTCCCCTATTCCTTTGCTTCTTCTCTTCCTTCCTCCTCATTCTCTCTCTATCCCTCTTTTCCTTGATGAATAGACTCTATCTACTTATCAAGTACATTTGCCCCTGGGCATAACCACTGCTTGTAAGAAGATGTACCCCTAGCTCTGAGAACACTGTTCTGCTTCACCACTTAAGGGCCGTGGTGTCAGCGTTGTAAGTTAAGTAACAGGTGGTCTTGGAGAAACACCATCCCCCAAAGGTATTTAGAAAGAATTCTGTGAATCATGCAATGCTGGTTTCTTTCTATAGAGCTGTGCTTGGCGGTCAGAACTGATTGCCTCGTGTTCCTTTGGGGGCAGGCATGTCCTGCTGCCTGATCCTTTCCACAGAGTCTGCTTCCTGAGATGAACTCCAGCCTCTGATGGCTTTATATTTGGTGTATGATTTGTCCATTGCCCAGATGCATATAGACTAGTACAAGGTCAGCACAGATCTGAAGTTGTTACCACAATTTCAGTAAAGTAGAAGAAAACACAGGAGGAAAACACAGAAACTCAGAAATAGCTGTGAGAACTAGGAAAAGTTAATTTGGAAAATGAAAGAAGAAAATGTAAAGAGATGTCTACCTTCTTCTGAGAAGAAAAACCTATATTCACAGACTTCATTGTTGAATTTGAAAAATAATTCATAATATAATTTTCTCTCATACTACAGTAAAATTCTATATTCAAGACTGTGGATGTAGCATGTGCTTTACTACTTGATCACAGTGAATACCATTTATTCATTTGTTCAAAAAATATACCTTGAGCTTTCATAGTGTGTTGGCTACTATAACACACATAAGGTTATAGAGGCAACCAGGGCAGATAAGTTTTCTGCTATTCAAAGAGCTTTGGTTCTGTTGATTGAAGATACAAACAAATGAATCAATGTGTGATTTCAGATTACCACATTTTTGAAATAGAAGGAAGGCCAGTGTGGCGGAAGTATTGTGAATAGGGTCTTGATTGCACAGGATGAATTTGGAGGAATAGACAGGGACAGTTCATGACGTGTCACTATGAGTATATTCTTTATTCTAGGTATAAGTGATGCTTCAGAATCACGACTACATCTTCAAGGCTAGAGTTAGAGAGCAGGTCCTCTAAAAGCTCTCCTTCTCTTCACTAATACCTCTTTTAACTGAATGTGACCAAAACTACCCTCTTGAGAACACCTTGTAGCAGAATTAATTCCAGTGGCTCCTTGATCTCCAACAACCTGTTTCACAAAATTCAGCTCCCTTCTTGAATATCTGCTTTCAGCACTGGCTTGCAGGGTCTGATTATCACCTCCTGATCTCCTGTTCACCCTCTGTCTTTGTGATTATGGATAAAATCTGTCATGTGCATTTTTCTGGCTTTTCCTTCACCCAGTGCTTGAGGTATAAAATATGAATTAAAGTATAAGCCGTTTTAGTTATTTTCCTTTTAATCCTTATAGACAGTGGGGGAATGTGCCATATCAAGCATCTTGTTTAGTGTCCTCTGAGAGGCACGAAATATCTGTAGTTCATCAAATGTCAGAAGTAGGACAAAATGGATTGAGCACTTTTCATGTTTTGACCCCAAATTGACCCCTTGACCCAAATCTGAAAGGTATTTAACATTTTTATAATATTTCACAATAAAAGGTAAAAAACTTGACTGCCATTTCCCAATAGCCAGAATTCAGTTTAGCCTATCTTGGCTTTATGTTTACTCTCTTTAGCTCTTATAGAATTTTCATATTTACTATATTTTTTAAATGAAGGAAAGTTGCAAAATTTTGATCCGGTGCTCAACTATTCTTCATGGAGTTGTGCCTTTTGAGAGACATCTTCTCATTTTAAGAGCTCTACTCTGAGAAACTGCTTAATGGAGGACCCCTTTCCAGTAAGATCAAGAGTCAGTAGATGCCAGCAAACTGCAGCAGAATTCAAGCTTTCATGTGCGTGGATTTCTATGAGCCATGCATTGTTCCTATTGTTCTGTAGATCTTTGCTGGAATGTTGTTGATAGCCATTCATTTCTCAGAGCGAGTACTGGAGCTCAGTGAAATTTCTTTCTAAAAAGAAAGTGTACAACAGGAGAGCTCAGATGTCCTTACACTGCCTTCTTTGCACTTCTGACTTCCACCTCCCTCCGAGGAAGGAAAATTGTGTGGGAAATAGAAAATATGGAATGGTGGGTAAAAAATGGCTTAAGGGAACTAAGGGAAAGGGAAAGAGTCTAATGGACAGGTAGAGAATGGGGAAGAGGGATGTGAGAAGCAGAAGTTGGAGCAGGGTGGGTATAGGACCATTTCCAAGACAGGATGTGGAGGAAAGTGAGTGGGAAAAGCTGAGGGAGGTTATAAGGTGAGCAAAAAGAGATTGAGGATTTAAGAATTAATGGGAGAGAGGTGCCTGGGTAGGTCAGTCAGTTCAGCATTTGTCTTTGGCTCAGGTCATGATCTGGGGTCCTGGGATTGAGCCCTGTGCCAATCTCCTTGGTGAGCCTGTTTCTCCCTCTCCCTCCACTCCCCCACCCAACCTGCTCCAGCTCTCTCATGCTGTCTCTCTTTCTTAAATAAATAAATAAAATCTTAAAAAAAATTAATTGGGGGAAAGAATGCAATTTTGGGTCTAAAACAGACTCTACCCTTATATTAGTATCCTGTGGCTGCTGTAATAAATTATCACAAATGGAGGGGCTTAAACACCACAAATACATTGTCTCACATCGTCTGAGTTCAGATGTCTGAAATTGGTCTTAGTGGGCTAAAATTAAGGTGTTGGCCAAGCTATTTTTTTTTTTTTTTGAGGTCCTAAGGGAAAATCTGACCCCTGATCTTCCAACATTCTGCAGGATGCCCACAGTCCTAAATGACCAAACCAGCAATGTCAAGTTGTCTTTCTCAAACTGAATTTCTCTGACCTCTGCTTTACCTCTCCATCTCTGAGTCTTTTGCCTCCCTCTCCCACTTATAAAGACACCTGTGATTACATTGGACCCATTCAGGCAATTCAGGATAATCTCCCCATTTCAGGATCAGATGATTACCAATTTTAATTCCATCTTTCACCTTAATTCTTTTTTTGCCATGTAAACTAATGTATGCACAGATTCTGAGTATTAATATGTAGACATCTTTAGTGGAGGGAACATTATTCTGCCTTAAGCAATCCTGGTATTATGACAAAGATCTCCCTGATCCTTGGACTTCTCAGGCCAACAACCCCACCACCAATCTATTTTTTGTCACATCTTCGTCTAGAGAATGGAGGTTGATACAAGGTTGGTTGGTCTTCATTTGTGTCCTTATGAAGGTCATAGGGAATCACTCTTCCCATACATCTGGTATCTGGAACACATTCTCCAAGTTCTACTTCTATTCACAAACTCTACCAAATGTGGTACAGTTTTTAAGCAAGATGAGTCTTCAATTAACAAACTTAATTCCTGGGAAGGTCAGGATAAGGTGAAGGATATAAAAATGCATGTGGGTACTTTGATCTCTCTTTGACTGGTCACCATGTTCTGCAAAGAGAAAGTCCTTGCATTCTATGCGGAGGGTTAGAGGGAATGGAGTTAGAGGAGTTGCTCTAATAAAAACCTTAGGAAAATATCAGAGAAAGCGTTACATAACTGCTTTCTCAAAAGGTATAATTATTATTTAGTAATTGATGCATTAACTAATAAAATAAGATAAATTATTATTATCATGGTTGAGAGCATAGTATTTTAGATAATAGAAAAGCAAAGTAGAATTTCAAAATTAATAGGGATATTGTCTCTCTAATATCACAACAAAAATCAGTATAAGAAAGGAACAGACAACAACAACGGATAATTTAATAAATAGGAAATACAAATTAGGATAAAAGGAACTAAATTAAATATATTAGCCAGAACGATAAATACTAATAGATGAATCGTCTATTATGATGTTGTGTATATTATACACAAATACACATACACATATACAATTTGCTAGATATTTTCAAGTAGTATGCTCAATGAAACAATTAAGGAAAAATTTTAAAGAAACGGTCTAGCAAGAATAAGTCAAACAAATGTAATACAAAGAAAGTAGGATGAATGACCATGGCCAGAGCTAAACACAAAGCCAAATGCATCATACAGGAAGAAAAAAGATATGATGTGTTAAAAATTATGAATATACATATATCTTTATAAAAAAACAAATTACAGCCAATTACATAAAGAAAAAACTACAGGAGCTCAACAATATAAAATGGAAAAATTAAGTAGACAATAAATTGACACAGGTAAAAAGAGTGTAGATGATCAAATAAAAGAATGTCATAGATTTAGACAGAGAAAATTTTATTTCTTCTATTGTTTATGTATTTTGCACATACAAAATTAAATAACATTTAAAATTCCAAAAAGTTGAGTTCTTATTAGCTTCCTTAATTACTCTTAAGTTTGTAAAAAATGCCAACCTTAAAATTAAATAAAAATTAATGTAGCAATGAAGATATTACTTAAATAATCTCTGAGACAAAAAAGATATTAATGGAATGGAAACTATCTGAAAGGGAGAAAAGTACTCACTAAAATACATACAACACAGCAAAATATATACTTATAGGAAATTAAGAATGCCATTATTATTATTATTATTTTTAAAGATTTATTTATTTATTTTAGAAAGAGAGTGTGTGCATACACAGTGGGGAGGGGTGTAGGGAGAAGGAGAGAAAATCTCAAGCAGGCTCTCTGCTGAGCATGGAGTCCAAGGCAGGGCTGGATCTCAAGACCCTGAGATCATGACCTGAGTGGAAACCAAGAGTCCTATGCTCAACTGACTGAGCCACCCAGGCTCCCCCTGCATTTTTTATTATTAAAAAGTGATTAAAAATGCATTGGGTATTCACCTACAAAATATAGAAAAAGGTTAACAATTCAAGAATAAAAGGGGGAATTATTCAAGATTAAGAACTAAAACTGAAGGACTAGAAAACAATTAAATAGTGAGACAGGACAACTAATAAAATCCCTTCTCCTCTAGCAATAGTAAAATAAATCTATTCCTAACAGGCTCAGTTTACAAGACAAGACTCAAACATTAGGAATGATAAGGGAGATACAAACTCAAATACAAGTAAATTAAAAGATTTATTTAAAAAAATATTGAGTTTAGCACTTTGAATGTGACAATCACATAGAAATAGGTAATTGCCCAGCAGGAAAAAAAAAAAAAAATCTTCCTGTTTTAAGATGGCAGGGTGAGGTTTATGACAATCGCTTTACCCCACCGCTGCCACCAATGGCATCACAGAGTAGAGGATATTAAAAGAAAAAGCCGGCCAAACTAAACCAAACAGCAACACATTAACAACAAAGAGTGGAAAGAAAGAGTTAATCTAAAAAGTCGCTGAAATCATAAAAGGTTTTATTGGGAAGGAAGTAAACAAATACCTGAAACCCGTAACCGAAATACTTTCAGATGGATGGATGGATGGGTGGATGGGTGGATGACAGAAGGAAGGATGAAAAGGAGGGAGGGAGGGAGAGAAAGAGAGAGAAAGAGAGAGAGAGAGAGAGAGAGAGAGAGAGAAGAGAGGGAGGAAGGAAGGAAGAGAAAGAAAGAAAGAAAGAAAGAAAGAAAGAAAGAAAGAAAAGAAAAGAAAAGAAAAAAAGAAAGAAAAGAAAGAAAGAAAAGAAAGAAAAGAAAGAGGAAAAGCCATAGGCAAAAGGCAGGCCCGGAAGATTGCTAACATGGTGGAAGTGTTTCCAGAATCTCTGCAAACACAAGATTCTGGGAATAGACTGGGACCCAGTGTTCCTAAACTGTATTATCAGTTGCAACACCCAACCAGCTTTTTGACACCTGTACAATTCATCTCTCTCGGTGCAGCATTTGTGACACCACAAAGCTGATTTACTCAGGGCAGGAGCAGTGGGTTGGGGGCCGCTGTCCACAGGGTGGGACTATCCCGGAAATCGGAAGGAGGTGGTTTGCGCAGCACCGCCTTCAGGCACACTGCACAGACACAGAGCGCTCCCAATCTGGCCTAAGAACTGTCAAAGAAACAAAACACTCAGAATAACCAGCCATTTAAGAAAAATTTGTACCATGATAGAAACCACATTCAGCCAACGCAAAAACCTTATATCTGGCTGCAAAAAAAAAAGGGGGGGGGGGTTATGTCTCTGTCTCCCTGGATAAGGATTTAAAAGGGTTGGTGGGAGGAGGGCAACGCAGATCTGGATTAATGTTAGCCAGATTGTGTTTAACAAATATAACTTCAGGTACATGTGTTAGCACCTTAGGGTAAACACGTGAAAAATGGAAATAGAATTAATAACTTGAAGATCATTAGAGGAAGAAAAACAACAAAAAATTCTTGAAGGAAGTATGATAAGTAAAGACATATATAAAAATCCACAAAGTGGAGAGAAGGGGGAATTAGATATCAGGATAAATATAAATCACTAAATAGGAAAGAGAATACGTCCAAATATATTAATAATCATGTTATTTTTGAGTGAATAAAAGTCATGTATGAAAAACATTTTTAAATTACAAAAAAATAAAGCAAACAGTATTAAGTAAATTCCAGGATGAAAATCTTTAAAGGCAAAAAACAAAATTTTTCATTTTGATGAAAGGAACACTCCAACATGAAAATATTAAACAGTCAATAATATTTATGTACCCAACAACATAGCTTGAAATATATAAAGAAGAAATTATTAGCCATGGAGAACAAATTGACTAAGCCACAAACCTAGTGAGAGAGTTTATTACACATCTCAGAAATGACAGAACAGATAAGTAGACCAAAATAAGTCTAGGTGTACTGAAAAATATAATGTTTGAACAAACAGAATTTGAATTCAGTAGAAATTGCACATTGTTTTGTGAATCTGAATAATGAAAAAAATTAAGTAAATAAATATGCATTACCTCAATTTTCACAAAACTATACTTCCAAAAAATACATATGAAACATTCACAAATATTATGATGAATTAGAATCCAAAGGAATCTCAATAAATTACAAAAAACTGATTTCATGTAATCTATAGCCAATAACAAAGCACAATACAATTAAGAATTAATAAAATATGAGGAAAATTGCATTCACTGAAAAATAAAGCATATAAATATATAAAACACACAGTTTTATAGAACTTTTACATTGAACTAGAGAAAATATAAGAATGGAAATTATTACTTATAAAACTTTGGTCAAAGATAATACTTAGATATAAGTGTTGGTATATAAAATATACCATAGTTAAAAAAACAATAAACTTTGAATAATGTATGACCTTAAAATAATATATTAGAAAAATAAGAAATTTGGGGATAAATGAACTTTTAATTTAAAAAGTTAGAATAGAACAATTCAGTGATTTTTAAAAGCATAAATAATCAATTAATAAAGATAATAGCTAAAAATAATAACATAAAAAGGTAAAACAAAGTTAAACAAAAAAGGCAGAGGTATTTATATTAATATTAATAACATTAATACATAATATTTGTAAAATTTATACCACTGTGTTTGAATTATGAAATCAATTTGAGGTTACTTCTTAGTGTCCTGACACTCAGGAAAGTGACTGGGTTGCATAATCATTTGCATGAATTGAGTGCCTTACAGCAAATAATTGATCAATCATCTGATTGATCAATCTTACTTTCTATAGGTCCAACACACTGAACTGCCCTCCTCCTTACAGAGAAAAGCAGAGAAAGTGAGGAGCTCCATTCACTTGCTGAAAATGCCAGATGATCAGACACAAAACTAGACTAGTTGGGGTGCATTGAGCAGGGTGATGAATTGCATTTCATACAACCCAAAATAATCTATGCCCATCTACCAACTTGAAGGGCCCTCGTCAGGTCCAGGGAGCTCTGCCGGGAAGCAGACACTAAAACGGTGACCTTGAATCTTGGCTGGCTGATAATGGACCACAAAGAATTGACAAAATCCAACAGCTCATGGGAAGATACATGGCTTCCCTCAGCAAAGGGTGAAACATGAAATAGATTGGCTTGAAAAAAACACCAAAGAGCTTTGGGCTTTATTGATTTTTATAAACAAAACCCTTTGGGTGCCCTATGAATAGAAAGACACTATGACAATTCGTCTTCCTGGAATGAAAGTAGAGATGTATAAATTAAATATGCTTTACCCCTGAAATATATGCTAAGGTAGAAGTAGAGCTAACTCCTACTGGGCCTTTTCCTTTCATTTTTTGTTAAATCAAAAAGAAGCTTGTTTACCTCTTTCTAATGAAGTGGAGGGCAAGGCAGAGAGGTCTCCCCAGATCCTTGGTTTTCAAAGAGACCAAGAGTTGGATTGAAGCTGGATCTTTCAGACAAGAGTCCCATCTTCATCCGCCCTCATTCTTCACTGGGCAGACTCGTATACATTCTGTTTTCATTTAAATGGACACTTTTGTAGAATCTTGAGTGGTTAAAATGTCCTTCATTTCTGGAATTGTTCATTTCTCCAGTGTATAATTTGCTAGATGCTATTGTCTGTCAACCTACCCCCAACACACACAGGCCCCTCCTTGAGGAAGCAAACTAAGTCACTGCGTGCACCAGAGGTTAAAAAAAAAAAATCTTATCTTTTTAAAAGATTTAATTTATTTATATGAGAGGGAGAATGAGAGAGAGAGAGAGAGAGAGAGAGAGCGAGCGCGCGCACAAGCAGGGGAGAGGGGCAGAGGGAGAGGGAGAAGCAGCCTTCCTTATGAGCAAGGAGCCCAATGAGGACCCTGGGATCATGACCGGAACTGAAGGCAGACCCTTAACCAACTAACTGAGCCAGCCACCCAGGTGCCCAAAACCAAATCTTACATCTGTTTCTAAGACCAGAGAGGAAGAGAGCAAAGAAAGGAGGGAGTGCAGTCATGAAGCTAAATTTTGAGAGTGATTACTCTGTACAAGACATTATCCAGGTCATTTCACATTATATTACATTTAGTCTGCACACCAACCTTGCTAGATTGACACTGATCTCTTCAGATCACATATAAAGCTTACAAAATTTAAGGGCTTTAGCCCAGGTCACAGAGTTGGTTAACATTATACCTTTCATCTCATCCCAAAGCGTGTGCTCTCTTTGCTACTACATAATTGTGCTGAATTTAAAAGCAAAATAAATTCGCTTCAATATTGTCAATCCCTACAGGAGATGAGTCTAAAATGTACAGTGGACCTTTCAATTGCCAACAATCATGAGAAAAATCAGAGCAGGTGATATGGCACCTCCTGATGAGGGTGTTTATTTAAGTGGACCAAGCCTGACTTTAAAACATAGCTGAGAAAAGATGGAGAATGCTTTGTTAGCTATGAATGGAATTGCCAAAGAAAATCCACAATTTAACTGTTTGTCATTCAACA
The DNA here is from genome assembly GCF_030435805.1 of Mustela lutreola. NCBI lineage: Eukaryota > Metazoa > Chordata > Mammalia > Carnivora > Mustelidae > Mustela > Mustela lutreola. The sequence continues at coordinate 43,499,578 of NC_081293.1, forward strand.
AGACATGGAATACAAATCCATTTAAGGCCTTTCTAGATCTGATTTAATATTCAAAGTTACAGCAAGATCATTCTCTTTGATAGGATATTAAATTAATAAAATAAAAAATATAAAAATTAATCTATAAAATTAATTTGATAACTCCATAGCCTTCAAATATTGATAAAGCTGAATGCACACATAATTTTTTTCTGGCCACAGAAAGATTTTGACTACTTAATTTTAATTATAAATCTTTTAACCTATTATTAAATATATATACATATTGTACACATACACATATGTAATATATACATACATACATGCATTTAGTATACTACATGTATAAAAGTGTATATATATGATATATATGTGTATGTATGCATACATATACATATTTATGTACATATATATAGATCATTTTGTTTCAAATGACATGAAGCAATTATAACTAGTGTAGGCATAAATGGGAAATTTGGAATTATACTCTGCTGTCTCGTGGAATCAAAGAAAGTAGTGAATCAAACATTATTATAGAGGAAACAAGAGCTTATCTAACCCAATGTATTTGATATCAGAAATACACCACATTTTTGCTTAATTGTTAACATAAATAGATTCAGCTCAAAATTTGATCAACCTCTCTTAAGCACAGTCCAGTTCTGGACCTGCCAGAACTACCTCCTGATGCAAAATCATTTACTATGGACATGGCTGATGGGGGTGGGAGAGAGTCCCCATTGTTTCAGGGGTGGTTACTGGAGGAAAGGGAATCATAAACTTGAATGTATATCCCGTAGTGAGAATTTGGATGAAAGGTTTCTCCAAACTTTGTTTTTATGTTTCCAGTATGTCATACATTCTAAGTTAAACATTCAGTAAGCATTTTGACCGAACTAGAATTTTGATTCTACTTAGTTGGGACCCCTTAGCTTGGCGATTGTTGCAACAATGACACGGTCTATGAAAAAACCAAAATGATGTATTCAGAACAACTATACCCATAATAACTGTCTAGATTGCAGTCCTTAATCTTTGGTCATTTCTATCTTTTTTTTTTTTTTTTCAAGCCATGCCCACCATGCTTGGCTTCTTTACCCTTTGCATTGCAACCTGCTGACTTCCCACTTCTCCCGTTCATGGCTAGATAAAGGTGTGACTCTCTGTCCCCTTAAAGTAAGAGCTCTGTCTCTGTGTGGTCTCTGGTGTCATCAGCATTCTGCTGTAGCTTTGGAATAGAAGTAGTGTTTTACGGTAACGTCAGCAGGGAGAAGCTGGTATGAGAACAGATGCCCACTGTGCAGAACACTGATACCGTTTGCATTCCGCCTTGAAACAATCCTCCAGAAGCCACAGCTCAAGGGCATCATTGCTTGTTTTATACCCAGGGTCATGGTCGGTTTCATCTGCAAATATCTTTGCTTTAATCAAAGTGTTCATTCTATTTTCCACCTTTTTTCCCCAGCTAAAATTAGTGTATGTCAATTTCCTACATGATTTTTGAAAACATAATTTTAATAATTGCACATAGCATTTGATTTACTGGATCAACTGTAGCTTACTCAACCGTTCCACTCTTGTTGAAACAGTAGATTAGGTCCTTTCACCACTGTGAATCCTACATGCATGCAAACCTGTATAACATAAGAGTTCCTTCCCAAATAGTGGACAATTTATTTAATCCTGTCAAAAGCTAAAAATCTATTTATGCTTCCTAACACTTACTGTCATTTTTTATTCCTTGATATTTTCTGTTCTCATTTTCATTGTCAACTTCATTATGCAAGAAAAAAAAATTCTTATTCTTCCTAGGATCACCTTTTTACTTTATTTACATTCTGCCAGTTTCATAAATGAAAAAAAGTACTGGTTGCCTTTTTTTTTTATTATTAGCAAAGGTGAACTTTTTTTCATTTCCTTGTTTAAAATTTTTACTAGTCCCCATTTCTTCTGTGAATTGTCTGATTTTTTTTGTTGTTGTTGTTCATTGGCCTTTGCCAAAAGTCAATGGAATGACTTGCCTGCAAATTCCAGATTAGAACCCAGGATTGTAAGACCTTGGGCAAGTCATATTATGTCTTTTCTGACCTGTGTACCTCAGGGACATAAGACATTTTAATGAGATAATAGACATCAGACTTAAACTTGAAAATAGAGGATATTCAAGAAATAATTCTTGATAATAATATCATTATTTTTGTTGTTTTTAATTACATGAGTGACTTGATTATCCAGAGAGTCATAAAGAGCAGTGATTGCACAGTTGTTATTTGATTGCTCATGTTTATGGAAATTCCTTTATTGCTTCACACTGGCAATTATCATCTTGAATCTTGGCTCTTAGTATATACCACTTATTAGAAAGAATTTAATAATTTAACAAGGCTTTTGGGTTTCTATTGAGATTAATTTTGTTTTGCTTTGTGTTTGATTTGACCGATTGATTTGGTGTTTGTTACAATAAAGTTCTTGATATTTAACCATTTTTGTGTTTGAAAGATTAAACCTTATTTGGTCATGGTGGAATTGTTTTAGTGAGACACTAGCTGCTATTAAGAAAGAACTGAGGGTTTCCAAATCTATATTCATTGATCTGTTTTTGACTTGTATTATCCTGGTATTTTTTTAATATCAGGACCATATTTCCTTTATGAATGAAATTGGTCTGCTTTATTTCTTCTGGGTGTTAGATCATTGTCTGTATTGTGAAAATTTTCTGCTGCTGAATATTTAGAGGATCTAGCTTTTATAACCAAAAAGATCTGAGGCTTTACTTGGATCAATCTTTAGCACATTTCTGAGCCACTTTTCATGTTATGTATTTATACTGTTTTTCTACTTCATTTGGTCATCATTTAGGTATTTTGAATTTTTGACATTCTGTGAAAATTATCTGTTACATAAAATTTCAGTTCAATCAATATACACTGTTGTATTTTATTATAAATTAAACATTTCTTCTGAAATCACTGTCCCATCTCCTTTGTTCTTATTTTATTTGAATATTTTCTCTTTTTAAAATCTTGTTTTATTGGCTGTTTATTTTATTTATTTATTTTTTTTTAAAGATTTATTTATTTATTTATTTGACAGAGAGAGATCACAAGTAGGCAGAGAGGCAGGCAGAGAGAGAGAGAGGAGGAAGCGGGACTCGATCCCAGGACCCTGAGATCATGACCTGGGCCAAAGGCAGTGGCTTAACCCACTGAGCCACCCAGGCGCCCATTGGCTGTTTATTTTTCAAAACGCAAATTATTGTTGCTGTCTAAGTCACTTCAACCTTTTTAATATTCATTTTTATAAGCTCTTTTATTTTTTAAATATCCAGTGCCTAATATTATTATTGTATATTGTTGTTATTATTATTATATATTATTATTATTTTATCATTATCATTATTGATAAAAATGTTAATCTGTAAATTCACCTTTTCTTGCACCTTTGTTGTAAGATGTAACTCTAGAGAAGGTGTTTTTATAAATTGCATTTATTACTGACTCTGTACTAGGCCATTACTAGGAATTTATAGTATAATTATGACTATGATGTTTATCTTACCATTTGGAGATTACACTGGAGAAAAAAGAGATTACTAAGTAGGGATGCCTAAAACACCATGGTAAGTATTAAAATAATAATCACATGGTCCCATGGAAACACAGAAAAGGAAGCACATTTGAGCAGAACCATAAAATGCTGAACAAATATTAAATATTGCTTTTGCTTTGCTTTTTTGCCCATGTCATCCTTAAGGCATTACACAAAATACTTAACTCCGTGTTTCTCCTCTGCCACCCCTCTCTCGCTCCTCATTTGATAGGATGCTAATGAAATATGTCCAAACAGTGGCTCTTACCTATCCATCTACTCTCCCTCCTCCTCTCTACCTACCTACCTATCATTTATCTGTATATCGAATTTGTCTATCTGCACAGGCGCAGGCTCAGAAAGCTTTCATGCATGGACTGGCCACCGTGAGCTATAACCCAGTGCAGAACAGCAAGATTCCAGTTTGTCCCTATGGGTGTATTCTTTTTTTATAGCACAATGTTTTCCAAACTGGCTTCCACAATTGATAGGTATTATATGAAAAAATAAGCTGGGAATCTCTAGGTCAAATAATTATATTTCCTATTAGATTGTTAAGGGCTTGAATGTGTTTGAAACTCCCATTAAAGAATATAATATGTGGAGTTTTTATATTAATTTCATCATGTGTTTCTTTGATTTGGGACCTTCTTGCAAGAATAAGGTTCCTTGTGACAGACTTTGTGAAGAGCTCTTTTACATTACTGTGGGTATATTGGGTTTGGAATTCTGCCAGCCTCAGAAAAGGAGACATAGAAGGGCCACTGAAAGTATCTACATGTATTAGGAAATGTTAATTATAGGATAAATCACAAGTAAAACAGAAGACATAAACACAATAAAATATACAATATAAAATGTAAACATGCATACTATTTATAATACAAATCCTATAGTGCCTTGCAGTACCATACAACAAAAATTTTTTTAATGAGACATAGCATGTGTGTGATGCATTGCCTAGAGAATGTCTATTAGACCATTTAGGAGGAAAAAAAAAGTAGCTCTTTCAGGGAAGAGTCAGTAAAATGGCCCAGCCATTGTAAAATGATTTTTATTTTTAAATTGGTGAGACTTATGATTCACATTTACAGGAACCAAACTACATCCAGCTGGGTAACAGGTGTAACAAATTGAATCTATTCCTACTTGGATGACACCAAAGAGAAATTCATAGTGAGAAGAGAATTTCTATACTCTTAGGAGGTAGAAACCACTAGGATTGTCTAAAGTTTGGTGATAATTCAAAACAGGACAACTAAGCAGAACACCAACTCAGGGGATCTTTATTTCAAGGTGGAATGTTATTAGACTCCATATCACTTTTTTCTTTAATTTTTTGGAAATATCTTTTTCTTTAATTTTTTTGATTTTGGACATAGAGAGGAGTTGCAAGATGGTTTCTGTACACCATGCAAACAGCTTCTCCTGATTACACCTTACATAACCATGGTTCAATTACTAAAACTAAGAAATTAACATGACAATAATACTAATAACAAAAAGTACAGACTTTATTTAGATTTCCTCACTTTCCCCAGTATTTTTCCCAGACTTATCAGTTTTTTAAAATTCTAGGATCCTATCCTGCATTGTACATTGCATTTAGTAGCTAGATAGCCTCAATCTAATCTATGATAATGCCTCAATTGTTCCTTGTTTAGTGACCCTGACACTTCTGATGTGTATTGTAAAAAATGTTCCCTGATTTATGTTTGTATATTTCTCATGGTTAGATTGAGGTTCTACATTTTGAGAAAGAACATCTGAGAAGTGATGGCCTCTTGCTACGGCATCATTATCAGACCCAGGTGTTACCCATATGACAGGTGATGTTTGCTTGATTACTTAGTTACGGTGTCTGCCAGGTTTCTCTATTGTAAAGTTATTATTTTTTCCTTTCCTTACTCTATTTGTAACTGACTAAATCTAACCTATGTCTAGTGGTGAGGAATTAACCGCCACTACTTTGAAGGAGTATCAGAGAGCAGGTGGACATATGTTAAAATCACCATAGTAGTTAATAATAAATATTTCAGGAGACATACTTTGCAGATATGAAAATATCCTAATTCTCTTTAACATTGCTTCTGCTAAATTTAAGATAGTGGATTTTGTTTATAGCAATTATTATTGTGGCATTTCAATAGCCATTTTACATGTCTCTCATTCTTCTATATTTATCAATTAGGATTCTTCTGTATGGACATATGGCCCTTTATACCTGATTTATTTATTCAGTTGTGTACTTATATATTTATTCTTTGCATTGAAACCCAAAACTACCATTTTTCATTTTGTTGTTCACATGATTCCAATTTTGGCCACTGGGAGCTCTTTAAGATTGGTTCCTGAGACCTTGGAACATGTTTTGTGTTCCTTCTTTTTAAATCATTCCCTTAATTCTGGCACCAAAAAAGCTCTGGGTATATCCTGTACTCATCCTTTCCCAGCCCTGGAAATGTCTATTTCCCCATGAAACCTAGAATGGTAGTTAGAAATCAACCTCTCTGTCTGTTGTCCCTCATTTTCATTCTGTTTCCAGAAATATATATACTCTTACTTATGCATCTCCATATTTGTGCATACTTTAAGAGTCTTGTGCTCTACTAACTGAGCGAGGCAGGCAGCCTAAGTACATATATTAATAAAATATAAATTCACACTGATCCTATCCAGCATCATGGGTTCATTCTAACATTACGTCATTACTTATTCGTTACATCTTCCTCTGACACTGAAAAACCTGGCTTTCACTGTCTAAATAGATATTGTTTTGTCCAAATTTGGTGTATATGCAACATAGTTTCAGCATGACTAACTGTGTACCCCTGCGAGAAACAAATTTACCAGTTAGAATACAGTCTTTACATAGAGTTCTGGTGTTTTAAAAGATTTTATTTATTTATTTTAGAGAGAGAGCGAGAGCTCCCACAAGCAGGAGTCATGGGAGGGGCAAAGGGAGAGAGAGAAGGACAGGCTCTTAAGCAGATTCTGTGCTGAGCCCAGATTCTGATGTGGGGCTCCATTCCAGGACCCTGAGATCATGACCGGAGCTAAAACCAAGAGTCAAACACTTAACTTGCTGAGCCACTCAGGGGCCCCCAAAAAGAAAAAAATTATTTTTGTTTTCAGCCTCATAATATAGCTGGTTGAGCTCATTGTTTCTCAGAGATAATTAGGTCAGATCCTTTCTTCCTACACCCTTCAGTGTGGTTATGTTATACATTTGTAATACAGTTAGAGTCATTTGTTAAAGTCTAGATTGCACTTTGGATTGCTACGATCTACTGATTTTCTGCCTATTTGTCCTATAAAAAGAGAAGTGTTGAAGCCTCTGATCCCAGGCATGGATTTGTCTATTTCTCGATACAGTTCTACCAATTTCTCCTCAAGTGTTTTGAAGCTTTGTTATTAGATGTACATACTTTTAGAATTAATACGTCTTCTTGGGGGCCCTGGGTGGCTCAGTCAGTTAAGTGTCTGTCTTCAGCTCAGGTCATAAATCTGAGGTCCTGGGATCGAACTCTGAGTCGGACTCCCTGCTCAGCGGGGAGTCTGCTTTTTCTCTCTCTCTCTTTGCACCTCTCCCTGCTTGTGCTTTCTCTTGCTCTTTCTCAAATAAATATATAATGTATCTTTAAAAAATATATGTCCTCTTGGAATAAATAAATAAAATGTCTTTAAAAATATATCTCTTCTTGGACAACTAAACTCTTTTATCATTAATTAATGTCCATCTTTGTTCCTGAAAATATTCCTTATTTTGAAGTCTAGTTTGTGTGAAACTATTAAACCTCTGTAGCTTTCTTTCAGTTAGTCTTTGGATGGTATATTCTTTTGTTTTTTACTTTTAACTCATCTATATTTTAATTTAATGTGACTTCTTATAGCTAGCAATAGCCAGGTCTCACTTTGTATCCACTTTGACAATTTCAATCTTTTAAATAATTTGTTTATACCATTCATCTTCAATGTGAGTATAAATAGAATTAGATTGATATCTACCACCTTGTTCGTTGTTCTGTCTCTTCTTTTTATCCTCTTTTTCTGACTTCTGTTGGGTTGAGAGTTTTATCTCCTTTATTGATTTATTATTTATGGCATTTAAAACATTTTTGGGATAGACCAAGGGTTTACAGTGTATATATTTTTTTTAATTTTTTATTTTTTATAAACATATATTTTTATCCCCAGGGGTACAGGTCTGTGAATCACCAGGTTTAAACACTTCACAGCACTCACCAAGCACATACCCTCCCCAATGTCCATAACCCCACCCCCTTCTCCCAAACCCCCTCCCCCCAGCAACCCTCAGTTTGTTTTGTGAGATTAAGAGTCACTTATGGTTTGTCACCCTCCCAATCCCATCTTGTTTCATTGATTCTTCTCCTACCCACTTAAGCCCCCATGTGTATATTTTTAATTAATCTGAGTCTACTTTGAAATAACAGTACACCACAGGAATATATTTTCAACCCCCATCCTTTGTGATATTGATGTCATATATTTTGCTTTTACATTTGTTATGAACAATACAATGTTTATATTAAAATTACCTTAGAGAGTTGATTTTCTGTAGAAATTAGAAATTTAAAATGTGACTTTTATTTTACCACTATGTATTTTATTTCCAGTGAAATCTTCATTTCTTTTTCTAGATCCAAATTTCCAAACAATATTTCATTTCTTTTGCTTCAAGATCTTCCATTAATATTTCCTGTTGAATAGATCTACTAGCAATGAATTATCTCCGGGTTTGTTTTTGAAAGAATGTTTTATTTTTTTTCCCTTTAAAAAAAAAATTACTGTGCAACCAAACTGACCTTCTTTTGGTGTCTATTTCAATGTATAGATTTATGTAACCACTTACACAATAAGGAAACAGAATAATTTTGTTTCCCAACAGTCCTTCATCCCTTTGGGGTGATTCCTTGGGTTTAGGTTGTGGTCTGGTTTTCCAGAGGTGATTTCTCAATGTCTGCTTCCTTCTTGGCATTGTATCTTCCCTTCTGCTCTTGCTTAAGGAGGAATTTGTCTCCTACAGTTAGCTTGCATTACATTGTTATTTTCTACTCCACACTTATTAGCCTCTTGGAGGGCAGCAAGTGAGGCGCTCTTCTCTAATGTTCTGATTAAGCATCAATCTTATGTAGGCATTATATCCCTACCTTCCTAGGATGGAGCCTTTCTCGTGATCTTGTACCTCCTCAGTTTTTGTGCTGTGTCTAACATATATTCCTGCCCCGCACACCGAGTTAGTTTCTTTTTTTTTTGTTTTTCATTTTGTTTTCTCTGTCTTCTTTACCCAACTGTCATGAATGCCTGTTAATGCCTCCAGGCAACACTGAATGATCGCCTCTCACTGCAGACAAGGTTTTTAATCTGCGTAGGCAGTAGGGGAGATGCAAAACCTAGAACTTAAACAATTGAATTTTAAAATTTCCATTTTGGTTGGTCAACAAGTTGGTCTCAAGTGAAGAAAGAATTAGTCAATGAAACATCAGAAGGAGATATTCATGCTGGAAAATGGGAAGGTAAAAGCAAACACAAAAAATAGACTAAAAGGCATATGGAGTACAGTGAAAAGCTGTGACATATGTATAATTCAACTCCCAGGAACAGAAGAGAAAGAGAAAATGTGGACGATTAGTATTTTAGAATATATGGCTTCAAATTTTCCATAAGCTGACAAGTAATAAAAAGCCACATATTCAAGAAGCTGAATCTCAAACAGAAAAAGCGCTTTGGAAACCATACAAATGCACATAATAATAAAACTGTGATCCAAAGACAAGGAAAAAATATCAAAATCAGCCTGGAGAGGATATTCATTTAAAGTTTCAATGAGACCAGCTGATGATTTTTTAACATAATCAATGGAAAAGGGAAGATAACTGTATTATATATTCAAAGTGCTGAAAGAAAACAAAAATCTGTCAATTTAGAATTCTAGACCCAATACAAATAGCTGTCAGATATAAAGCAAATACAGATATATTTTCAAATTTAAATAAACATAAAAATCTGAGAAGGTTTATCACCAGCAGGCACACCCTAAACCAGATGCTAATGCCAGTTTTTGAGGAAGAAGGAAAAGTGATTCCAGAGAGAAGTTTAAGAGAACATAAAGGAATAAAAGGCAATGCAAAAGGGGAATGTAGATAAATTTAAATGAATATTACAATTATTAAAATAGTGATAATGTATTATGGGAATTCATATGCAGAATTCAAATAATTTTAAAAAGAGCATGTGTGGTAGGGGAAGATCAGATATAGATACGGGGTTATGATCCTCTTGCCTTGTCTAATAAATGCTAGAAGTACATCGGACTTTAATTAGTCAAGGATACATGCTAGATTTTTAGGGTAACAAGATAATAAAAGTGAATGTAGGAAATGGTAAATGATAATAATAATTCCTTAAAAAGGGAAGAAGAGAGAGGGGAAAAAAAACCAGCTGGGGAATGGTAGAGTAGCAAATAAGAAAACGCTATGCTTAAACCCAAAATTTAACATTGGATGTAAGAAAACTAAGTAATTCAATTAAATGTCAAAGATTATTGGACTTATTTTTAAATCTTATGAGACGAATGTATATATCAAGTTTGAAAATGAAAAGATGCAGAAAGTATTGAAAAGAAAGATGGAGTAATAATAATATCAAGGTCAACTTTAAGGTAAAAAGCACGAGTACACAGGAATATATAATCATGATAGAAGTTCCAGTTCACCAGAAAAGATACAAACCTTGAATTTCTATGTATCTAGTAACATACCCCATCCACTAGTTTCCTGGGGCAGCTGTTTAACAAAGTGATTGACTTAAAACAACAGAAATTCATGTCTCATGGTTCTGGAGGCTGGCAGTCTGAAATCAAGGAGTCTGCAGGGCCAATGCTACCTCTGAGATTCTGGGTGGAAGCCTTCCTTGCCTTTTTCTAGCATCTGGTGGTGACAGTCAAGCCTTGGGATTCCTGGGTTGGTAGCCCCGTTACTTCAGTATCTGTCTGCACTATCCCATGACACATGCTCTGTGCACCTCTCTGCCTTCACATGCTTTCTCCTCCCCGTGTCTCTGTTTTCTCAGAAGGACCATCATTTTGGGTTAGGGCCTGCTCTAATCCAGCATGACTTCACCTTAATTTATATCTGCAAAGACCCTATTTCCAAATAAGTTCATATGCACAGGACCCAGGGGTTAGGGCTTCAACAAATCTCTGGGAAGACTCAGTTTAACCCATGATAGCTTCAAAACATGTAAAGCAAATATTGATGGAACTAAAACATATAAACAAAAGAACAAAACCAATGATGAAACCAAGATTAAGTGAGTGATAACTTACTCTTCTATTACTATAAGAATAAGAATCCAACAAATCAGCAAGAATCTTGATTAAGATAATGATTAAAGGCATGCGTACAACAGCAATACAATATATATTCATTTTTAGGAGCACATGGGTTATTAACCAAAATTGACCAATTGCTGGTATAAATTAAGATTCTAAATAGTTGAACTTTTCAAAGCCCTTAATGGAAAGGATGTTTAGAAACTAACATTCACTGAAATGCCTTTGGAAACAATGATTTGAAAGATACAAATACAAAATTTTAAAAAAAAGAGAGAGAGAGAGACAGAGAGAGAGAATATAAAACATTTTCTCTGGCCAGACGGGAGTTATGACAGAAATCAGTAGCAAAAGGACAATTAAAATTTCCTTTATGTTTGGAAATTAAGCAGTACAGTTCTAAATAATCACTAGATAAAAGAAGACATGAAAATGGAAATTGGAACAAAAACAAACCAGGGGCGCCTGGGTATCTGAGTCAGTTAAGCATCTGACTCTTGATTTCTGCGCAGGTCATAATCTCAGGGTTGTGAGATGGAGCCTCGTGTCAGGCTTGGCATTCCGTGGCGAGTCAGCTTGGGGTTCTCTCCCTCTCCCTCTGCCCCTCCCTTGCTCTAAAAAATAAGAAAGCAAAAACAAAAACAAAAAAACCCAGCCAACCAAACAAAACAAAAATAATGAACTGAAAGATAATATAGATAATAGAAATATGTATTTAAATTTGTGATACATGATGAGAGCTGTGATTATGGGTACATTTATAAGCTGAAAAGGTAGAATATAGGGTAAGGACTTTATTTCAAGAAGTTCAAAAGAAACCATCACATTAAACTCAAAGAAAGTAAAAGGAGGTTACAGTGAGGACTAGAACAAATGTACTAGAACCAAAAATAAATCCATCATCCAGAGACTAAGCACAGGCAAAGCTATTTGCAAAGACATAATTGGTAAACTTCTAGAAGCAATGAACACAACACACAAGTATGGACAGCATAAATGACTCCACTGTTGGAAAAGAAAACTGTCCCAACAGCATCCAGAGTCCTATCTATCTATTTATTTATTTATTTTAAAGATTTTATTTATTTGGGAGAGACAGAGCATAAGCAGAGGGAGCGGCAGGCAGAGGGAAAAGCACGTTTCCCACAGAGCAGGGAGCCTGATGTGGGACTTGATCCCAGGACCCTGGGATCATGAGCTGAACCGAGGCCAGATGCTTAACCAACTGAGCCACCCAGGCATCCCTCATAGCCACTTTTAAAAGGTAACAAGAGGGCTCTCTGAAGCATTTTCTGCCTATAACTTTGAAAAATTTGGTGAGATAAGTTCCTAGAGAATGCAACTTAACCAAACCTGACACGGAGATCGTAAGTAACCTGCCAAAAATAAATTTAATTAAAGAAATTAAATCTCCAGGAGATACACTTCCCAGCAAATGACAACACAACCATCACACAGCGGGCTGACAAGCAGTGACTAGTGAAATCCAGCAGATGTGTATGAAAGCAATGACCCAGATGTTAAACAAGGTTGTCTAGGTCATAGAATAAGAGGGGCTCCTTCCCTACTCATTTATATCTCTTGATATCAAAAGCTAACAAGGGGGTTTGCAAGGAAGGGCAACTTCTTGAGGGACGTAGATGCAAAATTTTTAAACATTCAGTATTAAACCAAATCCAGAGTTACAGAAAAGCAAAGGTACTCTTTCCATGAAGTTAAGATTTTTATTCCAAGAATTAAAGTTTGGTTTAATATTGTAAAATCAATCACTATAATTTATCACATTAATAAAGGACAGAAACCACGTGATCACATTAAAAAGATCAGTTAAGGTAGCAAAAAGATTTAATTAGTACATTATAAAATATGCATGTTCATGAGTGCTCGTGCACACGCACACACATACACATTCGACTCATCAATCCTTTATTTCCTGTGTGAATTTTCAAAGTTTTAGGAAAAAGAAAATCTGGACCCTAAAATTTGTATCCACTTGCCAGAACAGAGTGGATGTTGGTGGTAAGGTATTTAGTTAAACTTTTGCAAAAACTGCCACTTTTGATATGATCAAAAAGAAAATTCCAAGTGAAATGATGCCTGTTTCCTCAGATAAATCTCAGGAAAGTGATCAAATCCAGAACAGAAATGGCAGCAGGCATGTGTGTGCAGGCGGCTGTGAAAGAGTCTCAGAGTTTTTCTACCAAAGGAAACTTCCAGTGAAGGAAAACATCCCTCTGCCCCGGGAGTCACATGACCATGGTCAAAGGCCAGTTTTTCAAAGCTGGTGTGGTGTGGTCACAGGTGCCGTTTCTCCTGTACCATGAAAGGCAGCACAGCCAGCTGAGGGAGAGCTGCACAGTGAGGACAGGAAACCAGAAACGGTAGTCCTCTGTGCGGACTGACAACCAAAAACCAAACACAGTCACTAAGTCTGAGCATGGGCACCACAGGATACAATTAGCCTGGAAAAGTCATTCGCCATCCCCCCCTAAAATCTTTGGAAACCTGGACAGAACTTTGAGCTAGGGTGGTGGGTATCCCTGAATTGACTGTTATCTCTTCAACTCCAAACCTGTTATGTCTCCAACTCCAACCACGCCTCACTAGAGAAAAAAACAATTCAAGGGAAAGCTGTATTTCATCTACCTAAGTTGGTGAACTGCTAAGTGAGAATTCTGAGACCAAGAATTTTGATAGGGTAAGGAGCTTGAGTTATGGAAGTCCCTATAGAACTTCAGTCTTCAGTCTTAATTGGACCTCCTACATCAAAGGTTGGTCAAGGTGAGGAACAGGGATACAGCTTGGATACAGAGAAGGGCTAGAGTCTGGGGTCTTGGAACAGAGACCTGCTAGTAGCACCATGTAACAAGGACTGTGAGAAATAGCCAACGTTCATTCATGGGAAAGATAGAGAGGATTTTTTCCTTTTGACTTTTCAAGTGTGTTTCCAGCTAGCCTACCAACAGGAATGGCCCAATGGTCTGGGGAGCCCAAAGTCTGGCTCATACAGAACACTGTTCCCCTTGCTGGGGCCTAGGTGCCATGTCCCCATCACTAGTCTTCAGCAACATCTGTCCTTCAGTCCAGCACTTGCAAACACTCTTCTATCAACCTGGGAACTTGGTAGGTTTCATCTTAGGGATACGCCAAGTTGTTAAAAGGTGATCCCAGCAAATGAGATTCATCAGGAGAGATAAGTACCCTGGCCCAGATTCTCATCTGTACTTTGCTTTTAAATAGCTAGGTGACCTTAGGCAAGGCCCCTTGATTTCTTCAAATCTAATCTGAGAAATGGGCACATGGCCTCCACACCACTGATGGCAGGATAGGCCACCGAGACCTTCTAACGTAGCTTGGCTTCTCTTTTTTTATCATTAATTATCATCATACGGAAGTTAGTATTTGTCATCCTAAAATAGGAATGGCCCATATGTTGGGATTTAAACATAGAATAAAGTTTGCCTGTCTCGCTCCCCTCTTCCCTCCAAATCCATCCCCTCTGGGCTGACATATTTTTTGTTTGCTCTGAACTTGGAAATAGAATGTTTGTGACTCTGACACGCCTCTTGTTTCCTTCTTTTACAGGAACAGTGTAACATACACTTCTATTTTGGAGGGAGGCCTTCTGTTTTGAAAGTTTTGGGGAGAGAAAGGCCTGCGGCCCTTTGTCGGTACAGCATATGTCTGTACGAAGCAGAATTAACTTTCTGAGAAAGAGAACGCGTTTGTCTTCAGCGTCTTAAGGAGCCATAGCCAGAGACCAATGGTGGTTTCAGGAATTATAGGAAAGCTGGTTCTGGGGATGAGTAAGGAAGAGAGAGGCATGGGGGAAATCCAGGTTGAGGTTTTTTTGGAGGGGGTCTGGGAGTGAAGTGGAAATTGGCTGCCTCTGCAGCACACCTGCTAATGAAGGCAGCTACGCAGCTGATGGGCTCCCATGTCCAGAATGCGGGACGCTTAAAGATGGGCAGATGGCTTCCGCCGCCAAAAACTGTGCCACCATCTTGACAGGTCTACATTACCTAAGAAAAGGAGCTTCTTTGGAAATTATGAGAATGAATCATGTTTTAACTCTTTGGATTCTGGTGTCTGTGATTATCTTTGTGCAGGGGGCACAGTGATAAGTGCATTAGAATCAGGGCCTTAGAATCAGGCGGGGGGCTTTGGGTATGCAACCCATCTTCACTGAGCTCCTTTTCTTGTTCTGTGTAACAGGAATGGTCATTAATAATAAAAGCAACTTGCTTTGCAGATTAGATAGGGGAAGCCAACAGCATACCCTTCGAAAACAGAAGGTACAGAATACACGAAATAGATGTTGGCTGTTTTTATTATGAAAATAAGATGGGCATCCTCTGAGAAAGATGGGCTACCCGGCTGAGAACATTGCTGATTGTCATTTCTGATCCATCTAAGTAGGAAAACCATGCTCTTCCTTCCCACTAGTTTTATTAATCAACCAATCACGGGTCAGGAAATACCATCCATCTCTCCGTTCTCTGATGACTGTGGTTAGCTTGCCGAGTGCAGCTGTGTCATGTGGTGTCTGCGCGAAGTGGACTGCAATGTAAGTTTCATTTACGGTCTCTCTCTCTCTCTCGCACACACACTCAGATCTATGAAATCTGAAGCACTTGTATAGTCTCGGGAAACAGCAGCACTGAGCGTTCACATACAGAGCTGGAACTCCCCTTAGTTGGAAATGACCCCTAGAGAAGCGGTATCTGCTTGTAGGTTGCAGTCCTTCTATGTCATCCTTGACAAGTCTTCTCCTTCCCTATGCTAAGTCAGTTGCAGAAACAGACTACTCCAGAGGCCGGTTCACTGTCTGAGAGTGCCACTGGCCCAGTCGTTTCCTGTGGGTATCAAATGAAAGTTGATCCTTGAAGCTCTCACTCTCATTCTAGCTCCAGGTTTCCTGAAGCACGAGGGTGACCCTCTCCCCCATTCTGGTGCCTCAGTGATTTCTTGGTGGCACTGAACCCTGCTGTGTCTTTCCTTCATCAGGGTCTTTGTCACCTTCCCCAGGCCCTCAGAACTGGCCCAGTTTGTGAGAAACAGAAGTAAGCAGTGGGGATTTCGCATCTGACAGAAACCGTGAACTCAGATTTCTGATTTGTGAAACGGCATTAAGAGTTACCACCTCACATGTTGGCATGTGGTGGGAAAATGCAGCAAACTCGTGCCTTTCTTTGCCTCCTCCCTTGTCTGAACCCATAGGATGTAACCAGAAATGTATTATTAACTGAACTATGGAGGAATGACTGGTGGAAATTCAGGAGTTAGCTTTTCTTCCACGCTTAAGGGTAAAGCCCCAAATTAAGAAAATAAGAGAGAAAGAGAGAGATCCTTTGTGTTGCCTTCATTTTTTCCCCAAAACTGTTGTATAATTACATTGCTTCAAAGCTATATAATTAGAGCTTATAATTCTTATCCCATTATAGTAGTTTTGAGCTTTAGTGAATTTTAAATTTAAGCAATATTTATATGGCCTATTGTGTTTATAAAAATAAAAAAAATAAAAATATGACAAAGCTGCAATTGAAGTAATGACTGTTTTTATTGATCCCCTCTCTCCCCCCACCCATATAAGATAACTTCTGGATACCCTCCCCCATAAGGCAGAATGTTAGGGTTGTAGGTGCTCTCCATAGTTTGGCTGTATGGTTCCTTTTTTTCAGAAAGTCACAAAAAACAAGGCCTTAGCAAATGATATGAAATTTAATTTTTTTTTTTTTTTTTTTTTTTTTGGTAGAGAGAGAGAATGGCAGGGAGGGCCATAGGGAGAGAGAGAAAAACGTAAGCAGTCTCCCTGCTGATGCAGGACTCCGTCTCCCTACCTTGAGGTCATGACCCCAGCCAAAATCAAGAATCAGACACCTAATCGACTGAGCCACTCAGGTGACCCTGAAATTTAATTTTTTTTTTTTTAAAGATTTTATTTATTTACTTGAGAGAGAGACAGTGAGAGAGAGCATGAATGAGGAGAAGGTCAGAGAGAGAAGCAGACTCCTCCCCATGGAGCTGGGAGTCCGATGCGGGACTCGATCCCGGGGCTCCAGGATCATGACCTGAGCCGAAGGCAGTCGTCCTACCAACTGAGCCACCCAGGCGTCCCTGAAATTTAATTTTTTAATCCAACTTTATTGAGGGTCTATCAAGCTCCAAACACAGTGATGATTGTGCTGAATTCTTTGTCTTTTCTTTTTCTTTCCTTTCCTTTTCTTCTTTTTTAATTTCTTTTTCCCCTTCCCTTCCCTTCCTCCCTCTTCCTTCCTTCCTTCCTTTCTTTCTTTCTCTTTTTCTCTCTTTCTTTTCTTTTCTCTCTCTCCCACCCCTTTTCATCTTCCCTCCCTGCCTGTCTTCCTCCCTTCTTTCCTTCTTTCTTTCATAACACTAATGTGGTTGTGACATCTGGGAACAAGAGAGGCCTCGGCAGCCACGAGGCAGTATCCAGGACAAAGAGCAGAGAAGCAGGATACATTCTCCTTCTGCCTGAGACCGGAGTCCCGGTCTGGGCCAAAGGCTCCTGCTTCAGCTGGGATAGTCCGGAGTGCAGCACCCTGGGAGCTCTAAGCCAGAAGCCGAGCAGGCTGAGGAAAGAATGAGGAGTGGGCAGAAGATGTGTCCCCCGCAGAGGGCAAGG
Source organism: Mustela lutreola (assembly GCF_030435805.1). Classification (NCBI taxonomy): domain Eukaryota; kingdom Metazoa; phylum Chordata; class Mammalia; order Carnivora; family Mustelidae; genus Mustela; species Mustela lutreola. Next base: position 43,517,145 of record NC_081293.1, read on the forward strand.
CAACACTCCTGTTGCTTGGGAGGAGAGAGAGCAAAAAAAAAAACCAGGAAAGGAAGAGGTAGAGCTGAGCAAATGAACATCAACCCAAGAAGTGGGGGAACATTAACAGAGGGAAGGCCCCCAGTGGGGCTCAGCTGATGACTGTTCCTTGCTCCAGCAGGGTACCTCGGGGGTCCTTCTCTCGGGGCCATCCTGGGCCTCATTCCCTGTGGGAGGAGGAGTTCCAGCTACACAGCCAGCCAGATGGCTGGCAGTTCACAGGTCCCACGTCTCACTGCCTCCCAGGTCCCACGTCCCACACGTCCCATGTCTCACTGCAGTTCCTGGGCCAGACTAAGTGGGCAGATTCTCCACAGGCTCCCACGTCCTGAAGCCCAGGGACTGGACACAGGAAGCAGCTTCTGCTTCAACGATAAGGAGTGTGGTTTTAGCACCTCACCCACCTGACCCCCTGCCCCTCTCCAACCTCATGGTATTCTCCTTGCTCAGATAAGATGCTCACACAGGGGTGCCAAAGATAAATTATTTAGTGTCAGGAGAGGGTGGTATTTCTGATGATGAAGAGTTTCATGTAACTGCTAAGTATTATTATAATTAGGGAACTAAGCAGATACATTTATCCTGCATCTACTAATTAGGCAGGGAAGTAAATTAATTCTTCCCTATCCATGCTCATTTTGCTTGTTGGTTATTTTTATATCTAGTACAAGAAGAAACCCTTATCTCTTTCAGTATGGATTATATACGCTGTGCTCCTCTGTCCAACCAATTTAGATAAAGTTGGATCCACCCCAGAGAAATTTCATTTGAGGAGGGGTAGGAGGAGGAGATAAGACCTTCTTGTCTGAGTGAGTTATAAATAGCAGACAAATAAATAGAAAGTCCCAGCTGCTGCTGGGAAAAAAAAAAAAAGTGTACTTTTTTTTCTTCTGTTACTGTATAATTAGCATGAGTCACTGTCCTCTCACTGGGAGTGTGCAAGGGGGAGAGAGAAGAAGTGTGGAGGAAGACAGCCGTGCCTGGGACTGGGGACAGCACTAGTCTTCATTGAGTTTTCTGGAGACGGGAGTCCAGAAGTGACAGGGCTGAGCAACATTCTGGTTCCCAGGAGAGATGCTGGGGATGTATCTACGAGATGTAGGACGTCTGCCTTTCATTTTCTCTCGGAAGGCTCATTCCCCAGGAAGTTCAATTGCCACCAATCTGTGGTCTGTCCATCCTCCTTGCCTGTCACACATACCTCCCAGATGTTTTTCGTCTTGTCCTTGGAGGAGTCCATGCAGGCAAGCTCTGAGAGTGTCTTGTTTCCCGCCTGGCCTGGGATCCCATTCCCAGACAGAAGCAAGGCCTCTTTGTCCAAGTGAAACCTGTTCTACTCTGGGGTATTACTAGAGTAAGGTGTTACTACTTGTGCTCAGGGGGCATTGTTCTGCGGCTCCCTTGATCTTCTTCCTTGTCTGTTACTCTATGTCCTCTCTGTGTGCGTGTGCTTGCACACACACATGCGCACACACACACACACACACACACACACACACATGCGTGCACCCGCAAACACATGCAAAAGCTTCCCAGCTTCTGGAAACAACAGGAGCTCTACTGGTCTAGCCTTACTGCCTAGACATCTGGCCATCTGCATATGTCTCCATCTCTGCTTTGCCATGCCGCAGCACTGAAGTAGTCCAGGATTGGACCTGGACTAGGGTGAGGGGAGCAAGGCACACAGTGCATAAAACTTAAGGAGCTGCCCATTTTCAGGAGCTGACTGCTCACTCAGGAGGGCCTGAAAGCAGGAGCCTCCTTAAGCCATGTGCCCTGAGTACCTAGCCCGCCTCACCCTAGTTCAGCTCTGCTCCAGGGCTCTGGGTGCTCTACTCATTGAAGGAGCCCTGGTGGGCTGCCTACTCACTTTGAAAGATGTCCTGGTTCTAGTACCCATAATGTGTGAATATGTTACCTTAAATGGAAGAAGCCTCAGTGCCCGTTAACAGATGAATGAATAAAGAAGATATAGCATATACTAGATAGATAGATAGATAGATAGATAGATATGGTGGAATATTACTCAGCCATAAAAAAAGAATAAAAATTAAGAAAAGAAAAAAAAGAATAAAAAAGAAAACTTCTTGCCATTGTGATAACAAGGATGAACCTACAAGTTTGAAGTTAAGTGAAATAAGTTAGACAGAAAAAGACAGATACCATGTGATTTTACTAAAATGTTGAATACAAACACAAAACAAAACAAAACAAAACAAAAAAAACAACAAAGATAGACCCATAACTACAGAGAGCAAGCTGCTGGTTGCTAGAAGGGAGGGGGTGGGGAAGGGGTGAAATAAGGGATTAAGAGGCACAAAATTCCAGGTATTAGGAAAATAAGTCATAGGGATGAAAGGTACAACATAGGGAATGTAGCCAATAAAACAGTAATAACTTTGTATGGTGACAGCTTACCATGGTGAGCACTGAGTAAACATATATAATTGTCAAATCACTACGTTGTACACCTAGAAATGAATATAATATTGTATGTCTACTATACTTTGATTAAAAATGAAAAACAAAAAAGAAAACTAACGATAAACACAAAGGTCTTTATAGATGTTGATTAACGTAAGGTTCTTGAGATGAGGAAGATTATTTGGACCCACTTGGACCCTAAATGTGATCATGGTGTCCTTATAAGAGGGGAGCAGAGGGACATTTGAGGACTAGACAGAAGGGAGGATACAATGCCATGAACCTGGCCGAGAGAGCGGGACTTGAAGATGCTATTCTGTGGGCTTTGAAGGTGGAGGAGGCACGGGCTAAGGAATGGAGAGAGCTTCCAGAACATGTGCAGGAAACACCATCCCCTAGGGCTCTCAGAGGGAGCACAGCCCCTTTGGTTACGATCCACCAAGAGATGTAAGAGAATAAACATTTTCTTGTTAAGCACTGACTCTGTGGCAATTTATTACAGGAGCCAGAGGAAATGAATCAGGAGCATTGGTCCCTCTACCCTTGACTTCCCCAAAACTACCTAGGAAGCTGATCACCACGTTTCCAGAGCAGGGGACAGGTAGAAGGACACAGCTATCTCAGCCACACTAGAGCCCAACACTGGCCTCCCTTCACACACTGACTCCTGAACTTCAGCCTGTTGCTAGAGATGTGACTTCTGTGTCTCCAAAGCTTGGAATTGACGCAGGTGGCGGAGGTGGAAGCCCCGGAAAGGGGACAGCGATGAGGGAATCTGGGTAAATATCACAGCGTGCTTTATCTCCACGAAGGCAGCGAGCAAGGCATTTTATACACTGAGATATTTACCTATCAAGGCAGCTCAGTTCACCCTCAGTATGCAAATAAGTAAACAGAGTATGAGAGAGTTAATTTACTTGTTCTGGTCTCCCAGTTAATAAATAGCAGGGCAGGGATTCTCTTTTCTCTTAACTCTTCTTTCCTCCTTCAGACCAGGAATTTAGAGCCCTCTTCTGGAGCTTGCAGGATCGGGAATTTCACACCCACCACCCATCAGGAGCCCTGGACCAGGGAAAATACAGATCTGACAGCCACTACCAACAAGGCAGCTGTGCTCGTATTGCCTACCCTGTAAGTGAACAGGAGGGAAAGAGAAGCTCTTAGCACTGCTCACAGCGTTCTTTGCGGTGTGGGCCCAGTCTGTTGCTTCATTGGGCATGATCGGTCTCCCATGATTGCTGTGCTGCTTCCTCATAACCTCCCTTTGGTTTCTGGCATCAGGCTCTGTCAGCACGAGAATCATGCATTGCCAAGTCCCCTGGTTCTGAAAGACACATTCACTTTTGTACATGCTCCCTCTAATTTATTCTGCAAGTACGAAATCCAAAGTGTGTTCTCTGGCTAAATGTCTTCCAGTAGCCTCTGGGCAGAGGGTGGGTGCCCTCTAGTCTAGGCACTCTGGAGTTTTCACCTGAAGCCCTATCTCACCCCTCTATGATTGTTTACTTTCCTTCTTCCTACAACCGACAGAATCTCTATCTTACAAGTTCTGTATCTTTTCCCTTCAGTGACTTGCACGGTGCCCCATACATAAAGGTCGCTCCATAAATGTTTGCTCAGTGAGTGAATGAATTAAGACACAGATATAATAGAGTAGAATGTTATTATTGATGGAAAATTAATTCTGGCATCTCCAAACAGCACCAGCAAAGGCGTGCCCCTGGGGTGAGATAAAGCCTAAGAGAATACTTCGTAGGATAAATTCCAGGCTGACCCTTTGAAAATGGGGTGAGAGAGCATGGCAGTGATTTTTCCTTCTTGGTTTTTACATTTCATTTCAGTAACTACATCCCATCTCGCCCACAGTGGAGCTGTACATCTTGTAGAGCACATTGACATAGAATGAGTGTGCCTGGGAGATTATGTGGGCAATTGGAGATGAACATCAATTTCCTTGGGCTTGAAAATAAAAGTTTCATGGTAAGAAAAATCAGTAATGTGAATCTTTCCTTGAACTCAGAAGGAGATGAATGGAGGAGTCGAAGAAGTGGTACTTGGGGGGGGGGGGAACATTCAGCAGAATCTGGGGGAATGGAAGACTCATTTTGACCAATCACAGTGGAAGTCGGGTGGGGTGGGGAGGTCTCCGCGCAGAACGACAATCCGAAGGCTCTTGCTTCTTTCCCTTTCTCCTTTACTTCTCTTGCCTTCACCGCGAGTGTGCCTTAAAGGCGGACGTATCTCAGAAACCTCATCCGTGGAGAGCCTCGTCTCTTCAGCCTTTCATCTTCATGATTATATATCTTCGTTTCAAAATTCTGCAATTTTAAAAGCTACGAAGTTAGAGGGATAATGACAAGCTGAGTGAGGAATAGGATTCCATCCTTGATCATAGAAAAACAAGCCCTACAAAACATGTTTGGCTTAAGGATAAGACAGAAAAGACCATGTGTACAGAAGCATTTTCTGTTTTCAGATTTAGTGCCAATAGAACACATGTAAGTCAGAGGGAAGAAGGGAAGGTGCATGGCCCTTGGGATGCCTCCAGGCTCATAGTCCCGCTCTCTAGCTTGCTAACAGAGAGACTGCTTGCTACCCTGGTAACATTGCTTCAGTTGCTCTCAGAGGGGGAAGAATGCCTGTCCCTATCACAAAGAACTGCTGTGCCTATAACCCATAGAGGACACACGCACCAACATGGACTCATCGAAGGCACACTGAGGAATCATAACCAGTAAGTTCTCGCTTCCCTGTGATCACCTGTCTGCTAATTCAGAGGCAGAAATACAATTGTGCAGCACATGAATGGTTTATTACAGGTTTCATTGTTTTAACACTGTGACATCACCCTCCCTGACTTTTTTTTCCCCCAGGAAGCTAATTTTAAATTTCTCTGCATTAAGTTATAGATTGGTAACAGAATTCTTTTACGCTATCCAGAGGTGGGTAATAGATTTGCTTTTCATGTTCTTCTCTCTTTGGGTTTCAGGACCTAGAAGGACAGCATCAAGTCCTACCTGTAGGTAGCCAGCATTGACCTTCAAATCTTTGTTGGGTCTTTCCATCAGAAAACTAGATATCAGTGTGTATGTATATGTAAATATATATGCATACCTACATGTGCATAGATGCATGTTATAACAACATATGTGTATGTTATAACAAAAATATATAGACGTAGATGCTACATATATACATAAACACACACATATGTAAGTGTGTGTGTGTGCTTATACATAGAGACTGAATAAGTTGCTCTCAAGTTGTTGCAAGCCCCCAAAACGTCATCCTATATCCATTACATTTGGCTTCTCTGGAAGCTCTGGAGAAATTGGAAATAGTTATATATAAAATGCTGTCCCTTTTGGCACTGGCTTGTGCTTTGTCAGGGATTTTCTGTTGCAAGGAGCAGAAACTTAAAGAAGCTTAAGGAAGAGGGGAACATGAGGCCAGACCTCATGGAGAGTGCAAATCCTCCAGGCTGACATGATTTTCTGTCTCAGGCTCTCCTTGCCTCTGGGGCCACGTGACCTCTTGTTGGGGTGCAAACCAGCTTCCGCAAGTTTCCTACTTTTCGCCTGTGTTTTCTGTGTCCTCGTCCTCCATGTCTTTGGCTTTCATGTGCTGTGATTCCAGCCAATCCTGGCACCACTACGCCTACTGCAGAGCAGAAGTCTACTGTGTTTTAGGTTTCTTAGAGCAAAATATAATGCAAAAAAAAACAAAAAAAGAGAGAGATTTTTCTTGGGTTGGTTCAAGTGCCATCTGTTGTGGACAAGGGTAAGTTTGAAGTCAGGGTGATGGCATATGTTCCATGAGAGACTCAGGCTTGAGGAATTTATTTGCATTTCTATTACAGGAGGTAAAAGCACATGGTCAAAATTTTTTGAAAAAAGAAAAACTGGAAGTTTGAGAAAGGAGTTTTTAATTTCCTCATCTTTGACCCATACATTCTACTGGTGGGACTAAAGAGTCAGAACATTATCCTGAATTCAGAAACCAATAGTCACAAAAAAGTTCAATGGAACATTAGTGAAAGGGCAAAAGGAAACTAATTTTAAATTCTCAGCAATAAAGAAAAGCTCACTTAAATTATAATCTGCTCCTGATGCATTACTTAATCATTAAATGTATAAAGATGAGGACTACACCTTGAGTTAGTCTTTAAAAATTGCAAAATTGTACATGTAGGAACATCTAAAATATGCTAGGAATGAGCATAAATGAAATATAAAACAAAATACACCAAAGTATTTGTGTATGATGGCTTTGGTATATGGACTTACGTTTCTCCCCCTTTGTCCCTCGATGTTTTCATGTTTTACAAATTCTGTGTTATGAGTATGTATATTGTATACTACGAATTTACCCTAAGTTCAGTGACTGTTGAAGAGAGGCTTCTAGTTTCCTCTTTCATTTTAGCTCCTACGTTGGGATTGGAAACATAACCAGACGTGTGAAGAGAGGAGGTAATGAGCAGACTCATTTTGATACGAGGTTCAAGGACCACATCTCCAATTTGTGGTAAGAAAAGTATACTAAACAGGGCTTTCATTTTGCCAAATATCAATTAACCTTAGGCCCTTTTTAGATATGTTAACGCTATTTTTGTCAGCTAAATGATGATTACCCAGTCTGTGTGTCTCCAAACCCTCATTAAGTCTTGTATTGAGGCCCTCACAAATTATAGCATTTGAGAGTCACATTCTGCTACACAGTCACAAGAAACTTTAGAAAATGTCATTGATCACTTGTTTCTCCCCCAGGGAGGAGAAAACTTAATTATAGTTATTGGAGATCTATCAGTATTAGTCTAAAACAGCATCTGAACTGACACAATTTTTAAGATAGTCTCTAAAAAAAATGTGGTGATTAGTTTGCATGACAAAAATGCCTTCCCTCCCCTTCTGCTCCCCTGCCCCCTACATGCATTCCCCTAGAAAGTCAGGCTCCTTCATGAATGAATCCCTCACACTTGCATACCCCATTGGGAATCTGACGGTCAATAAGATAAATTTTAATACCATTGGGAAGAAAGAAATGTCAACATAGTACTGTTAGAGACCAAATAGAACTTCTGTCTCTCTCCAAAGAACACCTAGTACCAGTGCCACTGTGATTTGCAAAGTTTCACTTTAATTTATGCATCGATGTATCCACTCATTTACTCAACAAACATTTGTAGAAACACCTAGGAAAGCTACGGCAAACACCTAGAAAACTATTAGAAAGAACTATTTGATGAAGTATCAAGAATATCCTGCACACTTGGGCTAAGCAGTCCTTTAGGTCCTGGGCATGTCCTAATTAACAAGGCAAGATCGCTGCCCTCGGGGAGCTTGCATTCCATGGAGGAAATGCAACCAAGAAGCATATACATATAATACATACAAGGCATATAATATTACACATTCTCTATATAGTAACATATACATATGCAGTTGACGTATCTGTAAGCATGAATGTACTTATGTTGAACCTCACACCATGGAGACTATGTGCTACTAGAATGAATGAGTTTGAGAGTCACAAAGTTATGTTGAAACCCTGGGTCAGTTAAGTACTCAACCCATAGGCTTCTGCATGAGTAATAATGAGCTTGAAGCAGGAAAGGAACAGAGGACACCCAAAGCAGTGTTCTCAGCATCAGAGGACAGGCGAGATCCAAAGTGGCACGCCAGAGTTCTGATAAGGCTGATACAATCCTCACCTGAACCATCATGCTATCCCTGAACAGTGCCCGCTATTCTTTGAACACTTCATTTAATAATAACAGTCATCTATTATGAAGGTGTTGTGTATTCATGTAAGCCTCATTCTGAGGCTCAGAGGGTTGAATTTCCCAAAGGCCAAGAAGTTGGTTGTAGTAACACATACTTTTGTCCACTTCAAATTCTACACTGAAATATTAATTGCACTTCATTGATTCAAACAGATTCCCAGACACTTGCCCAAGGTACAAAAGAACCAGAGACATCGTTTAAGGATGTTGGAGATTAAGCCACAAAATGAAAGAAACAAGCCAAATGAGCAGAATTCTCAAGTAGTGCAATGTTATTGATGCTGAAGTGTCTGGGCTGTGTTTCTTTTTCTGATACCCCATCTGTTGGTCTAGGTACCTTTGGGCACCTGGTGGGACAGAGCACCCCCAGATTTTCAGTAAGATCCCCAACACTCTCCCTCTCTCCATAGCCTGTGTGGTACATTCTCTCAAATGGAGGAATTAATTGTAATTATTAGTTTTTAAGACTGTGCATCTTGGTAACTCTTTTTACTCATCATGGAAACCAAAGAGCCTCTCTGAAAGATTGACATGTCGATGAATGGGGGAATGGAAGTGTTTCAGCTTTTAAGCTGTTCTTGAAAAACACTGCAAGCCATCTGCCAAAAGAGGCTTTAGTTTGGAAAACCAGGTGGTCAATATCACCATAAGAGATGTGATAAAGAAGAGGATTTAGTAAAAGGTTAAGGAGGAGAAAGCCTCTTTTGTTTCCATGATAATAACTACCAGGATATTGCACATCATTGAGGAGGACTCATAAGCACTTTGTAGATTTTAACCTGTGTACAAGTCCTTGTAGGTGGGAAGGACTTTTCAAGAACACTCCCAACACTGATACACCGTGTTTCCATCTCTCCATATTTACAGTGCTGAGATTTCTGATACTCACTATTTTTATAATCAGTGTTTCTGGTATTCTGTACTTCCATTTGTGGGAATTCTTCTATTTTCTATAGTAAATGTTTTTTATATTTTAATAGTAAATGTTTTAATAGTAATATTTTAATAGTAAATGTTTCTCTTATTTGAGATTGATAGTTCTGAGACTAGGAATTTTTTCTTTAGTAATTTTTTTTAAGGTCCCTGCATCTTCGTGTAATACTCAAGTCAGATGTATTTTAATTTGGGGGTCCTCTAGGTCACTAGCTTAGATGTGTCACCTTTGTGGGAATATTTCTTTCTCAGAACTCCTAGAAATATCTATAAACTGGCACAAATGTAAGTTTCATTAACATTGTTGGTAGTGGGTACCAAGTACCAAGTATTTGAAGAAAATATCAGTAGACAAAATATTATTTGAAGAAAATTGAATATCAATAGACAAAATATAATCAGATTACGTGATAGGTATAAAATCCTCACTAAATCTCTATTCTTGTCTGACCACCGTTACAGAAGAACGGGTCAATGTCTTGGGTCCCAACGCCTCTCAGCTTCACGGTGGAGTCTCCTTCTGTCCTCAGGATGGCATACACCTCCCTAAGGAGTCCCTTTATGAGGACGGATCACCAAAGATAAAGGGTGTTTCAGTAGGGTTGCTAAGTTGAGCTGTAGAGTGCAGTATTTTGAATTTATTGTATTTTATTCTTGGTATGGTGCTAGGGGTCTGCACAGATCTGGATATTCCTGCTTGCTCTCTGACCTGGCTTCTAGATCTGCAGGGTGACTTGTAGTTTGTGACTTGTGCTTGAGCTTGTGGTTCATTTAGAAGAGTTTGAGCCCTTCCTAAGCATCAGAGTGGGCAGTTTTATATCCAGCACAGACCATACAGCCATGGAGCAGAATCAAATTGCAGCCCCATTTTCCACTGTCTGGTAATTGTGCAATTATGCTGGAGTGTGTCATATTTCCACTTTTTAAAAATGGAAGTTCAGGGGCGCCTGGGTGGCTCAGTGGGTTAAGCCACTGCCTTCGGCTCAGGTCATGATCCCAGGGTCCTGGGATCGAGTCCCGCATCGGGCTCTCTGCTCAGCGGGGAGCCTGCTTCCTCCTCTCTCTCTCTGACTGCCTCTCTGCCTACTTGTGGTCTCTCTCTGTCAAATAAATAAATAAATTCTAAAAAAAAAAAAAAAAAAAAAAAAAAAATAAAAATGGAAGTTCAGGACATGATTGTTCCTTATATGGCCTCCATCTTTCTTTATTTTGCATTACTCTTTTAAGGTAATATATTAAGCATGTCATTTAGAAATTCTCTTTCTGGGAGACCCCTGTTGTCTTTATTCCAAATTACTGATCTTGGACTTCTCAACCTCCAGAACTATGAAAAATAAATGTTTTTTTCTTTAAGCCTTTTAAACGGACTAAGAGACTAAGTATTCTCATTTCCTTGATACAAATTTATTAGATACTTTAGATATTTTTACTGAAGCCTTTTGATACAAGACCAATCAGAACTTTTTCTTCATGCATGATAGCAGCGTTCATATCCTTTGGTGTGTTGACTCCTTTGTGGTGTTTTGCTGGTAGTAAATTTACCTTTTGACTTTGCGCTCTTAGGAAAGTTATTTATTTTCTCATTAGAAAATGTGGTTGCCAGGGGTGCCTGGGTGACTCAGTTGGTTAAGTGTCCAACTCTCGATTGCAGCTCAAGTCATGATCTCAGGGTGGTGACATCGAACACCATGTTGGGCTCAGCAACTGCATGTGGAGCCTGCTTACATTTCCGTCTCTCACTCTCTCTCTCTCTGTCCCTACCTCACCAACCTCTCTTTTCCTCTCTTTAAAAAAAAAAAACAAAAACAAAAACAAAAGAAGTGTGGTTGCCAGAAATCTTCCCTTGCTTCCCATTGTTCCCTTAGTGAGAGGGTCTATGGTCAAACTTGTCAGTAATATTTAATATCCACATCCCTATGAATCATTAGTGCATAGATAAACTTATTCTAGCACTTGATGTTTCAAGCTTATGCCATATTTTTTTCTCTATAATTCTTGGCTGGATTTAGGACCCTCATGAGTTGTGATGTGCAAAGTATGTCTGATCCTTGTTTTGTAAGTTAGCTCCACAGAACTCATCTCATTATTATTGGTGATTATATTTCTGGTAATCAGAGTTTTCATTAACCCTGCTTTAAAAACTCTGTATGAGCATCATAATTAATAGAAAAACTTGAAGCTTTCTCGCTAAGATTAGGTACAAGACAAGGATGTCCTTTCTCACCACTCCTTTTCAACATTATACTGCAAGTTCTGGCTAATGCAATAAGTCAAGAAAAGAAAAGAAAATGTATACAGATTGAAAAAGAAGAAATAAACTGGTTTTGTTCACAGACAACATGATCATCTCTAAAATCTCAAAGAATTGACAAAAACACCTACACCTAATAGATGATTAGGGTATGCTTGTAGGATACAGTGTTAATACACAAAAGTCAATCAATCACCTTTCTGTATACCAGCAGTGGACAAATGGAATTGGGAATTAAAGATACAATAATATTTACATTAGTGCTCCCCAAAATGAAATACTTAGGTATAAACCTAACAAAATATATACAAGATCTATATGAGGAAACCCAAAAAACTCTGATGAATATAATAAAAGAACTAAATAAGTGCAGAGATAGTTCATGTTCATGATAAGAAGACTCAACATTGTCAGGATGTCTGTTCTTCCCAAACTCATCTATAGATTCAGTGCAATCTCAATCATAATCCTAGGAAGTTATTTTGTAGATATTGACAAAATGTGTCTACAATTTATATGGAGGGACAAATGCCCCAGAATGGCAAACACAATATTGAAAGAGAAGAACAAAGTGGAGACCCAATAGTACCCAACTTGAAATTTACTATATAGCTCTAATAATCTGGACAGTTTGATATTGGCAAAAACATAGACATATATCAATAGAGCAGAATAGAGAGCCCAGTGATAGTCTCAAAAAATTTCATTAACTGATCTTTGATAAAGGACCAAAGACAAAACTTTGGAGCAAAGATAGTCCAACAAGCAGTGCTGGAACAACTGGATGTCCACATGCCAAAAATGAATCTAGACACAGATTTTACACCCTCCATAGAAAGCCAATTAAAATTAGGTCACAGATCTAAACGTAAAACACAAAATGATAAAACTCCCAGAAGGTAACATAAGAGAAAACCTAGATAACTTTGGGTTTGGTGATGACTTTCTAATACAACACAAAAGCTATGATCTGGGAAATAGATAATTGATAAAATGGACTTCTTTAAAATTAAAAACTCTATACTGTGAAAGACAATGTCAAGAGAATGAAAGACAAGCCAAAGATTAGGAAAACATATATATTTTTTAAGATTTCATTTATTTGAGAAAGAGAGAATGATTGAGTAAGCAGGAGCAGGGGGGTGGGCAGAGAGAGAAGCAGACTTCTGCCTAAGCAGGGAACCCAAGACAGGGGAGGCGGGGGGCACAGCTCAATGTCAGGATCCCAGGACCACAACCTGAGCCAAAGACAGATGCTCAGCCAACTGAACCACCCAGGCGCCACCAAAAAAAATGTTTTCAAAAGACACATCTGATAAAGAACTGCTATTCAAAATTAATAAACTTTTAAACTCAAGAATAAGTAAACAAACATCGTAATAAATGAGCCAAAGACCTCAACAGACAACCTTACCAAAGATGATATACAGACAGCAAATATGGATATGAAAAGAGGCTCCACATCATCTGTCATCAGGGAAATGCAAATTAAAACAAGATACTACTACATACCTGTTTGAATGGACAAGACTGAAACCACTGACATCAAATGCTGGTGAGGAATGACCCTTTACTGCTGGAGGGAATGCAAAAAATCTAAATACACTCTTGCCATATGATCCAGCAGTTGTGCTCTTTGGTTTCTACCCTAAGGAGATAAAAGTTTATGTCCACACAAAAACACATACATGGTCGTTTATAGCAGATTTATTCATAATTGCCAAAACTTAGAAGAAGCCAAGATGTCCTTTGGAACCTAAATGGACAAAAAAACTCTGGTACATCCTGACAAGAGAATACAATTCAGTGCTAAAAGGAAATGAACTATTAGAACGGCCAGGAAAAGTATTTGGGAACCTTAAATGCATATTGCTAAGTGAAATAAGCCAATCTAAAAAGGCCACGTACTCTATGATTCTAACTACATGACATCCTGGAAAAACACAGTTTGGAAGCAGTGAAAACCTCAGGGGTTGCCAGGGGTTTGGGGGGAGAAGAGGATGAAGATACAAAGCACAGAGGATGTTTAGGGCAGTGAATCTCTCCTGTGTGATACCATAATGATATATATATATATCATTATACTTTTGTCCAAACTAGTATAATATACACCAAGAATAAACTATAGCATAAACTATGAACTTTGGGTGATAATAATGTGTTTATGCAGGTTTGCAAATTGTAATAAATATGTCACTGTGGTCAGAGAGGTTGGTCATAGGGAAGGCTGTGTAACTATGCAGGAGAGTTAGGTAAGAAATCTCTGTACCTTCCCCTCAATTTTTGCTGTGGATCTAAAAGTTCTCTACAAAATTGTTTTTGAAGAGGTATGGTGTTGATTGGTCCTTTGGTATAATTTTTGGAGGAGAGTATTGCCATCCTCACTCCCCACATTCCTAAGCAAATTTGCACTCAGTGGATATAATCAAACCTTAGAAAAGCATGGTTAAATATAAGCTGTTTGCCTATTTCTCCCCTTTGGCCATACCTACATCATTAGACCCCTATTTCTCTGCAGAAAACTCAATTTAGAAAATAGAACGAATTGCCATACCTTAAAGATAATATAGTTTGCCATTAATTCAGTCATCTGACAATCTTGTATGTATCCTATATATCAGGTCCCTTGCTATAATGGGGGGGGGGTTCTACATAGAATAAACCATCATCACTTTTCTCAAAGAGGATAAACAAGAGAAATATTAGAACTAGAATTTGGAAATAAAATACAAAAACAATGGAGAAGATTAAAAAAAGACCAACATTTGTTATTTGAAAAGATTAACAAAACAGACCTCAGGCAAGACTGAACAAGAAAAATTAAAAAATACAAATAAATAACAAATGAAATGGGGCAATAATTTAGAGACATTAGAGATTTAAATACATTAAAACCACAATTAGAGAGAGGAAACCAGATAGCATGTGCATGACAAGCTGCTCCAACTCATTAGTAATATGAAAAATGCAAATGAAAACAACAGAGACCTCTCTTTAAACTTGTAGACTGGCAAGATTAGAAAGTGGGGTGACACCAAGTGTTAGCAGGGATTAAGAACCCTGCTTTACTGTGAGCAGGAGAAGCCTAAGTCTACCAATCAGGAGAGTACATTAACAGTAGCTGATCAAAATAAGGGTACACACGCTTCATGACTCAGCACGAACACTTCTGGTTTTATGCACTGTGATAGTCAATTTTATGTATCAACTTGACTAGCTTATGGGATGCTCAAATATTCAGTCAAGTGTTATTCTCGATGTATTTATGAAGGTGGTTTTGGAGGAGATTAACATTTGAATTGATAGACTGAGTAAGCAGATTACCCTCCACAATGTGGGTGGATTTCATCCAATCAGTTGAAGGCTTGCATAGAACAAAAAGACTGATCTTTTCTATCCGATTTTTCCCCATGTGATAGCTTTCAAACTGGGATATCATTTTTTTCTTGCCTTTGGACTAGAATTGAAACATATCAATTCTTCCTGAGTCTTGAGCCTGATGCGTTTCAGTTTAGAGCTACACCATCAGGCCTCCTGAGTCTCCAGCTGGTGACTCACCTTGCAGATCTTGGGACTTACCAGCCTCCCTGATCATATGAATCAATTCCTTATAGTAAATATCTACACACACATTGATACACAAACACAGAGATGCACACAGATACACACACACACACACACACACACACATATCATTGGTTCTGTTTTTCAGAAGAAACTTGACTAATACACATGCCAACATCTTCATTTCCCAGTTCACAAGAGGACACAGGTAAGGCTGTCTTCATTTTATTTGTGTAGGTAGTGAATACATTGGTCACATTCATACCAGGGAGGGCTATACCATAGTTGGAAGCAATGGACCAAATATAGCAAAATGGATGGATAGTGAAGAAAGAGTGCTTAATGAGAAAAGTTGGAATGAGATTATATTACACAATATCATTAGTGCAAATTGAAAATGCATGCATGTAAAACAACAGTATACATTTTGTAAAATGAATGCCTATTTTGCAAGGATACGGTTTTTTATATAAATAGGAAGATATATATTAAATATATTAAAATTTTGTCTAATGTGGGAGAAGGAAATGGGAATAGATTGTGTAGAAATAAGAGGGAATAACTAAATGATTGAATTAATAAATAAGAGGAGAGTTTTGCATAGACCAGAGAAAATATTGTACCAAGAACTAAGTAGTATGATCAACTCAACTCCCTGCCCTTTAAAGGGGGACAGAAAAATCTGATATAAGCTAGTATTTAATTAGATTACTTTAGACAAGGCAACTAAAAAAAGAAAAAAAAAATCAAGCACTTCAGGATGGAAGACTCACTGATTCTGAGTTAGAGAGGTCCCTTGAGGCCACAATTCAATGTGCTACGATTCCAACTTGCCTCTCAAAACTTTCTGGGAGCAGCTGTGCCACCTGCAACGAGCAGTCTGGTGAAGAGATCATAGCCACCCACAGCAGGGGCAGTTTTGTCTTTGGATGTATCTTCTAGAAAGATCTCCTTCAAATGTGATTGAAAATCTATCTCCTCAAGGTTCCTGGCTGGTTCTAGGCTTTGGCTTGTAACCTCTTGGTTTTCTTTTTTTCCTTATAGTCTCAGCATAACACCACAGACGTGAAAAATTGTCTTTGTTCTTAAGTCTTCACTGTCATGATGCTAACTGTCTTAGGAACGCTTGGTTAAAGGATTTTCCCCCAATCTCCCGACCTCACTGTTCAACATGAAAACATATTTCTGTAGCTTACGAAAGCCCTGGGAGGCATAGAATTCCTTTTAATTCTTTCCTAATTAGATTAGAAGTGTAATGAAAACAACATAGAAGAATAGAATTGGAGATCAGTACAGAAATAATAATTAAAGGGGCTCTTGGGTGGCTTAGTTCATTAAACATCTGAATCTTGATTTCAGCTCAGGTCATGATCTCAGGGTCATGAGATAGAGCCCCACCTTGGGCTCTGCACTCAGCAGGGAGTCTGCTTCAAGATTCTCTTTCTCCTGTGCCTGCACCTCCGACTACTCGTGCCCTCTTTCTCTCTCTCTCTCAAATAAATAAATAAATCTTAAAATATACAGTAAATTTACGAAAGTCGAATCTCAAATTTATATCTATGATTTATTAACTATTTTTTATTCTGATGGGTCATGGTATCTAGTCAGGACTGAAACATCAGTTAGAAATGAAGATGGGTAAGGAGAGGGTCGTGGGGTTACGGACATTGAGGAGGGTATGTGCTATGGTGAGTGCTGTGAAGTGTGTAAACCTGGTGATTCACAGACCTGTATCCCTGGGGCTAATAATACATTAAATTTTTATAAAAAATTAAAAAATTATTAAAAAAAATGAAGATGTGTTAGTATCTGGAACTGGATCAGCAATTATGAGTTGTAATCAATCATGGAGGGAATCAATCATTCCCTATCATTGCTATCCATTCATTTAAGAGTACGAATGGCACAGTTTTGCTCTTAAAAAAAGTTAATTTAGATAAAATAGTATCCAGTAACTATAGTAAAATACCAGGTAACTGAAACACCACTAATGCATAGCTATGCTGTGTCATACCGGGTGTTTCAAACTAATAGTTTGACAAATAACAAATAAAAAAGGTGGAAATATTCAGTAAGTTTTATCTTAACAGCATCAAAGGACAAGCAAGATACTGAAGATTACTGGACCAAGTCCCAGGCTGAAAATAAGAGCACAAAATACAGAGTAAAATGCTCTGCCCACGGGCATCTCAGGAATTCGGAGGGAGATGACCAACAGGTGGCGCTATGGAGCACACAAGAGGCAGGACAATGTTGAGCCAGGAGGCAACAAGTAGAGATGAGAGAGTCCTCTGTCTCTGTCTCTGTCTCTGTCTCTCTCTCTCTCTCTCACACACACACGCACACAGTGATCCTGTCTCCTATCTGTGCATCCCTGAAAAACGGCTGAGAGGTGAGTAAGCTCTAAGTTGACACTTGCTGTTGACAGGATAGAAGCTCATATCCACCAAAGGCAGAGGCCAGGGCAGTACCCCACATTGAAGACATTCATCTTTTTTTATTTTGTTTTTCTCATGGACCCCTTTAAAAGTCGATCAAAGCTGATGGATCCCTTCTCAGAATAATTTTTTTTAGATGCAAGTAATGAAATAGTTGCAAATACAAAGAAGCCAATTATGCTGAAAAAGTTATCGAAGTGTTTTACAGTAAAATGTATTCTTGCTAGTGTATAATTCTACGTTTTTTGACAAGTACATATAGTTCACAAACCACCATGACAAACAAGATACAAAACAGGTCTGTCACTTCAAAAAATTCCCCACATGTCTTTTTTCTCAGGACCTCCTCTGAACCCCAATCTTGACAACCACTTTTCTCTTTCTCCCTCTATAATTTTGCTTTTTCCACAATGTCGTATAAATGTCAATGGAATAGGTATATAGTCTTTTCAGCCAGTCTTCCTTCATTCAGAACAATGCATTTGAGATCCATCTAAGTTAATTTCTCTGCAGTACTCCATTGTGTTGAGGTCCCATAATTTATTGATCCATTCACCCTTTGAAGGGCATTTTGGTTTTTTGCCAAACTTTTTGTAATTAGGAAAAGAAGATACTATAAAAACTTGAGACCATAAATTTTCAGTTCTCTTAGGTAATAAGGATTCCTCGGTCTATTTATATGTTTCATTGAAAACCCTAAGTTTTAGAGTATTCTTAAAGAAATGCAGAACTATTTCTTCCAAGTCTTAAACAAGTATTAAAAAGTCAAACTACTTTTTTCCTTGAATTTTCTATGTTTCAATCATTAGACAAGGGGAATGGTTTAGAAATTAGCAAAGTCACTGTCTGCTTACAATAGCTCTATTCATAGTAATTTAATTAGCACTTAAAGTTCCTTGGTCTTCATTATGAAGGATAAACATTTTCCTTGTTTGCCTATTGATTCAACTTGTAAACACTTCTCCATGTCAACAGTGTGATTATCTTGTTGTGGATGAGGTCTTACTGGCTCTTATTGGTCGTCGTGTCATGATCAAATTGGGGCTCAAGGTCTTATCCAGGCTCAGGGGCTGACCACTCTGTCTTGAGAGAATTTCCCTGGAGCAGTGCCAAGGGTGAAGGCAATCTGATACAGAAGGCAAGATCCCAGATCTGCGTTAGAGAATCTCTATTAGTTTCAGCTTTCTCACCAACTAGCCACATGAACTAACCAAACACTTGGTATTCACAGGCATCAGTTTCAAAGCTCAAACTAAGGGGAGGTGATAAGGTGCTTAGGGCACAAAAATTCAGAAGGCAGTCACTGTCAGGACCAGCCCCTTATGTATCTATCCCGTATGTAAGCAAGTGCCTCTCAAATGTTGCTCCCCAGGTGCCTTACTTGCCCAATCCCAGGCCAGGCTGTGCCCATCTCACTCAGCCCAGTAAGAAGTGCTAACATCTCATGTCCCAACAAAAAGCTTAGGCCAACATATAGAACTAGTCAGATTAAGACTTAGAGAACTATTCAGTTGAGTTTGGTCAACAGCCAAGCTCAATAATTCAGACCAAAATACTGTCTCTTACTGTAACAGGAGGATGGATTTTCTTTCCTCTCCATTTCAGAAAGACTGAATGTATGAAGTTTGCTCAAACACCTTATGACTTAATTATATATATAGTCCTCTGCTTACAGGCTCCAATACTTTTCTTTGATGTTTAGCCCAAGCCATACCTTCTCTCACCCCATGATGATGTATATTTACCTGTGCAGTCTAAAAGAATTCCCCAAATGTGTCTGTGTACATATGTATGGGTGTTGGTGGGAGAAAGAGAGCTTAAGAGGTTATGATAGCTGCCCCCCTCAAGAGTGAGACCTATTTTATTTTGAATTTCAAATAACTGGAAAGAAGGATATCAAAATATTTTAAAAATACAACATGGGGGCTTAAGTGGGTACGAGAAGAATAAATGAAAGAAGATGGGATTGGGAGGGAGACAAACCATAAGTGACTCTTAATCTCACAAAACAAACTGAGGGTTGCTGGGGGGAGGGGGTTTGGGAGAAGGGGGTGGGATTATGGACATTGGGGAGGGTATGTGCTTTGGTGAGTGCTGTGAAGTGTGTAAACCTGGTGATTCACAGACCTGTACCCCTGGGGATAAAAATATATGTTTATAAAAAATAAAAAATTATTTAAAAAAAATAAATAAAACCTTAAAAAATATATAACTTGTGATATGATAGTTTATTTGCTTTTAATTTAGGTATTCAATGATAAAGTAAAATGCTAAGTCTTGAAACTATAAAAATTTCAAAGCAGTGATAAGATACATGATATTTTAGAAATTTGTAATCACTGTAATATTTATTTTCAAGAGAGATTCTAGAGGATGAACTGCTGGGTTTCAGGGTCAATGTGCATATGTAATATTCCTAGGTATTGTCAAATTCCTCTACAAAGAGATCATACCCTTTTCCATTCCCATCAGCAATGTATAAGAGTGCGCAGTTTCATCGTGCAGTATATTGCCGAACTTTGAGGGTTTTGTCATTCTGATGGATGAGGAATAATATCTCATTTTAATTTCAATTTATATCTCTCCTATTGTATAAACAAGTTTAAACATCTTTTCATTGGTGTGCAATTCATTTTCATTCCTTTTTCTGTAAAATTTCTGTTTATTTCCTTTGTCTCCTTTTCTGTGAAGTTGCTGGCTTTCTTCTTCCCTATGTCTGAAAGCTCTATGTTACGAAGACCCAAAATTTGCTTATCTCACTAGTCTTTTTTCCCCTCAGGATGTAATTTTCCCTTTTATTTTGAATAAGTATTTTTTGTCACAGAAAGTCTTCATATAATCAAAGTTGTTTGTATTTATTCCTATCTGTTGCTTCTGGAATTTGAATAATAGATTTAAAAGATTTCCTGCGGTGCCTCGGTGGCTCAGTCAGTTAAGAGTCCCACTGTTGGTTTCAGTTCAAGTCTGATCTTGGGGTGGTGAGATCAAGCTCAATGTCTGGCTCCACACTCAGTGGGGAGTCGGCTCGGGTTTCTCTCTCTCCTTCTTCCTCTGCCCTTTCCTCCTACCCATGCTCTCTCTCTCTCTCTCTCGCTGAAATAAATAAAGATTTCCCAATTCACAGGTCATAGAAAGATTTACTCATATTTTCTTCTGGTACTTTCATGATTTCATTTAAATTTTCTGATCCATTTCTATTGGTCTGGGATTTTTTTTTTTAATATCATACGCCAAATTTTTTTGAGTTCACATTTTATTTTATTTTTAATTTTATTTTACTATTAAGCTCAATTATCCCACACATACTACATCATTAGTTTTTGATTAGTGTTCAATGATTCATTACTTCTGTATAACACTCAGTGCTCATCAGATCTCATATACCAAATTTCAACATGCAGTAAGTTCTACGTATAGATTTTCTATTAAATTCTAAAGGTATAACTGCCAATACATCACTATTTTAACTATAGAAAGTTTGGAGTATGTTTAAATGTCTGATAAGACTGAGCCTACTCATATTCTCTCTCTCTCTTTTTTTTAAAGAAAGGAGAGAGAGAAAGGAGAGGAAGGGGCAGAAGGAAAGGGAGCAAGAGAATCTTAAACAGACTCCATGTCCAGCATGGAGCCCTATGTGGGGCTTCATCTCCCAACCCTGAGAACATGACCTGAGCTGAAATCAAGAGTCTCTTGTTTAACTTACTGAGCCACCCATGTGTCCCTCATTGCTCTTTATGAAAAAGAATAAACTGGGAGGAAATCAGTCCACCTGATTTTAATATTTACTACACACCTACAATAATCCAGGCAGAGGCACTGTGGAATTAGCAGAGGGAGAAATACAAAGATGAATGAAGGAAACAGAGATCCAAGACATAGTCCCATTCAAGTACGTGTAACTAATTTTTGATGAAGGAGCAGCACTTCAATTGAAGAAAGCTACCCTTTTAACAAATGGTACTAGAAAAATTGAACATCTGTGGAGAAAGAAAACGAACCTCAACCTAAACTCATTTGATACACAGATTAACTCAAAATGGATCACATCCTTAAATATAAAATGCACACACACAAAATCCTTTAGGAAAAAACATAGGAGGATTCTTCAGGACACATGGCCAGATGAAGATGTCTTAGACGTGATGTTCAAAGAGTGATCCTAAGAGAAAATATTGATAAAGCAGGCTTCATCAAAATTAAAGCTTTAGCTCTCTGAAAAAGAGACTGTTAAGAGAATGAAAAGACAGGCTACAGACTAGGAGCAAATATTTGTAAATTATATACATGGCCAAGCACTTATATTTAGAATATATAAAGGTTTCACAACTGAACAGAAAAAATAAACAATCAGAAAATAGTAAAATACACGAAGAGACATATCACTAGAGAGGATATATGGATGGCAGCTAAGCCCATGAAAAGAGGCTCAACTTCATTAGTCATTAAGGAAATGCATTAAAATCATGATGAGATATCACTACACATCTATCTCAACAATGGGGAAGAAATTGTGACTATCAAATGCTGATAAGGAGGTATAGAAACTAGATCTATCACACACCGCTATTGAGGCTATAAAATGGCATAGCCACTCTGGAAAATAAACTGTCTGTGTCGGCAGAATAATGGTCCCCAAATATATTCCCACCCTGATTCCTAAACCTGTGAATATGTCCCATTACTTAACAAAAGGGACTTTGCCAATGTGATTAAGGTTAAGGACCTTAGAGAAGGGATTATTACCCTGGATAATCTGGATGGGCTCAATCTAATCATGGATTCCTTAAAACCAAAGAACTTCTCCCAGCTTTATTTAGAGGTAAAGTTGGAGGGCAGAATAAGAGTTGGAGGGATGTGACATTTTTGTCTCTGAATCTTGACGATTAGAGCTATGAGCCAAGGAGTACAGGCAACCTCTAGGAGCCCAAAAAGGCAAGGCAATGGATTCCCTCTTGGCACCTTCAGAAAGAAACACAGTGCTGGCAGTGCTTGACCTGAGTCTATAAAGACCCATTTTGGACCTCTGGCCTCCAGAACTATAAGATGAGAAATATGAGGTATTTAAGCCCCTAAACTTGTGGTAATTTGTTAAAGCAGCAACCAAAAACTAACAAACCTAACAGATTTTTTCAGTGTTTTTTGAACACTAAATATAGTGTTCAATATAAATAAATATAAATTTATATAGTACATGTGCTGCCAAAGTGAGCACAGTATAAATTTATATATTCATACATAATATATATATACATAAATAAATATAAATTTACTATACAACTCAGCAATCACACTCTTGTGCATATATATCTCAGAGAAAAGAAAATTTATGTCCACACAACAACCTTTATGTGAAAGGTCATAGCAGCTTTATTTGTAATAGCCAGATATTGACAACAACTTAAATGCTCTCAGTGGGTGAACCCTTGAACTGTACTACATCCAAACCATGGAATACTATTCAGCAATAAAGCAGGGACAAACTATTGATAGTAACAACTTGGATGGATCCCAATGGCAGTTTGCTGAATGAAAAGGCCAATCTCAAAGCATCATATACGGTAGGGTTCAGGTTATATAACATTCTTGAAATGACAATACTGTAGAGTTAGAAAAAATGGATCTGTGATTATCAGCAGTTAGGGACAAGGTGTCAGGAGAAGGGGATGAGTGTGTCTATAAAGAGGAAGTTTACATAGGATATTTGAGGTGATGGAACAACTCTATGTCCTGAATGTGTTGGTGGTGATGAAATTGCATATAATTACACACACACAAATGAATGCATATAAAACTGATGACATCTAAATATGGTGTGGATTGTACTAATGTTAATTTCATTATTTGGATATTGTACTATAATTATGTAAGATGCAGTCATCAGGGGAATCTGGGTGAAGGGCATGTGGGACCTTTTTGATTAATTATGCAATCTTTTTGAGGATCTACAATTATTTCAAAATGAAAATTGAAAATATAATAGAAGAATATTTGGGGGGAGTTTCCTTGTCATTTGGAACTGTGAACAACCTTTCTAACTTTTAATCAAATTCTAGAGGGCCTGAGTGAAGTGATAGATGAACATAGTACTACAAAAATAAAAACTTCTGCCTGGTCACAAAAAAAAGCCAAAGAAAATAAAACAAAATTTGGCAAATTGGAAAAGTATTCACAACTTAAAGCTCAAAAGCTCAAAATTTTTAATATATAAAGGGCTCATAAAAATAGAGAAAAATGAGAATATCTTTAAGAATGATGAATTAACAAATGAACTTTAAGCTCATAGAAAATTTATATAAGAGAGCCATTTGAAAATATGCTTACATCCTCTCACAATGAGAGAGATGAAAGTTAAAATTGTAATAAGACACCGTTTCTCACCTGATAGATGGGCAGCATAAGATGCGTTTGGCAACACACTCTGCTGTCAGAGCTGTGGGGGAAATCAGTCATCTCACATGTCCCTGGTAGAAATGCAGATTAATAAACACCTGTAGGCATAGGTGGTAATTTCTAGGAAAATTACATATCCATTTACCCTTTGACCCAGCAATTACCCTTTTAGGAGTTGATGCTAAAAAACACACAGGTGAAAATATGAAAAGTCACATGCTCTAGGCATTCTTTGCAGGCAAATTCGAGATATCAGTAGAATTGAAACAACTCAGGTGGCCAGCAGTCTCCAAATAGGAGCTAGAATGAAGAAATCCGCTCTACTCCACAGTGGAGTGCTATCTAGTCACGGAAAGCAGTGAGGGATATCTCTATAGCTTTGTTTGGAGAGTTCTTGAGAGTATCTTATTGTTTTAAAATAATGAGTAGAAAAGGGTATAGCTTGTTACTCCTTATCTAAAGAAAAGTGAGGGGTGTGTGTGTGTGTATGTGTGTGTGTGCGTGAGCTTAACTCTAGTTGAGGGATGAAATAAGAATCTGATAAGAGGGACTGAGTTAGAAAGCTACAAAATTGATTTTGGAATCAGTCCTTGAAAACTTGAAAAGTGACATTGAACAAATAATCCTAAATATTTCCCTGTTTGGTGACTAATCACTCAGAGTGAAACTGATTCTCAAATCTTCTTCCATGGACTGAACATGTCCTAGTGGGACAACAACACAAAACATATCAAGTAAGTATATTGTTAGTAATAGTGCTATTATTTATTTGTTATTTGTCTGTTTTTGAGACTGTTGGGTGTGTGTATTTGGGGATTCATCAAATGGCTAAGTATATGGTATTCTATCATTCCTGTGTCCTGGAGTCCTGGGATTCAAACTAAAATGTCCAATCAATTGATCAATCAATCAATGGATAGCCATAGATAGAGGTAAATACATATTCATACACACATGTATATATAAAAATACATACATATATAAATATATGTAAATGTATATGTATGTTTATTTTTAAGCAAGTTTCCCCCAAAATGCCTTGGAAACATATCATAATACACCAGTAGTAAGGAACCCCATAGTTCACAGATTGTAGTCTTAAAATACTATTCTCATCAAAGGAAGCAGAACTCCTTTCAGAATGACCGATTTGAAGCAAGGGGCAAAAAATGTACAAGGGGATCTTGGAATATATTGTTATATGGGATAATAAGAACCCTATCAAGATGAGTAATGTTTTATCTAAACAAATTTGAAGTCAATTCAAGGAAGTCTTTATTGGCCCAAAATGTTACAATTTCAGAATTACTAAAATTAATTTCTGCTATGAATTTAAGGACATGAAATATGTATAAAACTATAGAATGCAATATGATACTGAAAGAAAAAATAACCTTGGTTACCATTGGAAACTTGAAGATAAAAGGAAAGAATTCAGCATTTTATCATGTCTTCCCACTCTACTAGGTCACCAAAAAGTAGATGAAGCAAAGTTTCTCTTTAGAGAAGTATTCTAGCAAATGAATAAAGAAGAAATGAAAGAATTGGAACATCATCATTGTGTAACACATAATGAATTCTTGCGCTAAGCACTGGTCTTTAACTACCGCTAACACTAGAAAAAGTGGCAGGTAAACACTTCATGTACCCCCATGGAAAACAAACAAACAAACAGTTTAAACCAGTCTTCCAAATCAATCCTGAATCTGATCAAGCCCCCAGATTCAATCTAGGAAAGAAGAGAGGAGAACAATATGTTAAACAATATATTTTATGTTTAACAACTGATGCCAAAAACAACCACGGGTTGTAATTAGCAAGATTCAAGTTATGGGAAGCTTTACAGGACAAAATGATTTGGATTCTTCAACAAATAACATTGTAAGGTGGATAGGGAAGATGAAAAGGAACTTAAGGTCTAACAAGAGTCTTAAGAAACACAACAGCAGGGGCACCTGGGTGGCTCAGTGGGTTAAAGCCTCTGCCTTCGGCTCCAGTCATGATCCCAGCGTCCTGGGATCAAGCCCCACATCAGGCTGTCTGCTCAGTGGGGAGCCTGCTCCCCCCCTCTCTCTGCCTGCCTCTCTGCTTACTTGTGATCTCTGTCAAATAAATTTAAAAAAAAGAAAGAAAGAAACACAACAGCAAGCTCCAACATACAGAATTTATCAGTATATCTGAATGCTGATCCAAAGAAACTTTTAAAATGACTCTTATGGAACAATTGGAAATGTGAACACTACCCATTATATTTTGGCTTGTGACGGTGGTTACATGACTCTATTTGTCAATACTCAAAGAACTCTATACCTAGTAGAGTGAATCTTCCGATATGTAAATTTCTAAAGCTCTAAACTAATGAGAGAAAAACAGATCTAGCAATATTCAAGACAGATAAAACTTAATTAAACTCAAATTAAACTTATAATGTGAAAACAGGGGTTTATTTTTTACCATTAGAAACACCAAACAATTTAATATAGACATTAAAAAATTAATAGAAAAAATAAACACCTCAATAATGTTTCATAGGATTTAACATTTGTGTTAAGACTCTTACTAAAAGATGAATAAGACTTCCTTCACTGGACAAGTAAATCTATGAAAGTCATACAACAAATATCACATTTAGAGGTGAAATTTTGAAAGCTCTTTGAGATCTAGAGCAAGACAAGAATACCCACTGTCACAGATTGGGTCTTCTGGAAAGCAGACACTGAGATAAAATCACAACCAGTATCTAAAACATGAAATAGAGTAAAAAAATAATAAGAACTTGGATGCTTAATGAGGTTAAAAGTATTTGGTGAAAATTTTGTTTCAATTCTATGTATGTCTAGCAGATCCTGATGTAAAACCTGTTTTTTGTTGTGCTTCACATCTCAGAAGTATGAGGAAAACTGCAGAGAATAGAGCCGAAACTACCCACATAAATTTGGGAAGATTCCCCCACCCCCACATTCCCTCCACCCCCCCATTTCTGTACTTCCTTTAGCTTTCTTTCCAACATTATTTAACTACTTGCAGTTCCTTTTAAGTTGTTATTTAGATTCCAATTAGTTAACATACGTGTAATACTAGTTTCAAGTGTACAATGTAGTGATTCACCACTTTCATACAATACCCTGCGGTCATCAGGACAAGTGTGCTCCTTAATCCCCATCACCTATTTCACCCATCCCCCCACCCGCCTCCCCTCTAGTAACCATCAGTGTGTTCTCTAGAGTTAAGAGTCTGTTTGATGACTTGCCTCTCTTTTTTTACCCCTACAGTCGTTTGTTTTGTTTCTTAAATTCCACATATGAGTGTGATCATATGGTGTTTGTCTTTCTCTCACTGACTTATTTCACTTAGTGTAATACACTCTAGCTCCAACCACATTGTTGCATATGGCAAGATTTCCTTCTTTATTATGGCTGAGTAGTATTCCATTGTATATACCATTCATCAGTCATTGGACATTTGGGCTCTTTCCATAATTTGGTTATTGTTGATAATGCTGCTATAAACATTAGGATACATGTATCCCCTTGAATTAGTTGTTTTGTATTCTTTGGGTAAATACCTAGTAGTGTGATTGCTGGATTGTGGGGTAATTCTATTTTTAACTTTTGGGGGGAAACTCCATGTTGTTTTCCAGAGTGGCTGGACTGGTCTGCATTCCCACTAAGAGTATGAGAGTGTCCCCTTTCTCCACATCCTCGCCAACACCTGCTGTTTCTTGTGTTGTTAATTCTGGAAATTCTGACCCACGTGAGGGGATATCTCATTGTGGTTTTGCAGTTTTTAGAGAGCACAGTATAACTTCAGGTCCTGCGTGTTTGCAAATGCAAATCCTCCCCCTAGTTACCCACCTAGTGCATTTCTCCAGGTGGTTTAATTCCCAGTTTTAGTGCATTCCCTGCCAAGCCGACTCGCTTCTACCTCTGTGTGCCCTTGAATAACCCCCCACTCTACTTGGCTCAGGATGTTTCAATTATTTGCGACAAGCTTCTTTATGTCTGCACCAGGTGCTCTTTGAAGCGTTTTGAAGTATTGTACCTCAACTGTCTTTTTCATTAGGATAATAGATATTTGATGAAAGTGGGAAAGGGAGAGAGGGAGGGAAGAAGGAACTGAGCCCAGAGTAGCAGAAGAACATTTCCAGTAATGTCTTTATTTAGGCTTGAGCAGAGGGTGTGGGCTTGAAGAGAGCCTGAGAACGGGGATTCCTCCCAACACCGCCTGTCACTCACTGCCTGCCAAGCCCAGCAGCAAACACGCTGAGCTGTACTTTCCCACATGGAACCCTGTCACCTAGACAATGACATGCCCTCACGGGGCTACTTTCTGTAATAAGAAATGAGCCACAGAGGTATTTTGGCAAACAGGCAGGGTAGAACTGTCAAATTATCCTCTGCTCTGGGGTAGCCGGAGAAGCTCAGCTTCTGTAGTCATCTGTGTCTCATTACTTTGTTAACTTTATTAGCTCTGTGAATGCTGTGTCGACCCTGATGGTGACAACCTACAGGGAACTACTTGAACATGAACTCTAGTATTTTCCCCACCAAAGTTCCAGAGGTGTTTCACTAGTGAATTGGAAAAAGAAGCTCTTCATGGGAGATCATAGAAACCACTCTTTCTCTAATAATTCTGAAAACATTTTCTAAGATGAGAGCTCAGAACTTTTCCTTTGGAAAGGAGCTATGAACCATAATGACCCAAGTTCTAATGACTTCATGAAATCTTATTTGTAAATAGGAAATGGAGGAAAAAGAATTAAAATCAGTTCTGTTAGTAAAATTATTCTTGAAATCCATTTAGGGAGGTGGTGGTAAAAGGCAAAAGGTAGCTTTTAACCAAGACTGAGGAAATACCAGATTGACCCTCTTTGCATAAACAAATAGAAAAGTGGACAAAATAGGTGAAAGAATTGTTTCATGTGGGCAGGAAAAGACTGTGATCTTTGAGTGAGGAGAAAGAAATGAGGTGAGCTGTACAATCATGCTAGATTTCTGAGCCACTTTCCAGAGAAGGGCTTTCTTGTGGAAGGATAGGAGAGTCCAAGCATGGAACCGTAGTCTCACTGAGTTGAGGACAGATACTAGAGTTCATGGAGGCTGAGACAGCTACAATTTCCAGGGCAGGTATCACAGAGGAAGAAGCCAGAGAGAAAAAGCAAGAGACCTTTTTATAGGTTTTCCTTTGAATCTTTGTGTGTATAGAGGGGGATTCCCCACAAAGCCAGGCAAAGAATGACTAAGGACTTGTGAGCTGAGGAATTGTGACTAAGGACTTGTACACTGAGCAAATGTCCACACTCACGCAAGGAGAAGAAACTTCTTAGCTCCCACCAGCCAGAGTAGAGGGGCCTCCCTGATCGTCAGTGATGTCCAGAAAGCATCCCAGGAGGAAATCTTACTAGTAGGGCTAAACTCTTTAAAAACAAACCTAGAGGGGCACCTGGGTGGCTCAGTCAGTTAAGCCGCTGGCTTCCACCCAGGTCATGATCCCAAGGGTCTTGGGATTGAGCCCCGAATCGGGCTCCTTGCTCAGCAGGGAGCCTGCTTCACCCTCTCCTCCCTAACTCATGTTCTCTCTCTCTCTATCTCTGACTGTCTTTCTCTCTCTCTCAAATAAATACATAAAATCTTTGAAAAAAAAAACTAGAGAGAAAAATATTCAACATCTTAAAAGCTTTACTGAGATATAGTTCCCCAACTAAGATTACATAGTTTGGCAGTTCCTTGAAATGCTAAACATAAGGATGCCAGAGTCCCAACAATTCCACTGGTAAGTATCTACCCCAAAGAAAAGAAAAGCACAATTCCACACAAAAACTTGAACATAAATGTTCATAGCAGCATTAGTCATAAATACCTAAAAACTAGAAACAATCCAATGAACATCAGCCGATGAATAACTAGATAGAAGGTGTTCTAGCTATCCAGGGAGATATTATTGGACAATAGAAAGGAACAAATGCTGAGATATCCTCCATTGTGGGCAGCCCTTGGAAACGTGATGCTAAGGGACGGAAGTCAAACACAAAAGCTACATACATTGTATGGTTTCACTTATATGAAATATCAGTATAGGCAAATGTACAGAGACGGAGAACAACCTAGGGCTGGGGAGGGGTAGGTGGGGAATTGGAAGTGACTGGTAATTTAGGGAGTGATGAAATATGCTCAAGTTAGATTATAATGGCTGCACAGTTCTATGAATATACCAAAAAACATTGAATTATACACTCTAAACAGGTGATTATATGCTATGTAAATTATGTCTCAGTAAAGCTAAGGGTTTGGGGTTTTTTTGCCCCATGAGTTTTAAAGGGTATAAAAACTAGATACAGTACCTGGTCCTGCATTGGATGTTCTCAAACAAATGATGAATTATTAAGAATGGCTGGGGACATTTGAATATCGGATGGGCATTATTGAAACAAAAAATCCTAAATATTGGCATGGCAACCAGAGAGGTAAATGTTATTCCTCCCAAATAATAAAATAAATGCAGTAACCATAACAGAAAAATCCCAGGTAATTTTCTAAAACACATACTTGAAACAATTGGTTAAATTAAAGACAAAACATAACAATTGTGTGTGTGTGTGTGTGTGTGTATCTGTGTATACGCATGTATGAAAGTTTGGAAGGACACACAGAAATATACATTTAACTGTGGTAAACTCGAGGTAGCAGGAATATCATGTTTCAATTTTCTCATCATTTCTTTCCTTTCTTCTTCAATTCTTTACACTGTACACATTACTAATGTTATAATACTATGACACTTTATTTTTATGTTTTATATATTTCCAACATATGCACTGTAGAGGACAGAGTGACAAACTTCCATGAACCCCCAGGCTGCTTTGACATTTATCAACACAGCCTACTCTCTTTTATCTGAAACCCACCCACCGTCTCTTCTCATGACTCCTTGTGTTATTTGGAAGCAAATTAAAATGTTATTTTTAATTCGAAGATTATTATCGACTTGATACTTAATTAACTTCACATAAATGCTTGGGTGAAGGCCTATTAAGGTACATATCAAACCATGACTGAGAATGGAATAGGAGGACAGTGGAAGGAGCAGGTCTTTACGATGAGAAAGCATTTGGGTAGAATTTTTTAAATCACGAAGCATGGAAAAATAACTTAAAAAAAAGAAACATCCCTCCCTTATACACAGGAGGCAGGAGATAAATTAATGGAAGGTGCCCTGAACTAGAACTCAAGGCATGAGCGTTTTACTTCTATCTCGGTCACCGTAGCCATTGTGTCTCTGAGTCATTGCCTGTAATTGCTCCGGAGGCTCAAGTAGATTATTCGTGCATTCCAATAATATCCTTGAGCATCTACTCTATGCCCCACGTTGTCCTCTTCGCAGGAGAGCCAGCGTGACTTCATTTCCATATTAGGCAGGACTCTTTTGGTTGTAAGTAAAAATAATTCAAACCCAAACTAAGCAAAAACCACAGAGGAGATGCAGGGGCTTGCACAAGCACAGAATCCAGGGATGACCTGACTTCACACGCACCTGGACTGAGGCTAACAGAATTTCATTGCGATCCTGTCCCTGAGCCCTCCACCTTTCTCTGCAGCTCTGCTTTTCCTTGTGTGATCTTCCGTTTTATGCAGGCTCTTTCACTATAAGGACCCCTGCTGGCTCCTGGATTACATCCTCATTGCTTCAAGACCTAGTGCTCTGGGGAATGCCCTTCCTCCTCTAGGTTTATCGTGATCCTGTCTCATCAATATCCTCTTGTATCAAGTCCGATTGGCATGCACCAAACACAGTGTCTGGCACCTTAGCTGCTATGTAAATGTTACCTCCTTCCACCTTCTGTCTCCAAGGATGCATTCCTCATGTTTGCCAGCCACATTGTTTCTTTGTTTGATTTTTCTTTTATTTTTAAAAAATAAATGTTGGTATTTTTATTTTTATCTATGATCTGTTTTCTGAGGCCACCATTTGGGAAAGATCCATGGCCCACTTTCTCATGAAAATATTCCAGGCTAATTTCCAATTGGATGCTTCTGCTTTGAACCATCAGAGATCCCACACGAGGCTACTTTGCAAAACGTCCCATGTTATGCACGCTCAGCACTGACGAGAGAAGCTGAGCCTGTGTTTTCACAGCGATCATTTCAGGCTGTACGTGCCCATGGTTCCCATCCCTCTTTACCAGAATTGCTATAGTTTCCCTATTATCCAATGGAAAGGTATGGCAGTAGAACAGTTTTTTTTTTTTTTTTTTCCTCCCCTAGGGCCCATATAAACATCTTTCCTCTCTATTTTCTCTCTTCTTAGAGTCAATGAGGTTTTCCAGAAAGGGTAGAACTTAAGAGGCAGACAATGTAAAATCCCTTTCATCATTCACTAGTTGGGGCTTTTTAGAAAGCCCTATGGTTCTTCTGAGCCTTGAGTTCTTGCAACGATCAATGGGGACAATAATGGACCTATCCCACAGCGTAGTTGGGAGGGTTCCATGAAAAAGAAAGCTTGCAAGCTTCTAGTGTAGTGCCTGGGACAGAGTAGCCACTCAGCACACGGAGGCCTCTGTCCTCTACAGCACTTTCAAATTTCTTTCTATAGATCTCACTTTACTTCTTGTCTAACTATTATTTTTCTGATCTTTGCTGCTCATTCACAAATCCCTAGAGCTTGTGAATCAGGTTTTGTTTCTTTTTCTTGCCCATGGAGCTGAGTACCATGTCTTTTCGTGAAGGGGGCCGCCCTAACAAATGATTTGTAGGTATATAAAATATGGTAAGTTTGATACTCTTATTCTTAAACTAAAGGTATGAGGGCATAAGCATCTAATAATCCTACTATTTGTGAGACTGTATTATATGATTTCTATTTACTTTCTCATCTAATCTAATGTGAACCTAGGTGTGGTTCCTTTCCCATTTTACAAATGAGGAAACTGAGGTTTGAACATACTAAGCACTTGCTACGAAGCATCTAGCAGGTGTGTGGAGGGCCTTGTCCTTAAGCTCAGGTCTGGTCACTCTGGACACTCAGCTCCTTTCACCCAGCTGGACTGCAGCACATCACCCATCTTCCAGGTAGGCCTGTGTCTAGGACATCGGCATCTTAGCCAGCTACAGTCCTAGTGGAATGAAAAGATAAGACTAAGCCATGAAGAGACTTTTAGACCATGGTACAGATGTATAACAACGTGGAAGCAAAGATGTGAGTTACTCACAAAGGCAGTCTGGGGAAAAACAGAAGTGACAAGAATTCCTCTCCAGCCCAGAAGCCCACTCAATAATACACATATAACCTCTTGTTCCAAGGCTCAGGCACAGGATCCATTCCCTGCTTTGTTCCCTCCTCCAAAGAACCTTTCCACATTAGCATCTCAGGCCTAGCCTGGATTCTCCGTGGCTATTTTGAGGCTTAGGTCTGTGCTCCACAATGACACCCCTCCTTGCCCTCCTGCTACAATCTGATGGCTCAGCTCCTTTCCAAATTTTGCCTTCCCTAGTGATCTAGTTACACTCTAAATTGTTGTGTGAACCTGTTTTCCCCACCTCTTTTCCATAAAGTAGCATCATGCCTTATTCCCAAGACCTAAAACTTAACAGCAGGGATATTCCTAACAGCAGGAAAACATTTTAACTCACTTTCTACTGGGTTTTTGCTACTTTAAACCTCCGAGCTTTCTCTTCCTGGTATCAAATTGGGTCACTGCAAGCCCAGCCCGGTGGCAGGGTGGATAGAGTGTGATCTAGGTTTCCTATCTCCTTACAAATACTATTTCTTTTCATCTTGCAAACAGGTCTTTGATATACATTCTGATGAAAAATTTGAGATTCGGGGAAGTTAGGTAATTTGTCCAACATTTTAGTAGATTGGTCTGATTCCAGAACTCAGGCTGACATTCTGGAGACATTCCGGGGGCTGCACTTTGGCCTTCTGGAAGCGAAGATGGGTCCCGAATCTGATGAACCGGTGGGGCAGGAATCTACTTCTGTGTCGCCCGGTTAGATCTCTTTGCCATGTGCTACTCAGATAACTGAGATCACGTATGGCCAGAGGAGACAGGACTGGAACCTGCGGAAGCTCCTACACAGGGATAAAGGGGGAGCACTAGAGGCTTTGACCTGGGCAGAGACATCCCACTTAGGGTCCCTGGTATCTGGCAAATAGCTTCACCCTCCTTATTCCCCCACTCTTTGACATTTTACTCCCCTTGCAAGCTTTCCCTTTCATGCCCCCATAACGTGTCTGCAGTGATTTAGGAAGGTTCATGTGCCTTCCCATGTCCCTCCAAGCTTGTAATTCCACAGGGCATGTTCTAAAAATAAAATGAATCTATTCTGAAGTAGGAACATTCATTTGCTCAGAGCTAAGCTTCTGGGAAGCTCCAGGCAGTCACCGACATATTTGCAGAACCTGGCCCATCTCTTATCAGCACTATACCTACGCCCCTAACCTAGAAACATTGCAGCTGGGACTTGTAGCTCTGCATGATGGGTGCAAGCTCTCCCTCCATTTTATGAAAGATAAAATACAGATTTAGTAAGGATCAAAGCAGATACCACTCTAAGCATGTTTAGAGCAGTGGCAGTAACTTGGAAGCCCCCAGTGAATAATTTGGGGAAGGGGAGATTGTAAGGAAGGGAAGCCAAATGGGCCTGCAGAGCCAGGAGCTATGGACAGATGCCACAAAGAAGTAGACTGTGATCATATGCAGACACTCTAACAGCCAGCTCTGTTCCAATATGAAACCACTTAGGAAGGTGGTGAGTTTCTTGTGGCTGGGAGTGGAGCTGGGGCAGCTGGAGCATAGCTGCTGTTGGGGAAGTGTTCTCCCAGTGAAAGCCTGGTCCATAGGCAGGCTGAGTTTTCCGTGCTGGGCTTGGCCCAGGGACTTAAGTTGCCAGGCAAATGTGGATGGGTCTAGCAATTAGCCCAATCTTGCCATCTTGAGAGGGCCATTCTGGACTGGTGTAAGGAAAGGACAATAGTTTTCAGCATCAGGAATCTGGCAGGTGATACTGACCCACCTTAGCAGGGAGCAGAAGAATGAATGAAGCAAAGCAGGACATTTGCCAGAATCTGAAAGAGTAGGACCAGCTTCTCATTCTGAGCAGAGTACTAGGTCAAGTCTTAGACCCAGCCAAGGGCAACCAGAATGTTGTGCCCTCCACAAAAATGGTGTGGAGGAAGATGAAGGAGAATGGAAGGGGGTGTTGGAGGCAGAGATGGCTTCCTTTGCTCAGGCCCTTTGGCAATGGGCATGAGGTTCTTCCAGAAGGATGGCCGGCATGACATTGCACCAGGAAGAGCATTTGTATCTGTGCCGAGTGAGGCGGGAAAGCGGGAGCCAACTCTGCTGGCCGCACTCAGTGACTGCAGCAGACCTTGCCTTCAGCTCTGAGACCACAGCATCTTATGGCCTGAGGAATTTGGGCTTTAGCCTAATCTGTGTTAGATTCGCTCAGTGGTGTCAGTCCTGGATCTAAAACAGTGATTCTTAAAGCTTACTGTGTGTCAGCCTCACTTGGAGGGCTTTTTAACCCCAGATGGCTGACTTCACCCCTGCATTTCCAATTCAGCAGGTATGGAAGGGCTTGAGAAACTTCCTAAGAAGTTCCCAGGGATGCTCATCTTGCTGGTCCAGAGAACACTCTTTGAGTAGCTCTGGTCTAAAGGAATGCTAAGCCAAAGAGAACCCAGAAAACTGAAGCTTACTTTCCTCCAAACCTTATTCAACAAATGTAATACCTTCTTGATTTCAGTTACCATGCCAAAAACTAAAGATATTACAGGATACAGAATCCCTGATGTCAGGTGCCTTAGAGTATATCAACACATAAATGGGCAGAGACAAAGCAGGTAATTGCCAAGAGGGGTAATTACTGGGGGCAGTAAAACGGTGAGCACTTGTACACATGGGTACAGAGACATACAGTCCTGGGGATGCTAGAGACAATTTCTAGAACGTGTGACCTTGAACCTGGGAAATTGATTTTAGGGACAAGAAACACTGCATCAACTCCTGGCTCTGGTTGACCATAGGCCAGTTAATTTTCTCTTAGTCTCAGATTCCTCATCAACTAAGTGGTCCTGAGTCATTCAACACCATGACCATGGGCATGTTCTAAGCACAGGGCCACAGAGTGAACAAGCCTGACAATCTCTCCCTGCTCACAAGAAGCTCATGCTCTGCTAGCAGCAGCAAGACCTGAGACAGAGCATTACCTGCAGATGCATAAATGAGCTGTGACAAAATGCAGTCAGGATGGGAAGGACAGGGAACAAGAAGGAAGACCGGATGATTTTAGGGGGATTGTCATGGAGGGCCTTTTAAGGAGGGAAGCTCTGAACTGAGACCCCGGAGGAGAATGAGGCTGTATTTGCCATGTGAGCTGTGCTATGGGGGTGGACATGCAAGTAGATATGACTTTAAGAACTCTGGCGGTTGGGTTGCCTGGGCAGCACATTTGGTTGGGTATCTGACTCTTGGTTTCAGCTTGGGTCTTGATCTCAGGATCTGGGATTGAACCCCATGTCGGGCTCCACACTTGGTGTGGACTCTGCTTGGGACTTTCTCTCCCTCTCTCCCTCTCCCTCTCTCTTCTTTCCATTCTCCCTCTCTTCTCCCTCTCTTCTCTCTCTCTCTCTCAAATAAATAAATCTTAAAAAAAAAAGAACTCTGATGTTCAACTGTCAATAAAATATGCTTATATTCATCACCATCATCCTTATTCTTCATGACCATAACTGTTGCTATTACATCACAATTTTTATAGTTACTGTAAGACCACGATGGCAAGTGCATGAGCAAAGGCCCAGGGGCACGTGGTCTCCCAGGCACATATGGAAAGGTCAAAGTTCAGTAGCACTAAAACGCACAGAATTCATGGGGTGGTAAACAGCAACACTTGAGAGCCCAGTAACACTTCTGTGGACCAGACCAGACCCTAGACTTTCTCTTCAGAAGCCACTGGAGAAATCTAGTAGCAAGGTGACATGTTCATATTTGTGTAGGAAAAGTCCCTGTAGGCTCTCTCTGTTCTGCCTGCAGTGTGGGGAGTAGGAGAAGGTGAACAAGACTGTGGGCGATGGGGAGAGGTCAACAGTGTGCACCAGGGTGCAGAGGTGGGGCACAGAGTGACAGATATTTCTGAGGAGTCAGGAGCAGAGTACAGTTGTCCATTGGCTTGGAGGGTGAAGGGGCATGGCCAATGGAGAAATCACCATCTGAACAGGACGTGCCTCTCCCCCACCCCACAGCAAGCTACAACCGAAGGAAGACAGACCCTGGAGGCAGGACTTTGGGGACCCTGCTGCGGGATGTCGGGCAGGTGATTTTGCCATGCAGTGCTCCTTTCTGTCAGATAGGATATTCTCCTGCTTCACGGGAAAGGGTATTGTGAGGACTGAGTCAGATGACAGGTATGAAAAGCACTTTGGCAATTGTAAAACACTTTTCAAATGCAAGGTGCTATTTTTATTACCCTCGGTTTCCCTGTATAGAATGTGACCCAATAACTGGAGGACGGTGTCTGTCTGCTCCGGAGGGAGCGACAAAAGAGGAGATGGCAGGCCCCCAGCTGCAGCTGCTGGGGCCTCTGGACCAGGCCTGAGCTAGCCCCCCAGGGGCCCACCCTTTCCCACACTGCCCTTAATGTGTCTCTCGTTTAAAATGATTTGCTAGGCAAAGCTGTGTACATCATCAGAGAAAGGCGGCAGCCTTGGATGATTCAATGGCTGCAAGGAAATAATCCCTATGGTCTCTAATGGGAGCTAAGAAGGCAATGACATGATTACCATGCATCCTCCCCCTATGAAGCCACGCAGGGCAGCTGGCGCCTGGTGCAGACAGGCACTCTCAGCGGGGGCATTCCCTGCGCAAAGCATTGATGAGAACTTAAGATGAATTCCTCTTTGTTGGGCTTTGGAAATGGAAACCTATTTAGGACTAGGCTGAGCACGTGGCGCTGTGGAAGTCCTTTTGCTCCTCAATGAGTTCCCCCCACCCCTGCCTCTCCTTTCCTTTCCTTTCCTTTGTTCTCCGCCCCCCCACCCCCCAGCTTCTACTTCCCTTTCTGGTCTGTCCATCTCCTACTGGGACAGCGCAAAGTAATCCCACAGGCACGTTCCCTAATAGGTTCGGAGCCCAGCCATTTAGCGACTTGGGCGTCCCCTGGAGCGCCCAGCCCCAGCCTGCCAGGGGTTCGCGGTGCAGGTGCCGCGGATGGGTAAGAAGCGCAGGAGGCCTGTCTTCACACTCACGCTTGCTTCTGTCCCGTGGAATGGGATCGCACATATTGACATGTGGCTCTGCCTGTCCTTGTAGATGTGTTTACAGGTGTGTGCCTTGTGGCTCAGCATGGCCTTCTGTCCCGTCCTTCACCCCAGCCAAGCCTTCTGAGGACTTGTTCCGAGTGCAGCAATGTTTGTACTGTGAGTCTCCTGAGGTTCCACGGGAATCTGCAAACATTGGCAAACTCATTTGCTATGAAGGATTTTACATCAAGACTCCTCCAAGGGCCACAACAAAATAGCTCAATCCCAAATTGCAAAAGAAGCTGTGGGTCTGCTCCAGGTTCTCTCCTTCCCTTCCCATGGGCTGAGCTGTCTTGCCTAGCCCAGCCCAGCTCCTCAGAGCTCCGCTCCCACTGTCTCTCAAATTGGAAACTTGAACCCTAGAGGAAATCCTGGATCTGGGCAAGCAGTCCCTGTGCTGGCTCTGCTCCTATGGTTGCCTTGCCTTCTCCCAGGGCCTCAGTTGGAATAGATTATGGCCTTTCCCCCCAGAGCTCATCCCCTTCCCAAGCTAAGCCATTGTCCATTCAAGGCTGCCCTGTTTCCTGCAGTAGGGACCACTGTCCTTGTTTGAGCCTCTGTACACAGCTGACGTTTGCATTAATTCAACAAATATTTACTTCTTAGCAATTACTGGGGATACAAATGAATATAAGACATAGCTCCTGCCTGTAACCTACTATCTAGAGGAGTGAACAAGCGACTGAGAGATGTAAACAAATAAGGACAGTCTATTATTTTAGGATTGCTTTGTAATTTGAAAATGTTTGCATTTACTGAAATTTGTCTTTGAAGAATTGGAATGGAATAGAGCATCTGATTCATAATTCCCAGGGATCTCCTGTTATTACTGAGAGTCGCAATAATATCACAAGCCTTACCACCATCTCACCATATCTGGAGCACTAGCCCCATTATATAGTGGGGAAACTGAGGCACAAATCATTTAAATGACTTGCCAAAGGCCAGACATGGAGAAAGCAGCAGAGCTATACATCACATACTTGCTGATTTGATGCTAATAGCCTCCCTCTTTACCCTGCTCTAACCTGTCTCCCTCTGATACTCTCCTTTTCCCAATGGGACTTGTCATCAGCCTGCCAAATGGTGGAGAGTGACCCTTTTTAGGTCATCGAAATGCAAGACTTTAAGTTCTGAAGTCAGGCCAGCCTCAGACATGTGACATGACAGGAACATTTCCCGATTCAGAGGATCATTAAAGGAAATGAAAGCCGGCAGATCATTGTTATGCATGAGGAAACAACATAAATGGGAAAATCTATGAACATCATATCCATAAGTCTCTGGGAAATTTGCAGCGGAAACAAATGGGCCACAGTATGAATGGGTAATGCTTCACCAATGGGAATCTGGGAACCTTGGGGGCCAACCTCACAGCAGAATGATCTATTTGTTCAGTATGAAATGAATTGTCTGCCAAAACAGAGGAAAGGCAGTATAACCACCTGCTCCTTGACCATAAGATCTGTGCATCTGGGTTTTGACTTCTGGAAGATGAAGGAATGCTTAAGCATATTCCTCTGGGCATATGGGAGATATATGGTAGATTCTTCCACAGGTGTCCCTGAGATCCTGGCAGAGTTTGGAGATTAGTGTTTGTTCCATGCTCCTCAGGTTCTTCCTAAAGGCGGGAATTAGGAGATAAGGCTCCTTTAGGAAGTTGGACATGGCATCCAGCACAATGCCTCAGAGGGCAGGGATTATTCAGCTAGCCCCAGTCCTTTCTGATAAAAGGACAGTTCCTGGTCAATCGGTGGGATATTTGATTGTCAAGATTTCCATTCTAACCCTACTTAAGCATATTCTGAATTTTCTCCAAATCCTTATCTACTTGGGAATACAGTTCCACTTCTACTAAAAAAAGTATCTTCCTCATGCGGATCTGATTGATCCATTATTGGCAAGCCCACAGTCCCTCCCCTTGGGGTCCTTAGTTCTCCTCTGGGAAGTGTGAATCACATGCAAAACACACTGGAATCAGTTTGTCCTTGCCCAGCATGTACTGCTTCAGGATTTTCCAACAGGAATCCTCTGGACGGTTACATATTCTCTTCTTTGGATTCCATAATTTTACAGAGGAGAGGCTCAGGGAAACTTCTATAATATAGTATAATCTCATCTCTTTTTTTTAAAAAAAGAAGAATCATGAGTTAACCTTTAGTGAATGTTTAAGTGCACAAACTATAGGAAGTACTTATCGTATATTATCTCATCTAATCCTCACACATACATTCATACCAGAAACACTACAATTTCCATTTTGTAAGTGCAGAGACTAAGAGTCAAAGAGCTGATAGTACAGAACCAGGCATTTGCACCCAGGTGCCTCTGACTTCAAAGTCTGTACCCTTGGCCACTCTGCTCCGGGCTGATTCAGAACTCCTTTTTACAAATTAGAGGATTAAATGCGCTGAGATACACTCAGTAAAAAACCTTATTTAATGTTGCTTGGCATGAAACAACATTGACAGCTTTGCTAAGCTCTGCCAGGGACCATTACTATAGTCAGCAGGTACATCCCTTCCTGACCTATGTGCTCAGAACAGGACAATTGTGTAGAAATTGTAATAGTCGTATTGCTGGTGGTAATGTTGATGTTGATGGCAGAATTTACTGAGGGACTAGTATGTGCTAGGTGCTTTGCATGGTGTAGCTCATCTAATCTTCCCAATTACAATAAAGAATGAGTCCTATTATTATCCTGTTCAGTAGATGGGGACACTGGAACAATCAAGACCTATGTTGCCCAAGATTATACCACTAGGAAATGGTAGAACAGGGATTTGTACCCAGACTTGTCTGAATTCTCAGCCCCTTGGATGGTGTCTGCTTTTGTCCTTCCCTTGGAGGGTGGCCAGTCCAGCCTAGTGGAGCCCCACCCACCCTGATAGCTCAGACTCTCAAAAGACCTGATGATTTTCTTTCAAGGTCTTGAGCACATCAGAAAAGGCAGGCCCCTTTGTCCATCTGTCCATCTGCCTTCTAGACTGCAAAGCATGAGAGCCTGTGTGGGCTCTGCTGTCAGCCAGAGAGCTCTTCTGTGGAGCCTGTGAGGGAAAGAAAGTCCCACAAGCCCCATTGCAGCAGTGTGGGCATTGCTCTGTGTGGAGCCCTATAGACCAGGAGTAGATTAAAGCTCCAAGATACACGAATTTCAAAATTGAAGCAATAAAGCACATTTTTTTTTCTCGGCTTGCAATTGCCCCTTAATTGGACCATGAATAGCAATTACACTATAAACCTAACAGGAATGTGTGGGTAATTAGAGTATGTCTTGGGCGGTGGGTTTTAATGGAGGAACCCGGGTAATCATTGAGTGACTTTCACCCTCTACCAAGTGATAAAATCATCATGAAACGCCTATCAATCACTCAGAAAAATTGCAAGTGTGATTTTAATTCCTGCTAGAATAGGTCTAAGAAGGCTGGAAAGCCACTGTGCCCAGAAGGCTCTGTGTCCTTGAAGAAGTGGGACAAGCAGAAGCAGAGGTGTCCCCACGTTTTGGGAACTTACAATGTCCTGTCTGCAGCTGCTTGCACACATCACTTGTTTCAGTCCTCAGTATGGCTTTGTGGGGAGTATATCTTTATGCCCATTGCCTGAATAGAGACAGTGAGACTCATAGTAATTTAAACTCCTACAGCTAGGGAGAGACTGATCAGAATTTAGATCCAAGAGTTTCACTTAGGTCAAGCTTAACATTCATGACCTTTCAATGCGACAGCTGCTCAAGACTTACTGAGCACTTATGATGGGCAGCGCTTTCTATAAATCATGTGATTTTGTACTTTCAACAGCTCAATGGGGTAGGTTTTTCCAAAAAATCACATTTATGAGCAAAAAAGTAGATATTTGATAGGAATAGTAATTCTTATCTTGGACTATCAGCTTCCTCTACCCTTCTCATCACAATCACACACAAACACACACTCACACACACACCCTATTTCTTCTGTCCCCCATTCTACTTTCCAGTAGCTGAAGCCCCATTTTACAGATAATACAAGAGATAACTTCAAGGATTGGAGAAATGGCATGAGAAATGGAAGGCTCCCCCCAAAAAATAAGCCACTGAAGCAGCTACCATTGTCAGAAGCTGAGTCACCTCCCAGGGACTAGAAAACAGGGTAGACTGCACACACCAGCATAATCTCAACCGAGGAGCAACAAAGCGGGTATTTACCTATCAACTATTTATCTGCCAACTTCGCAAGTCATAATTGGGGTTCCTGGAGGATCCATGCTTCTAGCTCACAGTGAACATAGCAAAATGGGTTCCCTAGGAGAAGCCCCTCAGCAAACCAGGTCAGGCACTTACAGGTGTTAAGTCAGGAGCAGGGCACCAGTCCAACAGCAAAGGAACAAGCTGGTCTTCAATGGACCAAGAGCAATAGAGAGGCAACAGAAAGCAGATTTTGGAACCAGATAGACCTGGCTAGGTAGGTTTGCTATGTCGTCCTCTGGCAGAGATTGACCTAAGCTATGGGTTCGCTATTTTTCATTCAGTTCAGTTCAACTCAACTCACATGGGAGCCAGGGGATGGATGCCCACATCACAGGGTAGAGTAGAAAATTCC
This sequence comes from Mustela lutreola, assembly GCF_030435805.1. Lineage (NCBI taxonomy): Eukaryota > Metazoa > Chordata > Mammalia > Carnivora > Mustelidae > Mustela > Mustela lutreola. Next base: position 43,559,844 of record NC_081293.1, read on the forward strand.
AAGGGTTAAAATTTATCAGATCTTGACTCTGCACTTACCTGGCATACAGGTCAAGATAGTAATTCACCCCATGCCTTGGAAACTGCCTTAAGACCTAACAATAAGAGGCAGTTTCTGGTCTAGTCAAAATATCAAATCAATCATTTAGGTTTTCTAAAGTAGGAATGCGTAATTTGCAACTTCTCTATCTCGGGGGTCATAGAGGCCTTAGACAGTCTACTGAAATCTCTTAGCTCCCATCCCAGAAATACACACAGAAGCTACAAAAAGACATCTACAGAAAGCAGATGGGACATTTCCACAATCATCTGGGGGAATCAATACGTAAGTCCAAGGACATTTATTGAATTTGCTGGGTTTTTGCCTGCTGTGTACATTCTCAAGTCCTAATCCTGGTCTTGATGTAAGTCCACCACGTAGGATTCTTGGAAAAAAAGCATCCTGAATGGTGTCTATGAGTGGCTGAGGGCCAAAGAGGACCCTTATTATTTCTTCCAGTTCCCAGCAGCATCAGGACCATATGCTTCAGTAGGGACAAAAGCATTTCGTGAATCATTTGCTCAGTTGGGCTTTGGGCCATTGGTTTCTCTTCATGTCAGCGTCCTCCCAGAAAATGATTTAGGTCAAACTCAAGGATAAATGCTGACTGGTTTATTCCAAGCTTTCAAGTATAAGAAAAGCAGTGATGGAAAATAGAAACCAAGATTGGAGTTACTTAACCTGGCTAAGAGATGTCAGTTTTCCATGGGAAAAACAAACAAACAAACAACACCAATCTGTAAACATCTTGGCTCTAATATTGGCTTGTTCCTTTTGGGAAAGGAAACCTCCACATGGGGGTGATATAATATTTCACCACCTTTTTATAATTGAATTCCTAAATTTTGCTTGCTAAGATTCCTCTTCCTTATGAAGCAGAATAGGTCAGAACTATGCAGCAGCGAGACCCATAACTTGACATTGCCCTGTGTCCTCATTTTCTTCTCCCTTTATTCCCTCCTACAATATTTCAGGATGGAGAGACCCATTCAAAGCTTCAGAGGAGGAGTCCTACTATTTCTACTCTGTCCCAAGGGGCTCTTCAATGTAAGAAAAGACTCTGTCCCACTGGGACTTCGGGGGACTGAGGAGGATCACTTAACCCCAGGTTTACTGCAGAGCAACCTCCTCCCCACCCCCATCACCAAGCTCTCTTTCTGTGGAAGAGAAATCTGCTACCATCTGTATGTGACAAGAACAAGTGGCTAGGGGACTGTTTGAGTCACTGGTAAGGATTTATTTCTCCTTTAGAGATTAAAATAGAGGCATATTTTATGTCTTTTTCCCATCTTCCGTGTTTCTCTCTTACCTTCATTTGTCCTCCATAAAGTATATAGTTATCAACAGGCCTCTCAAATGTCATACAACCAGGGAACACATTGGAGACCCAAGGGTGACAGAAAAATAACAAGAATTTTACCTGTCCTCATACCCCCAATCTCCGGATAGACATCCCTATAGATCAGCACGTTGTGAAGTTATGGACACAAGGGCTTGGGAACCAGGTAATCCTGGTCAGAGAGCTGAGCTTCATGCTACCTGGGTGACCCTGGGCAAGGCTTTCTCTGAGTGTCTGTTTCCTCAGAGCAAAGTGGTGACACTCATATCTGTTGGGGTTCTTGAGAGGATCATATGAAATGACATATGTGAAATACTGGATTTTACGTGCCCGATAAATGTGAGGGCTCCCCCCTACTGCTCCGGGTTCCTGGAAATCTCTGTCACCTTTCCGTGCCACGTGTTAAAGTATAACCACATCACAATGGATCCCACAAAAGTAGAAAAAGGGACACGTTTTTAAAAAGGATGTATAACCAGAGGAAACATACGTGACTTTGGAGATCTTACTGAGATGTCAGATAGGGTTTCCAGGTAAACAGCCAGTTAACCAGGTTTTTAGTTTGAATATGTCCAAACAGTGCAGAGGAATATATTTGCACTAAAAAAAAAAAAAAAAATCTATTGTTTATTCAAACTTCAAATTTAGCTGGATGTCTTGTATTTTTCCTTCCTAATTCTGGCAACCTCCTTGTGCATGCATTTCACTGCTCTGAGCTGCCCTACCTGCCTGATGAGTGTGAGAGCTCAAGAGCATCATTTAAATTAGGTAGCTTTAATTTGGATCCTGAGCCATGGTGACTGTCCTGCATAATCTTACTCATGTTTTAGGCAACTGCAGAAAGGTATTAACAAGCTTCAGGCAAGCAGAAACAAATATCTTCTTATGATATGTAGATTTGCCAAAAGCAGTACAATAGCAAAATGAAAACAGAGCAGCCAGAACCAGATAAACACGTTACCTCTTCATTCAGTGCCATCAATCTATAAAGGGAATTTAAAATTTTTGTCATAGGAGTATGGTGATACACTCCTGGAATATGTAGATTTGCCAGTAGCAATAGACAAGCAAAATGAAAACAGAGTGGCTGGAACCCATAGAATGTTTTTTACTTCTCTATCCAGGAGCATCAGTCTCCAAAGGAAATTTCAATATTTTATTTTGTTTTAAGAGAGTTTCTTTGTCTGTGCTAACACAAGAAGTTGGAGAAGGACAGAGAAGATTTGTCTAGCAGAGAGAAGGTGCAGTGTGGCTATCCAGATGCTGGATTTGTGGTTGCCCCTCCGTAGGGGAAAGTAGTTCTTTGGAGAGTAGAGACAGGTAGACTCTTAGAAGTATGTGCAGTAGGAAAATCTGAGCTCAGAGGGTAAATCCTATAATCTTGCCTTTAGATTGATATTTTTGAGCCATTTCCGTGTTTGCTGTTTTTTTGGTATTCCATCTATCTCTTGCTATGTAACAACTCTCCCTTCCATTGTTTAAAAACAATAACCACTGTTTATTATCTCTCAAAATTCTAGAGCCCACCTGGGGTTAGCTGGGGTGCCTTTGCTCCTCATTCAATTAGCGAGGATTACAATTATTTGCAGGCTTGACTAGGCTGGACCAAGCAAGATGACTCACTGAAATGATTAACGTTTAGGAGCACTGTTGGCTGGGAACTCAGTGGGGTGGTCAGCAGGAGAGCAGCCTGATCCTCTACCCAGCCTCTCCACACTGCTTGATGTACTCGCAGTGCAGCAACTGTGTTCCTAGGGCACACAAGCTGTATATCTCTTTAGGTCTAAATTTGCAAGTTATGCAGGGTCACTTCCACCACATTCTAACGGTCAAAGCAGATCCAAAGGCCAGCCCATGTTCAAGGGAAGGGGATTTGTCTTCACCTCTAGATGCAGGGAGTGGCAAAAAAAAAAAAAATAATAATAATAATTCAACACCACCTTTAATTATTCAGAGTTCATCCTGTGGACACAGATTATTTACATTCCTCTCACATGCAAAATACACTTCTCCACAACCCAGTGACCATAAAAATCTTATTTAATTATAGCATCAGACTTGGGCTTGAAGACCAGGATCTTATCATTTAATCATGTCCAAAAGTGTATGAAAAACACCCTGATGGATATGCCATTCTTTTTTTTTTTTTTTTTTAAAGATTTATTTATTTATTTGACAGAGAGAGAGATCACAAGTAGGCAGAGAGGCAGGCAGAGAGAGAGGAAGGGAAGCAGGCTCCCTGCTGAGCAGAGAGCCCGATGCGGGACTCGATCCCAGGACCCTGAGATCATGACCTGAGCCGAAGGCAGCGGCTTAACCCACTGAGCCACCCAGGCGCCCCTGGATATGCCATTCTTTAAGGGTAGGTCTTTAATGTGGTTCTTCTTGACTGGATGGCCTATGAATTAAAGAGAGCCCAGCGTGCAGTGGTAATAGACATAGAACAACAACTATAGAAACTCAACGTTCACAGGGGGAGGAAATGCCAGGCATATAAACATCATCATTTCAGAGCAATTCTGAATTCTGACTTGGCAAATGTCACAACTCCCCCTGCTCTGGGAGTAAGGGAGGTATACTGATCAGGACCTGGGTTTGCCCCCTCAGATCTTAGTTGTGTTAGATCTGTTTCTCTTCAGATCTTAGCTTTGTTGTCTGGGCCATTGGTTTCACCCTGAGTCATCTCTTCTGTATTGACTGTATTTTCTTATTTTCTGTATTCTTGATGCCCTGGCAATTGGAGATTTTAGACTGGAGAGATTGCCCCTTCTGGGGTTAGCTAACTCTTAGAGATAGGAAACTCCCTCCTCTTCTACTATACCTCTGACATCAACCAATTTAGAGCCGATACACGCAACCATGTATTTTTCCGAACTCTTACACACCCATACCACTTTTGCCCGAAATCATACCAGGGCCAACTAGGGACTACTTGAATACACCAGAGTCCACCTGAAATTATATAAACTATCTAATCCTGGGCTTACTCAGCTTATCTACCCTACCTCACCCATTCCTTCCTCCAAGAATCCTCATAAAGTCTCTCTGGATCATTCTTTCCCTTCTAGCCCTTCTCTGCTTCCTAACCATCTCGGGTCTATCTCCATGGTCCCACATGGTTTGGCATGCCTCCTCTTGCTTTTTGCTTTAGGGATCTGTGAATATAAGCTATGCCCTTCATGACAGTTATTTCCATGTCTGCTATCTTACCATACTTGATTAAAAAAAAAAAATGCTGGGTACATTTTATTACATCTCCTTTCACCTAAAAAAATGATCCATGTTTACAGTGGAATAGCTTTCTCAGGCTCTTTCCTATCTAAAAAAGACTGGGTTATAGAGGTGTTCTCATTACGTGTTAGTCAGCGTTTGATCATGAAGGAGATCTATGGCAAGTACTGTAGAATGTGGGATTTATTATAGTAACTAACCTCCACAGTTGTGGAGGAATTGTGTCAGTGAAGATCTAACAGGGAAAGTTAGATGAACAGAGGAAAGGCACAGACTGAGTCTCCTGGACATATGAAGCAAGTGGACAAGATGAAGTTGCTGAAAAACTTTATCAAAGTGGACTGTGGAGAGGATATGGGGGAGACTTCCAAGGAAAGCTATCACTTTTATGTGGCTGCTGCCTTTGAGGGACCATAGAGCAGTGTCTGATGGGACCACTGGGACAACTGGTAAGTCTCAGAGCCAAGATCCAGAAGATATGGACACAGAGCAGATGAGACCTAGGATCAGTTGGAAGCCATCTGTGTTTGACCTCCATCTAGTCTTTGGCATACTTGTCTTTACTCCAGACATTCAATTTTGTTCTCCTTTCCAGAGGACAGGCCCTCCTGCACCTGTGACAGGAGAATGTTTCTCCTTCTCAGAGTCTTTGTGGACAGAGTTGGTTTGTAGTGCCTGAGTTACTCTCCCTGTCTCGGCATTATCTACCTCCCCTTCACCCTATGGTCCAAGACAGAACAGGCAATTGACAGACTATAATAGAGGACCCCCTGCAGCTCATTCCTTCATTTCCTCCTTCCCTTTCTTCTTGCTTTCTGTGCTTTCTTTATGCTGGCCTCATGCACTGAGGACCTGCGATGCGCTAATGCTGGGCTGGGTGATGGGGCAGATCACACCGGAGGGACTGAGTGAAGATGCAGCTTCGTGTATCTGTGGCTGCTTGCCTTATTTATTCACCCAACGGTTGTAATTTGAGATAGTGTTTGTGGGACTTTGTGTGGGGGTGAGAGAGGCAGCCATCTCCTTCTCTAGCAGCGGACAGAAGACACAGACACTTGCAAAGAGGCACAGCAGATATTGCAAAGACCACAGGGGAGTTGAGGACAAAGTGCTGGAAGGCATTAAGGTTGAAAGGATACATTAAAGTTAGATTATGGGAGTCCTTTAATGCTTGTCTAAGGATTTGGACCTGTTTCTGTGCCTAATGGGAAGTCATTAAAGATTTTTGAGATGCAGGCGCCTATGGTAAGAGCTGGATTTTAGGGAAGTGCTATGCCATGGAAGGATTCAGAGCTGGAGACAGTGAGTTAGGCTTATCAGCTAGGGGCTGAGGGAGGGGAGCTGTCATTGAGTCATATGAGTGCTGGAGCTGGAGTCCCTGTGGTGTGCATACTCTTGGGCTGATTGCCAGTAACTCTAAGGTCTCACAGTTGAGGGTGTGGGAGGTACTGAGAAAAGGTCGTACCGTCCTGTTGGTGGCGACAGGTCTCAAGCTGGTGGGTTGAGGATGCTGTGATGTAAGGCCTGCTGGAAGAAAGGGTGTATGCAGGACTCAAGAGATGGTATCACACAAGACAAATTCACTTGGTCACACAAGGCCAGTAAACTGTTCTTTTGGCCATGTCCACTCTGACAAATGAACCTTTTCTTGCTACCAGATCAATAGTCACTGAACTAAAGAATTGTTGGAGATAATTTTTAACTCAGTGGAGCCTATTTCCTATAAATCATGTTTATTTATACATCTGTTCATTCACAAATATTGGTTAAGCATGTGCTGTAGCATCATGATAGGTAGTACATTAAAGGTGGGGGTGGGAGTGTGTGCCTGTCCTTTCCCCCATGAAATAATGGTGATGGTAGGTGGCAGTATATTCTTTCCTTTCCTTTTTTTTAAAAAAATAAATAATGCCTTTGTTTGGCGAAATAAAATATTGACAACCTGTTGTTAATATCCCACATCCCTCCCTAGTCCATGATTCTCTGGATAGAAATCATTGCTTTGAGACAAAGGCTACACATAGTTTTTATCCTGTTCAAATGTTTATTATGGACTTATAAAGGCAATGATGATATTCCTATCAAGTTTCTGCATGACCAGAATAGGAAAGTGTTCTAATATGCAAGTATCCAATATGCTGGACCACGGTCCAAAGCTTTCTGGAAAAAATGGTCAATGCCGTCAGGAGATGGATTAGGGAAGCAGCTGCCCACACAGAGGAAGGTTCTGGTGAAAGTAGAGACACCATAGTTCAGAGGACAGCAGGACTAGGGATCTGGAGCTGGCCAGCATGCTCTGAAGAGTAACACTGACAGACCTGGGGAGTATAGAAAAGAGTGGTTGGTATGGGGAAGCCATTCTTTTGGAATAGAAACAAATGAAAGACAGGTGTTTCATTAAAAATAAAAAAAAGTGATGGCTGAGACAAAGGTGAAAAGTAGCCCAAGAGTACTTATAAAAAGAACAACAACAACAAAAGCCCACAAAGTCACACTATTGTATTATAGAGACTTCTGGATGGTTTGTGTATGCCCCAGGATGCAGAACTAGGGATAGTAGGAGGAGACTACAAGAAACTCAGCTGGTCTTACTGTCAGAAGAAAAAAAAATATGCCAACTCTTGGCATTTACCCCGCATGGAATATACTGCTGTTTCTTCTACTTGCTCATTCAGTGTATAGCTCCTCATGTTGGAGCATTTGGTGCATCTCCAAACCACTAACATACCTGGCTCCTAGTGGGGGACAGGCAAGCACATTGAATGTAATTGAATGATTTACTGCTCAGGTGTTGATTGGCATCCACCACCGCAAGTTCTTGCACAATTCTTTCCAGGCCCACTCCGTTTTATTGATCCATAAGTAGGGATCACCCAGCATACTAAAATCTTAACTTGTATTCCCTCCAGTACAGGACTTCTTGAGATTAAAAAATAGCACTCTGCCTCAGTTTCTCCATATGTACAAGAGAAATTCCTGGGATTCCATAGCCTAAATGGTGACTAATTGAAGATACACAAAGATATGCCTCTTGTGGCATGACTGACATGACAATGATTGATTGACAATGAGTGAGGCTCAACAGAGTGGGGCAGAAATGGCAGGGAGGAAGGACGCAGCTCCTGTGGGATCAGATAAGGTTCCCAGGGGAGATGGTATTTGTGCTGAATTTGCTAGCAGGGAGAGGGGTAGAGGGGTGAGGTAGGAGGTGAGACAGGAGAAGACAGTTACACCCAACCTGAAAATATAGAAACAAGAAGGCTTGGGGAAGCTAAAGACATGATTTGACATGAGGGGAACACAAGGTTTGAGAGGGAGGGTTGAAGTGACAAAAGACAAAGCTGTACAAATACATAAAGGGTCATGATGATCTTCTGGGGCAGACTAAGGGGCTAGTGACATCCTATAGCCAACTGGGCTTCTTCTCAGGGTGGCCTATTCTGTGGGCCATAAAGCCTTCTAATGATGTGAGTTTCCCATCTTTAACACACATCTACTTAGATAATCCATATACAAAGGTACTGGCTTACAACAACTCAGATTTTTGGTGTGTTGTCTGCCATCAGAGTGATAGGACATTGGTTATCATGTTAGAAAGAGATCTTTATTTTCCCCTTCAAAATAAATGCTTTCTCTCCTCTCTTTTCTGCCTGTTTCTCTCATTTTGTTGGCAGTAAAAATCATGGCTTTGACAAATGATCAGGTGAGCTGCCTTCAGACTAAACAACAAAGGCGGTTTTTAAAAAATTATCATTTTATATTTAAAAATAAGCTTGGCTTATTCCAGTGTTCCTGTTTTCTAGACTGATGACATTTCAGGTGGGCCTCTGTTGTAAGAGTAAACACTCCAAATTGCTCCTTCTCCTTGTCAGCTTCTTAAATTGAGATTGTTTGCTTGGAGAATCGTATTTTGATAAATATATGTTTTAAAGTGAAGTTCCCTTCACCTCATACTCAACAGCAGGTATTAAAAGTCACCAAAAATTGACATCAGAAAGTAGGAAGATTGTCTTAGGGCCATGGGCATAAAAGGCTGAAGGACTCCAGATAGTTTTAATAAGATAATTAGATGCCATTGCCTGAGTCGAGGATTAGACTTCTCTCTTTCTCTCTCTTTATTTTTTTTTTTTCCCCAGGAGAAAGCACAGGAGAAATAATGATTCTTAAAACCATCAGAGCAAAAAGAGATGGGAGGGGGGAATGAAGGAAAGGGAGGAGGAGGAGGGATGCCAATCAGAAAATTTGCAACCATTTGCATGATAAACAAACACAACCAGGAAGCTTGTCCTTATACAAAGGCTGGAGTTGAGGGCTGGCTGGCCTGAAAGGAGGTGGTTTACAATCTTGATAAAGCAGAAGGGAAGATGAGTCCCTCAGTCAGGTCACCCCCAGCCAGGCCTAAACCCTGCCAAGAGGTGGGCTTCCAACACTTTTCCTGAGAAAATGACCTTGCAGATAAGGTCCTTTACCCATTGCTTTTGTCCCAGGTGGTCTGGATGCTCACCACATCACTCCTGGGATCCTACTGTCTCCTGGAAGAGCAATCTTGGCTGCCAGCAGCCCCCTGGACTAAGGTGGTCCCACACATGGTAATGGGCTCCCACTCACTTTCTCAAGCATCACCCACCGGCTTCCCTGTCCTTAGTCTCCTGTCCCTTTTCTTTCCTTCTCATCTCTTCCTTCCAATGCTAAATAATTCCAAATAAATATGATGACTCTGCAAAGCAAAGTGCTCCTAAGTGAAATGACTATGGTCAAAAGTACTAGTTAGTCAACAACCAGCACTACTGCCAGGACCTCCCAGCACACCACACGTACAGAACTCAATGTGATAAGGCAGTGTCTCCTGTTATCCTCATACAAAACCTGGGAGGGGCAAGTTCTTTATACCCAAGACAGTTCGAGGCTGAGAAACACAAATACCATGCATGTGGTCACACAGCTAGTGACTGGCAGAGCCAGGTGTTGGGGCCCCCTGCACGTGGTCACTCTCTTGAATACTGAAGAGTAAGGGGCTGACCATCCATCCCTCTCATTGTTCACTTACCTGTGTGAGCATGAAACCCAGGATGCCTCTTTGGTATTTTCTGACCTCAGCAATTCTGACAAGTCTGATTTTCTGAATTTAATTTCTGCGACTCTTGATGAAAAAAATCAAAGAGTTGCCTTTCTGACCTTGCCCAAACCAACAGAACTCTCCAGGGCTCAAGCAACAGTGAACATGGAATTTGGAAACAGGCTTCTTGGGGATTGTGCCTACCTCTCCCAGAAGCCATTGACAGGTTCTAGATAAACACTCCGCCCTTCAGTTTCCTCATGGAAATAACGTCTTACTCGTGGAGCTCTGATGAGGGCTAAATGAAATCTTGTACATAAAAGACCGAAGACAAAACCTGACATAAAAATGTGCCAGGAAAATACAAGTCCCTTACTCCCTCACCTCCTCGGTAATCCCAGGCTTGTGCCAGGCACTGCTGGGAACGGCAGCAGCCTAGTACCACTGCTTAGTGTGTAATGTTCCCGGTGGCACCGCCAGAGAGAGGCACAGGCTGATTCTCCCTTGCTGAGAGCCCATACTGCAGGCAGCGGGGTGAACTGGGTGATTATGTTGTTGAGGGGTGACCTTAGAGTACAGGGACCTGGACAGGACCTTTTTCAGTTCGTGCACCTAGTCACCTTCCAGCCCTGGCCTCGAAGTATTTGGTATGATGCCTGACGGAGAGGAAATGGTTAATGCACATGGGTTCTTCTCTCCCTTTTATTTCCTCCCATGTTCAGATTTCAGGCCTCTTTAAGGAATTGCGCTCTGGCCTGAAGGATTGGGAAGATGAACAAAGCGAGCTCTGACCGTCTTCGGATCCTGGGACTCTGTCCAGGGAAAGGATGCCCACCGCCCTGAGGTGAGAGCCGCAGAAGAAGGGGCATGAAGGATGAGCCGTCTCCCTCCTCAGCGCTGGGTCAGGGAGGCAGAAAATCACAATCACCAGGAGCCGTTCTTCATTTTCTGCAATGAAATTTGGGAGGATCATCTTCAATCAGTGTCATTGCCGGGAAGGGAAGGAGCCACTTTATATGTTAACTCTGATTTCCCACAAAAAGAAAACCTTGATGAGGCCATCCTTCGGCATCTGCCATCGGCCCTTCATACCTGCCCCACCTGAGTCCCCTCCTCCCCGCCATATATGAAGAGCAGCTCATCCACTGGGCTGTCACTCTCTGTCAACCTCATCTCCACCTTGATTCCTGGGGGGTGCTCCTTTCCTGACACCCTCTGTCAGCGGGTGCAGCTCCCTGAGGTTTCTTGTTTTTCTTTCCTCTTACACATATGCCTCTAAGGGGCTCCCGTAACACTCCTCCACACATGGGTCATCACGGTTGGCCTCATTCCTGAGCCATGATGCCTCTCATATCCTTATTTCCTTTTTGCCTCATTTAAATTTTTTTTTATTTTTTTATTAACATATAATGTCTTATTAGCCCCATGGGTACAGGTCTGTGAATCGTCAGGCTTACACACTTCACAGCTCTCAGCACAGCACATACCTTCTGCAATGTCCATAACCCAACCACCCTCTCCATAATCCTCCCCCAGGCAACCCTCAGTTTGTTTTGTGAGATTAAGAGTCTCTTATGGCTTGTCTCCCTCCCAATCCCATCTTGTTTCATTATTTCCTTTCCTACCCCCCAAACGCCCCACTTTGCCTCTCAAATTCCTCATATCAGAGAGATCGTATGATAATTGTCTTTCTCTGACTGACTTATTTTGCTAAGCATAATACCCTCCAATTCCATCCACGTCATCGCAAATTTGCCTCATTTTTAAAGTTTGAGAAATTACACATTTGTCCTTTAGGCTATGGTTCCAACATGGAGCTTTGCTAAACTGCCTTGAGGTGCTCGACCTGAGATCCTGCCAATTTTATTCAAGTCATTAGAACTTCTCTTCCAGAGCTTTTCTAGTGGGATGACCATGTGTTTTACCCCAGTCCATAGGTGAAGCCTAAGTACAATCTAAAACATTCTGTAAGGATGAACCATCCCTCACCCTCTCCACAGCTGCCATTCCGGTTGGTGTAAGCCGATTTCATGGGTCATCTGCATTGTTGTAATAACTACTTGCCCAGTCTGTCTGCTCATGTCTTGCTTATCCTCCACATGCACCTCCACAGTCTGTTCTCAGAGCAGCAGCAACAGAGGGCTCATTAAGCCTCTGTGAGAACTGCCCAAAGTCCACTGATGGCTCTCTCCCCTCAGGAGCAGAAAGCTTTTGGCTTTCAACCCCATCCCACTTCACACGCTGCCTATCCTCTGACCTGGCCTCCTACCCTCCTACTCCACCTCTTGATTCCTTCTGGCTGTTTCCAGCATTTGAGGTAGACCTTTACTTCAGAGAAATGCTCTTCTCCCAGAAATCCACACAGGTTGGTTTTTTTTTTTTTTGGTTTTTGTTTGCTTGTTTGTTTTTTTCCTTTTTGTTCACTCCCTTTATTTGTTTCCCCACCAAAAAAAAAAAAAAAAAAAAAAATTCATTGAGGTCTTCAGTAAACACTCTTTTAAATTGCAACCTTTACTTCCTGCACACTGGTATCTATCATTCTTACTCCTCTTCCTGGCTTTATTGTTTTCTTCACAGAGCTTATCATCTTCTAACACAAGATATATTTTACTTATGTTTTGTCTGTCTCCTCCCAATCTATTCTACGCTCTATGAGGATGCAAGTGTTTTCTGAACCCCAGCACCTAGACCCCTTTCTGGTGCAGAGTGAGTCCTCAGTAAATGTGTGTGGAATAAATGCACTCCAGCCAAGACCAGGACCTGGGCCTCTCTCCATCCATCCCCTTATGGTTCGATTCCTCCCAACAACGCACATAGCCCTTGACCGGCCCCCTAGGTTGCCCTTTGCAGGACAACGATAAAGTCATAGTCCCTTCTTTCAGGAAAGAAATCTATTCTAACTTTTTTCAGGTCATTATTTATATCCTAACTCAAACTAGATTTTTCATTACCATGTGTCACCGACTTTAAGCAACTCTTTCGAGCACTGACAACCTTGGACACACCTGTTCCCCATTTAAGGGCCAGGATGGAGATGAAGGATGGCCCTGTTATTATTACAACTTGTCAAGAAACCTCATTGGTTTGATCAATCCAGACAACCTTCACTCAGAGGGAAGAGACAAATTAGTCATACTATTATTTAACAAGATGTCAAAGGCACAATTGGTTATTTGGCTGAAATAAAATAGCCTATCAGGTGAGTTGGTTTTGTTTAGAAATATGGCTTCCTTCTAAGATTCTACAAAGTCTACATATATACCCAGTTATTCAAATCCTTAGACAATAAGCCCAAGCTTGTCTTGTTTACTTGTCCTAAAATCAAGAACCTCTATTTCTGAGTGGACATGGAGGGGAATTCCTCGCCACTGTCCTATAATAGTATTTGTGAGTTTCAATAGCCAGATCAGCTGCATCTGAGACAGGGTAGGGAGCTAATAGTATTCATGGAGTGGCCATACTGGTTGAGCATTCTGCATGCATACTGTTACTTATTTCTCAGAATAGCCCTCTAAAATACGCTCTATCATCCCATTTTGCTGATGAGAAAACTGAGGTGCAGAGAGGTTCGGTAATTCTCCAGAGTTATTTGGTGTAGCATCAGAGCTGAGATTCATATCTAGCACTATCTGATTCTAAGCCCAGTTCCTTTAGTGTTTCAATCCCTATTCTCATTCTTTCTCTTGTAGGCTAGTTCTGTGGCCTGTTGGATAAGAGTCGTCTCTTGGATATGCTCCTTTTCTGACACACTGTGTCATCAATTGGAACTCCCTGAAGTAGCCAAAGAATTTAGAAGGAAGAGTAGATTGAATACCCAATGCATTCTCCTTGCCTGATTTTTGGGATGTATCTGCTTTCCAGCTACGTACACGAGCATTGAGAGATCAGCCATTCTTCGCTTAACATCCAAGGTCAGCATTACTTACTTAATTCTATATTAAGATTCAGCCAGTTGCTAGAAAGAGAAATCCACATTAAATGTCTTAAGGAATAAAGCAAATGTATTATATTGACCTCCTAAAAAGTCCCACGGGTAGCACCAATTTCAGCAATGGGGGAAAACAGATGCTTAGATGATGGCCCCAGGAATATGTCTCTCTTTTATCATGTTTCCATTTTCTTTCATGTCAGCATTTTGTCACTGAACTCTCCCCATCAGGTAGCAACTTGGTTACAATTAGCTACACGTATCTCACCTGAGCAATGCCAGAAGAAAGAGGCATTTTCTTTTTTATCATTTCCAGGAAAACTCGGGAACTGGGTCTTACTGGTCTGGCTAGGGTCATGTGGCCATCCTGAACTCATAAAATGCCCAGGATAATGGAACAATTTGGTTAACTAGACATAGAACAGAATGGGATCAGCCCCCCTCAGTCAACATGGATGAAAAGTTGGGAAAAGGCATTTTCAAAGGCAACTCAGAGTGTTATGTCTTCAATAGTGGCAAGTGGATACTGGATATCCAAAGAAAGTAATGCAAAACAGTACAAAACATCCAGTCAAAATGACAAATAGCTGTCAAACCTACTGTGTGATATAGGGTAGCTTGCATATGCTTTGTCCATCAGTTTGCTCTTCTATAAAGCAAACGTACAGTGTATCTCTCACAGCATTAGTTAAGGATCCAATGACACCAAATTTGAAATTGGTTAATTTCACAATTACTGATGCTTTGTAAATCCTCCAAATAGCCTTTTATTATTTTGCATTATAATGCCCCAGGCCTCATGAGTCTTCTTACACCTTCCTCTAGGCAACTTGATTGCCTTATTTTCCTTATGCCGCTGGTTCCTTATTTGAATGGCCTAGAATTTCACAGACAATTTTGATGATTTTTTGATGGCTACAGGTCCATAGGAAGCTGGAACTTTCAGAAAGGCTGTTACAAAAGCTGTTGGCAGTATCATTTTTCAGCGAGGGCTGCCTGTGTATGATTTGTGTGGACCCAGTATGAGGCAGAGGTACACAGCTCATTATCCTGTTAATCCTCTCACATGTTGCTATTTCTCCATAATCTCCTTTCCCCAAAGACAAGGAGGAAGAGGGAGACAACAGTAACGTACATAACAGATTGTGCTTTGATATACATGAAAGATCTGGGGTGGGGAAGAGCATCTTCTGTAGAAAATACTCCATAAAATGTGGCCCCGGTAGCAATTATCTGGTCGAAGACTATCTTTTGGGGGAAGTCATGTTAAATTAGCTATGGAGATAAGCTTCGGGACAGCTTCTTCTTTCTCTTTCTTCAAATCCATTCTGTAAATATTTCAGGAAAAGTGCTGAAAGCTGCCTCCCTGGTGGGGGATAGCATTGTTTTAGAAAACAGTTTATAAGCAATGCTCTTTGGAATGTTTAAAAAAAAAAAAAAGTCAGCCAACTTTCCACTGATGGAACATGAAAATTGCAGAGAAAACAAAGGAGCTCCAGGGAGCAGGTGACCATGACACAGAGGATTCAGTCTTCTCCTTTTGTTTTTGACACGTTCTTTGTCTGAATGTAAACATTTTCCCATGTCAGAAGAAGGCAAGTGCATGGCAATTAATATTCACTCATTGAACCAGGATTTGTTCTTAGAGTCAGGAGATAAATCCAAAACTGACAAGGTTGTTGCTCTCAAAATCCAATATTCTAGTCAGGGAGACAGAAAATCAACAAATAATGAAGCAAGAAAAATACTGGAGAATAAACGTAAGCCACAGAGTTGAACCAGGTGTAGGTGATGGAGCGTGTACGTGGCAGTGCTGGACCAGGTGGTTGTAGCAGGTGAGCTGATGCGCTGCTAGAGCCTATTTACAAGCCTGTACACACATCTTCCAGCTGCAGGAGGGTAATTCTGTGGCCAGTGGCTTAAACCTGCAACCTCTTCCTGAGAATTGTTCTTGGCTGGTAGGAGATGCCTGTGAGGAAGCCAATGACTGACTGATTCCATGGTACAAAAGCTTGGCTCTTTGCTTCAAGGCAGGACACCTATGAGCAATGATTTATGCACCAGGTCTTTACCCCAATACAACCCATATATCAGCCCAAGCCTAGACATTACCCAAGACAACATCTGAGATTCTATCCTTGTTCTCTTTTTCTCTTCCCCTCTCTGCTTCCCTCACTCCATTGCAGGCTTATCCTGAGCACACCTTTAAATAAACCATGGGTTCCCAAATCTCTCTCTTAAGCTCTTTTCTAGGAAACTCAACTTAGACGGTGGGCAAGGAAGGTCTCTTTTTAGTTACTATTTTCAAATTGGGAAATGAGTAATGAGAAAACACTTAGTGTTTGCCTTCCTGGACACGCTTAAAGAACCAAAAGAGAATCTTGGGTGGAGGGCACTAGAAAGAGGTAAATGGAGAAGAGGGGGTTGGAGAGTCCTAAGAGCTGAGCCTAGATCTTACAGGATAAGAATCCTGGACTTTAATCCAGGTGTAATGTGAAGCTATTTGAAAGTTTTGAGCAGTTCTCTGTTCTGAATTATGTTTTTAAAAATTCCCTCTGGAGAACAGATAATCCTGGGATCAGAATGGAAGCAGGGAGACCAGGTGGGAGATTGCAAACTCTGAACTTGGTTTGAACTAGAAACTAATTGTGGACCAGTTACATGCTAGACAGTTGACTTACACTTTCTAAATTGTACTAACAACTCCATGAGGTCTTATTCTAGCCATTTTAGAGATAAGGAAACAGATGGCTTAAAGATCTAATGTGAAATCACCCAGCGGTTATGTAGTCAAAACCAGTCTATTTGGTTCCAAAACCCATGTTTTTTCTTACTGTACTGTCCTCCTCATCTGATTTCCATTTGTATCATTCTCTCTGAAAATAGCTCAGTCTCTTTGGCTTGCCATGTTTGGGTTATCAGAGGTGTTGGAGCATCTCCGTGCAACAGGGGAGAGAAGTCCTTGCTGAAGCATCAGTGTGTCGGGCCCCCTGAAAGGCCGGTTGCTATTATTCAAACACATCTGTTTATAATTATGAGGTGCCCTTACACTTCCCCTCTTTGTCAACATAATTACTCTCAATTACATGAACACTCTGCCCTGACCAGCCCAGGGATCCACTCCCCTGCCAACTACAATGGTTGATTTCCAAAGCCCCTGACATCCAGCCCAAACATATGCATCCTTTTCTCAGCTCCAAGCACAAGAGGGTTCAGGTCCAAAAACAGTGTGAATAGAAGCTACTTCTTGTTTTGTCTGGATCAGTGGGGCAATGGAAGAGGTGGTTAAATTACCTAGGGCCAGGTTTGCATTTATCATGACTTTGTCAACTAGAGGGAAATGTTTAATGGGTATTTAATTTGAAAGTGGTTCTCTTGCCATGAAAAGCTATGGCAATCCCTAAACCCCTCCTCCCAACATGATACAGATAGAAAAAGGGAAGCCGAAGCTGTTTCCGGGAATCGTTTTAGAATTAGGACAGAGGAGATCTCCCAAAGTTTAAGGAAGGCACAGGTCTGATGAAAAGCAATAGTTAGAGCTTTTTGCCTCGTTGTTGAAGATTCCAGATCGATACCCAAACTTTCAGAAAGGGCAGGTTGAAAAGTGCTCTGTAGCTAGTACGTAACTTTGAAGTACATAGAAGATAAGTCCAATGTGCCCTAGAATATGGAAGGAGTAAAAATGAAAACCTAGCTTTCCTTTTGCCAGCCATGTTTTCAGGTGATTGACCTCTATGAAGACATGTAATCCCTACAGCAATCCTCTGGGGGTGGGGTGGGGTGGGGACTCTCATTCTGGTTTTCTGGTGGAGGAAATGGACTCAGAGTTTCACAGGTTTTGCCAAAGGTTATTCACTTAGTAACTTCTGTTGTTTCAAAGGCTACCATAACTTTCCAATCTGCAATGGTGAAAATGGAAAAGTATTCCGGCAAGGGAGAAGTCCAGAAGAGGAAGAAAACATGACTAGGGAAGAGAGGTTGTCTTTGGAGATATCTGACCAACAGGGTCAAGCAGCTTTTTAATTTGATGTTTAGAGAATGGTTAGGACAAATACATAGTCGCAATAATACAGCCTGATGAGAGAGAGAGAGAGAGAGAGAGTATGTGTGTGTTGTGTGCATGTGTGTGTGTTCCAGTAAACACACCACAGAAATAACTGTAAATAATTGCCTATCATTCATTTCACAGTGTATGGTTTAGTTCCTCTCAAATATTCCTCTTTGACTTTATTAATACAGAAAAACCATCCAAGTCTTTGTAATCCATGTTCCATGCAGCTTACAGAGTAAATTATCACCTCCCAACACAAAACGGGGCCTAAACAGGGGCACCTGGATGGCTCAGTCCGTCAAGCATCTGCCTACAGCTCAAGTCATGATCCCAGGATCCTGGGATCGAGCCCTCCATCAGGCTCCCTGCTCAGTGGGGAGTCTGCTTCTCCCTCTCCCTCAGCCTATCCTCCACTGTTTGTCTCTGCTACTTCTCTCTTTCTCTCTGTTGCTCTCATAAATAAATAAATAAATAAATAAATAAGAGGGGGCCTAAACAATTCCATGTCCCCTGGAGTAAGGCAGAGCTTAATCCTGTACTACTCAAAGGAAGTCATTAATTGTCCCAGGTCAAATTCCAGAACTGAGTGATCGATCACCTGGAGTTAAATTCACATGCAGAGGTGTTCATAGATCTCTATCTTTCCAAAGAATTTCCAGGAATCTACTTGGCTTCTGTCTGTTCTACCTTATAATTTTTGTCAGAATTTCTTTAAGCAATTCCCCCTCATTCCAGCAGATAGAGAGGCACGAGTCTTCCTGGCAGGTTGATGGTGCAGGCCCTCTGTCTGAGAATAAGGGAATGCTGGCGGGCTCCCAGCCCTCTCTTTGTAATGTCCTATTTGGAGAAATGTGTTGAGAGAATCTTGACTTTAGCACAGAATCCTCCCTAATTCTAGCCATTAAGGTGGTCCTGCCTCTACTCGGGAACTCAGATATAGTCTCTCCCTGATGGCGAAAAGTATATGTTTCCCTTTAATTCTTTTTTCTTTCTCTTTCTCTTTCTTTCTTTCTTTCTTTCTTTCCATTTATTTTTTTCTTTCTTTTTTCTACTTTCTTTGTTCATCTGTTTGGCTCATCCTTTGCAATTTTTTCCTTGTCCATCTAGAACTCAAGCTGGTCTCCTATGAACTCTTTTTTGAGTAATACAGAGCCAACTACAGTGGATAGAATTTTCCTTTATCCTCTGGTGTCCTTTGAGAATTGAGAAATGCAATTGCCAATCTTAGCAGGGTTCAAAGAGCTGTATTCAGAAAGAATAAGTGGGAATATGATCAAGCAAGCAGTTTCAAGTCTCAGTAAAATGCATTTTGCTGAATAGACAAGGCTGAGAAGCCAACTTACAAAAGGCAGTCCTCTAACCAAAACAGCATGGTGATGGTCCCCTGGCTTTGAAGGACCTCTTGTCTGGCCAGAGAGAGAGCCATCTAGTTGACTGAACTATATGGGGTTCTAACACAATGTCTGGTTCACGACAAACTCTGGACCAGTTTTCATAATTCCTCTCCCATGAGTTTCTAATTAGGTCCCAGCGATAGAGATAAATATAATAACAGCAAACACTAATTCCAAACCACCACATGTCAGGGGATTGTTCTAAGCACTCTTCCACGTGTGATCAATGACAGCTCTGTGAGATAAGTATTATTAATATCCTCACTTAACAGGTGAGAAAGTGAGGCTTAAGTGAGAAAAAGTGTTATCATGGCCACACCACAGGTCAATCTGACATTAAAGTCAACGTTGCTGGTGCTCTGTGTCTCTGTTAAAGTTAACTCCAGATTAGAGCCCCATGCAGTGGGAGGAAAGTATGGGGCACCACCATGGGCCAGGTACCATGGGAGAAAATTTATAAGTGATGTATGATTTGTTACCCCATCCCTCTGGCAGGCTACTTTCATTATCTTCCTTCTGTACTGCATATATTGAAATATATAGGCTCTGTGCTGTTAGTGTGGTCCCCAAGGGTGTTAACTGATCCAATAGCTATTTGCAGGAATTCTGCGAGGTAGCAAGCCCTGTGCTAGATGCTAGAGTGAATGGAATAAGCGAAGTTATAGCTCAGAGAAGGAGCTGGACACTAAACGAGTAGTCACACAAAGGAGTATATGATTACAACGGTCACAGGTACGGGCCAGAGTGAGAGCATCTCAGAGTGAGAACATCATCAGTCCATAGAAGAGACATCGCCAAGGAAGTAATGAATGAACTGCAATCTGAAGGATGCCTAGGCATGTGGGGAGGAGAGGGAGGATCCTATCAGGCAGACAGAAGAGCAAGACTAAGACCCAGTGGGAGGAGGGAGTGTGACCCATGTGAAGAGATGAAAGGGAGTTCAAGGGTGAGGAACTGTTCGGGAGCCATGCAACCAAGGGGGGCCTGAGAGGTACAAGGCTTGGCTGAGTCAAGTAAAACCAGACTACCACACCTAGCCCTTGTCATTAACTCAGTCATTTTCCATGGGGCTTCAGGCTTTGCAGAACTGTCTACAGTCTACTCCAGAGGTCACAAGGAGGTTAAGGAGCAAGCACAGTGTAGACAGAGGCCAGCTTAGTGGAGGAGGGGGAGAGGGGAGACTGAAACATGCCTGGCAGGAAAGGTGAGCTGTGGCTAAGAAGAACAAAAGAACTAGAGTTCCTGTAAGGGAGAACAGTGCCAGTTGTGCGACAGAGAGCACTTTCCCAAAGGTGCAGAAAGTGTGTGTGGATAGAAGAGCATGGTGGGGAAGATTCCTGCTTTGATTTCCTTCATTATCAAATATGGCAACATTGGAAAAATTAAAAAAAAATCAGAGAATCCCTTAGGACTGAGGCTTGGATCAACCACCCTCACATCGGCGTTGTCTAGAACTCTGTGCTGTGCTGGGTGGCGTGCCACATGACTTTGAAAAACTGGGCGGGGGTCTCTATGAAAGCCTCTTGGTGTGTAAGGTGTGTGAAGGTGTGTAGTAGCCTTCCATTGGTTTGGGTCCATGCCTCTCTGTGCAGGCAGGGCCTTGGGCAGTGTGGAGAACAGGGGCACAGGGAATTAGAACTTTTTTTTTTTTTTTAAAGATTTTATTTATTTATTTGACAGACAGAGATCACAAGTAGGCAGAGAGGCAGGCAGAGAGAGAGAGAAAGGGAAGCAGGCTCCCTGTGGAGCAGAGAGCCCGATGCGGGGCTCGATCCCAGGACGCTGAGATCATGACCTGAGCCGAAGGCAGCGGCCTAACCCACTGAGCCACCCAGGCGCCCCAGGGAATTAGAACTTTAAATAATCATATTATCCAGTGGATTCAACGCTGTAGCCTGTCTGACCTGCCCACAGGGTTGAGACTTCACAGTCAAGTCTATGTAGCACTTATTTGGGAATCCTTTGTTCACTAACCTGCCATCTGGTCCTTCTCCATCCTTCCCATTTCAGGATAATCTACTCCACAAAACCCAATCTCCTTAAGACTGGGCCCCTGATACCAGAAATCCTACCCATCCCACTCTATTCCACACTAGGGTTTGGATAACAGAGAATTTGGATAATCAGACATACATATACTGATTGATAGGCTCCCACAGTACTATCTGAATGCGTGGCCATTCCATGGTGCCATGTCTCTATTCACTGGTGCCTCTGCTGATCTCTGACCTCATCAGTGAGTTTCCTGGGCCCCTTGTAGACCATAGTCACTTGTTGCCAACTGTCTTTTTACCTGTACCTTTGGTAATCAACAGGTACCATCTGGCTGCCCACCTGTAGGTTTTCTGAATACCTGATGTCACCCATCTGCCAATTGTCTGTTCATCCTCTGCTTGAATGCCACTCTGGATACTGGATTCCATCTTAGCCATTTGCCAGGACCATTTGCCTGACAACTATTTTCCCTTCCCTTGGACAGACAGCTTACCTCCTTGCTTTCCCATGCATACTTGCGTTGGGTTCTGCCCTCAGCAGTCATGCTCTTTCTGTGTCCTTGAGACCAGGAACCTTCACATGGAGGCCATCCAGACCCTGAGAAAAACTGGCTGAATGTCAGCAGGCCAGGCCATTGGCAGACAGAGACTGAATTTGTCTTGCTACCCTAACCTTGGATCATAACTTATTTGTGGTAGATTGTAGGCTTTCATTAAGCCCCACCACATGTTACCAAGGCAATCTGTCTTTCATTTCTTGCTTTGCTTTATGGCTTTCCACACTTTTCTAGCATCCTAACTTTTTTCTAAAATATCCTATTTCTCTAACACCCGTCTCTTACAGGGGAAGGTCTTTGTTCCCTGAAATCCAATCTCTAGCAAGGGTCTTCTACCAAACTGAATGGATTGCCTTGAGCTACAAACCACATCCCACCTGACTGAAAGTCATTCATTTCCTGGGAATTCCAGTGTCCACATTCTTCCTCAAGGACAGCCTCCATCTGACTATGGTATTCAGACTGTGGTTACTGCTATCGGTGTCAGTCCTAGCACGGGGTCTTTGAGCAACTTACTTAATTGTTCTGAGCTTCAGTTTCCTCATCTCTTCATGGGGTTAGTAATTGTGTCTATAACACAGAGGTGCCGTGAGGACTAAAAGGTTAAGCATGAGGTACATTTCAAAGACGGCCTGGGAGACAGTGTGCTCTGGACCAGTCTTGGTTATTATCCCTGCTTCCTGTCTTTCCACACTAGTATTTCTGGGCATGGGAACCTGGCTAGGGTAGGTTGATATACTGTAGACCTACTGTCAGCTCTGGGGTGGTTGGCCATCTTAGCAGGATCCCTTAGAATCCTTGCTTGGCCTCAAATGCATAGAACCTACAGGAATCAGAATGAGTAAAAGGAATAAATTTGCATCCATTCATCCACTCATTCTTTAAATCATCCAAGAAATATATACTAAGCCTCTGCTCTATGCAAGGCATTGGGCTCACTGGTTCGCATGTCTCATCTGCAAGG
This sequence comes from Mustela lutreola, assembly GCF_030435805.1. Taxonomy (NCBI): domain Eukaryota; kingdom Metazoa; phylum Chordata; class Mammalia; order Carnivora; family Mustelidae; genus Mustela; species Mustela lutreola. The sequence goes on from NC_081293.1 coordinate 43,582,397, forward strand.
CATTGGGCTCACTGGTTCGCATGTCTCATCTCCTATACACAATTCCTTGGGTTAGGCATTTCCCAGGAACTGGAATCCCTGTATGTGAAAAATTGAATTCACATATCCTTTCCTAATAAGATCTGATTTGTGACCCAATGAATGCCCTGTCAGATAGTGGGGTCTGTCCAGGCTGAGGGAGCTGAAATGCTCCATACATGCCACGTGCTCTCCATCCTTCCTGATGTCTCCACATCCAGAGTTGGAGTGGAAGGGACATTTAAACCAAATCCTTTCCAGAGCTCCCTTCCCCTTTGGTTTCTAGCATCCATGAATTTCTGACCCATTTCTACTCTTTCTTCCTGAAAGATTGCTCCCTGAACTATACTGGGCTGTCCTCTGGTCCTGCTTGTTTGAAGCCATGCCTATGTCTCTTTGCACCTGTAGGGCCCTTCTAGGCAGGGTCCCCATCTGTCTGAATTACCCATGTCCTTCACCAATTCAATGCCCTTGATGGTCATTATGCTAAATAAGCACTCTGGGCAAATGGAAAGTGACATTTTCCCTCCTGGAGTAAAACATAAAACCACAGTCGAATATATGTTGGATACGCTAATCAAATTTGGAAATATGTCCCTAATTAAAACTGCCAAATTGAACACTAGTTCTAAAAATTGGTTTCATTGGTAATGGGGAAAACTATTTTAATTCATCAGATTATAGATAGTTTTGCTGCTCTTTAAAAAGAAATTAATTTTTAAAAGAAAGAATAGAATAAGAAGCTAGAAAATAACATACCCAGGCAATGAGTTAGAAAGTTCCACTGAAGTTTCTCATGCCTGCCTCTTCATGCTTCTCTTTAAAAAATAGGCACAAATGTTCTGCAGGCATGGAGGTGCTAAAAGAAATGACTGGAAGACAAGGATGTCCTTCAGAAAATTTTGTCTTACTAATTGACAAAGTTGCTTAATTGATTGATGGAAGGGTGGACAGTATTTAGGAAGAGTGAAGAAGTTTTCAGAGTGGTGCTTAAGTGGGTATTAATCTAGACCATATCTAAGAGCAGCTGGAAGGCTCAGGGACATAGTGGCTATTGTGAGGAACTCTGGTTGGAGAGGGGTGAGTTCTCTTCTAAATGCAGTCTCAGTCACAGGCTCACTGGGGATCAAGGTCAAATTGCTTCACCTCACTTGATCTTGTTAACTCAGATGGAAAATTGGGTTAGAAGCAGATCACACACATAGAGGACAGTGGCAACTACCCAGGGCTTTCATAGGGAAGCGTGGTCTCTGAGGAAGGAAGGATAGTTTAGGTGGATGGATAGACAGGAATGAGAAAATGGTGCAACCTCTCTAGGGAGCACGAATCCCTATTACCACCAGGAGCATCATGCTGGAAAATCTTTTACGTTTCCCACTGTGAGTTGTTGCCCAGAGTCTCTGCCTCTTCTTAGACCCACAGTGAAGGTTACTGCCCAGACTTGGGTTGGGCTCCTGTGGGCTGCAGGAAAGGGAGGACATCTGGGGAAGGAGCAGCGCTCTTGGGAGGAAAGGTACTCGATCTATGTCTGGCCAAGGAAAGCAAAAGGAACGGATTCACTTCTCCCTCCCCCGGTCTCACAAATAAGCTCCAGTATGAAGTTCTGGTTCCCTGGCTCTTGCTGGAGTGGCTCTGAAGTTTTCAGGTGTAATTTTTCTCAGCTCTGATTCTGTCCCACAGATCTCAGAGCATGACAGGCGACTGTGTGCTCTGGCTTTATCTTCGCATCCTTTCCTATTCCTACCACACTCATTTCTGCCCAAGGGATCTGGGGCCCACGTCAGAGGGGAATACCATCACGACCTCCCGTGTGAAGCTAATGCACTGCTGGATATTTTCCTAAAGTGGATTTACTGAATCCCTTTCTATGAAGTAGTGATGGCAGAGCCTAAGTTAGGTGTGCTCACTCTCTGCACCTCCTGTCATGCGTAACCTCCGAAAGAAAGATAAATTGGTGTCCTCTACTCACCATAGAAAATGAAAATTTTCTGCCGAGTACCTAGAGCCGGACAGGAAACCATTGATCATCCTGAACAAACATCCTTCAATAAATCTTTACCTTTTCCGAAGATAATTGGGAGGACGGTGGCTTTTGAGTTTACTCTCGGCAATTGCCTCCCTTTCACTCTTCCGGGTATATTTGTTTTCAAAGCCAAAATGTACTACACGGCCCCATCCATCAAGGTGGAGGAACCCCAAATGATTTCCTGTTTCAGCTCCAGTGTGTCAAGCTTGAAAATTCTCTTAATCCACTGGCTTTGTGAGATGCCTGGCATTTTCTATTACAGGTAAGCACGTCATGTTGCCTCACCCCTTGTGAAGGAGGTATCTACCACTAACCCCATTTCTCTGTTTGGATTCAGAATTTCCACTCCTTCTCTTCTTTGAATTCACTTACTCCTGTACTCATTTCACATGTAATACATCCCATGCCCAGCACTGTGCCAGGATACCCAGTTGCTAAAGTGGACCTGGTCACAGATGAGAATGTGCATGACGTCTAGGCAAAGAAATGTCCCTGGGGTCTTGGCTTCCTTGTTAGTACCCCCCAAGGTGTGCAACTAAAGCAAAGAAAATCATTTTGGTGGGCCACATTCTTAACCAAACCTGTACCTTTTCAGTTCTAAAAATCATTCAAAACATTCAACGTCTTAATTTTTTTTTTTTTTTAATTTTCCAAGCTATCAATTAGGCACGTAGCTGGCACATCAATATGCTAAGATCCATATTCATGTTTTTTAAAGAAAAATCTAGGTTATTATAATGTATAAGTTTTAATAAAACCATCCTTACTATAGTAATGCAAATCATAGCAGCCCTGAAAGGTCTATGAATCAAAGCCACCTCACACCCAGCGGTGGTAGCTATTTGGTATTCACACAATAACCTTTAAATAGAAGAGTGTGTTCTTAAACATACTGGGTCTCTGCAAGCCCCACTCCCCCCACGATTAAAAGGCCCAGGCTTTGTGTCACACTGTATGTGCAAATGTAATGGAAAGTTTTTCATGTGACGGAAACAAATGTTGACTCTTACAGGAAAATTCCACAAGCATCTCTTGAGTTCAAGGTCACCAATACAATGCAGCTGGTTCCTTTTTGTACGTGTATAAAATGCAGGTAATGGTGGCTCCTATGAACGGAGGAAGATGTCAGATTTCAAGACGAAGGCTCTTCCAGTAAATTAGAAAATAATAAATGAAGAATGCTGGAGCAAGTTACCTTTAGAGTGGATAAATCTGGAAAACCCCACAGTTACCAAGCGATCAATGCTAACGTCACCAATCGTGGAATAAATTGGCATCATGTGCCTCCTGATGGGATGTGCTGAGTGAGACAAAATATCGCTTTGATAGTAGTTCTACCAAAAATCACAGTGTGAATCTAAGCCCAAAACAAATACAGATTGAGGGACAGGTTACTGAAAAAGCCTACCTTGATTCTTCGAAAATAGTAAAATCATGACAGGGAGAGAAAAGAAGAGAAGCCATTCTCTGTTAAACAAGATGGAATGAGAACATGACCTTGGGTCAGAGTCTGGATCAGAAAAAGGAGGTGATACAGATCAGATAAAGATCTATCTATCTATCTGTCTACTTCTCCATACATAATATGCTCTCCGTATCTCGTTTACATGTGTGTGTGTGTCTCCTTCTCGCTCTCCTACATAACCATCACATAGTTATCAATTTTAGGAAGGTTAGCACTGACAGAACAAACTAAAAATATTATCTGATTCTCTATTCATATTGAAATTTTACTAACTGTCCCAACGCCCTTTAGAGGTAGGATCTGCACGCTGCAGCCCCCCTGCCATCTGTTTCCAGAAGTAAAGTTTTATTGGAATAAAATCCTGCCCATTTGTTTACATGTTGTCGATGGCAGCTTTTGCATGACAACCACAGAGTTGAGTAGTTGCAACAGAGACCATATGGTCCATACAGCCAAAAAGATTTATTATCAGGCTTTTCACAGAAACAGTTTGCCAGCTCTTGCTTTAGAACTTGTTTACTCCAGCTCCCTCCAGATGAATGCACTGCACTCAGTTCTCAGGTCCTTAACAACTCCTTTAACCAGGATTTGTTCCTCACCCTCTCTTTGTTTCTTAACCTGGACATTTTTAAAGAGTGTGAGCCAGTTATATTGTAGAATTTTGTTTAACTTGGGTTTGTCTGGTGTTTCCTCATAATCAGGTTCAGGTTATGCATTTTTGGCAGGAACACAACTGAAGTGACATTGTACTCTTTACAGTGCATCATATCAAGAGGCTCGTGATATGATTTTGTCCCAGTATGGTGATGTTACCTTTGATCAGTTGGCTAAGGTTTTGTCTACCAGAAGAAAAATAATATTTTGCTCTAAAGCACATTATTAACATTAGTAACATGAACATACAGGCTATAGAATTGGTGATAACAATCTACTGATATTACATTTTCATTGTTTGCCAATTACACCGTATGCCCCTGTTCTTAGGAAATGTGTACTAAGGTATTTAGAGATGTAGGTCATTATAATTACCCTGTATCAAATGATGCGGGACACACACACACATGCACATTCACACTGTAAATGTGGAAGATGTTACCATGTGGCCATTTTAGGTAAAGAGTATGTGGATATCCACTGTACTATTCTTATAACTTTTGTATAGGTTTAATTTTTTTAATTTTAATTTTAAATAATTAAATTAACTAAATTAACTTAAATTAACTAAATTAAATAATTAATTGATTTAGGAGAGAGAGAGTACAAACTGGTGGGGGCAAAAAGAGAGAGAGAATCTTAAGCAGTACTGTACTGAGAGAAGAGCCTGACATAGGGCTTGAGGTGAGGACTGTGAAATTCTGACCTGAGCTGAAATTGAGAGTCCAAGTCTTATTTGACTAAGCCACCAAGCACCCCAGTTTAATATTTTTTAAAATAAGACATTAAAGTAATAACAAAGTTATACTACCTGGCACACAGGACAGAATGGAGTGGCAGAGGACCGTTAAGAACTGAGGTTGAACCTGAAGAACACCCCCTTAGTCCTATAAGGAACACTTGGGGTGACAACAGTGGACGGTAAGGAGAGAGCCCCGGCCATTGTTACATTTCCAGCCACGGCATCCACCCACTGCCCGGTTAAAGTAGATTTTTATCGAATTGAATAGAATGCTCAGTGCAGTTCTGATGTACCCACAAAACCTACAACTTCAAAAAAAAAAAATCAAGAAGGAAAAGAAAAAGGAAAAAGAAAAATGATAGTAAGGAATTATGACAGTTTAAGCCAAAACATATCTGACATAAAAATGATGCAAATTAGGAAAGAGTGATGCCTCAGGCAGGGTTCAACACAAACAAACTAGAGTATAAAGTATCTGCAAACAGATAAGCCTGATACATGAACTACAGGAGGGACAGAGAGTAGTAATGTGGTTGCCGGGGGCTAGGGGGCAGGATGGGGAAGTGGAGAAAGGTTGGTAGGGGGCATGAACTTTCAGCTATAGGATGAATAAGTTCTGAGAATCTAATGTATAACACGGTGACTAAGCATGATAATACTGTGTTGTATAACTAAACTTGCTGAGAGAGTAAAGCTGAAATGTTATTACCCCAAAAAAGGTAAGTATGTCAGACGATGGATGTGTTAATTACTGCAATGGAGGAATCTTTGCACAACGCATATGTATATCAAATCATCATGTTGCACGCATCAAATATTTTACAATTTTATTTGCCAATTACACCTCAATAAAGCTGAGGGAAAATTACAGAAGGGAAGAACAGCAATAGATCAGGCAAGTGCAAATGCAGAAAACGGGTGTAGCAAAATTAATAACAGGCAAAAGAGAATGGAAGAGTCGAAGTATAAAAAGATACCAAGAATGTTATTTTATATTTAAAATAAATAATTCACAACAAAGACATAATATTCACAAAATGAATAACAAAACACCCAAAAATGTGAAGAAAAAACTGTTAGAAATCTAAGGAAAAATTGACAACACCATAGTTATAGTAAAAGTCAAAAATGCAAATTTTAGTGTTTGACACACTCAGATGACAAATTTTTTTTTAAAGATTTATTTGAGAAAGAGAGAATATGCATGTGTGTGGCGGGAGGGACAGAGGAAGAGAATCTTTAAGCAGACTCCCTTTGAGCATGGAGCCCAACATGGGCTGGATTTCATGACCCATGAGATCACGCCTGACCTGAAACCAAGAATTGGCCGCTTAACCCAACTGAGCCAACCTGGCACCCTGACAAAATTTTTAAAAGTTAGATAGAACTTCTTTAATCACTATATCATTATATATCAAGTGTGTATATATCAAATATGTAACTACAGGAAACATCTACAAAAAATCCATTTTGTGATGTCCCTATAGTATATACATAGGAAGATCAGACCAATACTAAAAAGAAAGAGAACCTCACTGAGTCCAAGGGCAGAAATTCTACAAATCATAATTGACTTACTATAGTGCAAACAAAACACTTAGCATTAAATAACAATCTTTGACAAAATACCCACTTAGTAATTATAATTATAAAAACAATCAATACATTTCAAACTAAACAACAGAGGAATAAGCAAACATCTCCATTTAATTTTTAATTTTGATTGAAGAATTAAATTAAATATTCTGTCAAAATCAGTGTGAAGTTATCATTATAGTTCAGATTATCTCAAACAAAGCTAGCTCAAGAAAATTCATATGCTTATTCAGTGTACTAAGTATGAAAAAAACCTGTAAAATAAACTTTCATTCAATTCTAGAGGCAAAGAAAAATGAAATTTCTACAAAAGTCATAAAAAACATTTAATAAAACCAAACATAAATAAACTAGACTATGATCCAATAAAATTGAGAAATCAAAGACCTGTTTCTTATAAAAGAAAAATAATATGGGTGTATCTCTGGCAATACAAAAAATAGCAAAATAAAACACAAAAATGTATAACATCATGCATTCAAAGTAGGATATACACATGAAAATGAACAAAATAATTACAATAGTGTGCAATATGTTATTACAAGTTTAGTAATATACAGCTCATTGATAAATGCATGACTTTCATCTTGAAATATGTAAATTACCAAAATTTATTCAAGAAGAGTTAGAAGAGGGAAATAGGCTGTTAACTGTGGTATAAAATAAAAGTTATCAATGAACTTTCTCCAAAATGAATGTTCAAGCCAAATCATTCTTTGAAAGAACTTTAATTCAATGTCATTTAAAGCGTCATAGTATAAGAAACTAATGCAAAAATTCTCAATTAGCTATACAAAACTGGCCTGAAACTGGTGCAAAACTTTACAAGAAGATAGCACCAAAAGAAAACCTGAAATCAGTCTCACTATGAATATACATATGTGTGATTCATAAATAAAATATTCAAAACTGTAAAAATGACATAGACTTGCAAGCGTAAATCTAAATAAAACATCAAGGCAAAGGAATTTGGAGTTTTGGAAATTCTCCAGTAGGAAAAAAATGTCCAATATGACGATCAGAAAAATAAGTGGAAAGGGAGGTGGGTGGAAGGATGGGGTGATGGAAATTAAGGAGGGCGTGTGATATGATGAGCACTGCGTGCTATATCCAAGAAATGAATCATTGAACATCATAGCAAAAACTAATGATGTACTTACAATACCTTGGTTAATTGAATTTAAAGAAAAAAAAGAAAGATCGGCAGAAAAGGTATTTGATAAAAACTTACATCTGATATATTATCTTACTATAGACCACCAGAAAGATACGAAAAAGTCTTCAGCTTGAAATCAATAGCCATCATTATGCTTAAGTGATGTACTAGTACCACTGCCACTAGCGCCCCAAAGGGTCTCAGGTGTGCTGCTGTTATCATTGCTACAGCCAGTGCAGGAAGCCAGGAAAAATAAATATGACGTGCATACAGGAAAAATGGAAAGGGAATAGGTAATTGGCTATCTGGCAAATAAAACAGTTCATTCAACAAATTTAGGCATCGTGAAGTTATCTAAGAAAGCTACTTTGCATATAATTACGTATAGAAATTTATCCTTTGATTCAGAAGTAACCATTTGGAAAAGACAACAGAAGTCCCTTTTCTCTATCCAGTATATATGATATCCAGTATGTGGTATATATAGAATATGTATCTGTATTATAAAAATTTGGTAAGTAGTCTTCAGAATTCTTTTGCATGACACTGTAAATTTTTACTGAAGAAAATGAACACATTACATGCATTATATAATGTTATCCTTCTAAGGAGACTGGGAGATAGATACGATTATCTTCATTTCACAAAAAAAATACTGAGATTCAGAGTGATTCAGGAACCTGCTCTAAGTCACAGGATTTATCCATCATATTATAGGTTTACTTGAGATCAGTAAATAATAAAAATAGGTAGTAACCCATATAGGAAAAGACAATAATGAGCAATAAAAGGAAATTCAAAGGCATTCAGCAAAGTATTTAGATAATGTAATTATGATAAAGAGATTTTGGCTGTTGTTACACGGAATAGATTGCTTATTGTTAAAATTAAGCGATCGGTACTCCCCTAGAGAAAAGTATCATCTAGATGCTCACTCCATAATAAACACCAAAAATTTTCTGTTAGGTTATGGGTTGGGTGATAAATGCAAGCATGAATACAATTAAATAATGGCAAATATATGTTAAATGTCAGACTGAGAAAACCTTCTAGGAATAACATCAAAGGCAGAATCCATGAAGAAAGACATTAATAGATTTTACTAAATAAAAATGGAAAAGTCGTACAGGAAGAAACTCACTATCACTCAGTTACAGAATAAGGAGAGAACTGAAATAGCATTGCAAGACAGGCAGAGAGTCTATGTCTTTAATCCTAATTTTTTTTAAATATTGCAAGTTAATTCGCAGGGGGCCAATATAAAAATAATCCAGCTAACCTACTTTTTTTGGTAACTAGGCTAGATAAATATCCTTGCCATTTGCAATCAAACTATAATGTGCCCCACAGCCTTCCCCTCGGCCTCTGGACATGACATTGTGGAAACTAATGACAGAGTTCTTATCAAGGTAGACACTCTCCTTGTCCTTGCAGGACTTCCATTTCAGTGAGGATGTAGCCAGCAAGAAACAAACGAAGAAGTTAGTAAGGCAATTAATTACAAATGTGTGCAAGACCTATGGAGGTATAGGTAGGAAGTAACCGGGTATTCCTTCAGATAACATAGTCAGGGTGGATATGCTTCTCTGAGGAGAGAAGCAATTGCAGAAATGAAGATGAGGTGGAATCTTCTTGGAAGATAAGTTTAAATCACCTATAGAGGATGTTCAGGGAAAAGTATGGGGGCCAAGGGAACAGTAGGTATCAGGCCTTGGGGAGACAGTGGTTTGATGTGTTGCAAGAAGGGATCAGAGAAAATGGTAGCTGGGTGGTACACAGTGTGGTAGGAGACTACGGCCAGGGCAGAGTTTAGTTTATATTCCAACTTGACAGGAAACCTTTCAGAGTAACATGGAATTTGGCTCACCCTGGAGACTGTGTGGAGAAAACTCAGTGGTAGAGGGACAAGAGTGGCCATGTTGGCTAGGAGGCTATGGCAGTGGTCCCGTGTGAGGTCTGTGGTCAACATGGTGCAGAGTGTCAGGCATCAATGGAAATAAGATGCAATTATAGGGAATGTGATTCCTGACTGCAGGAAAAATGAGTAAAGATTATAGCATGAAAGGTGAGTCTTTCTAGAATTCCCTTTTCAACTCTACCTGGTAGCTTTTGATCACCCTAAATGCCAATTTTAAAGGGAATACAGACAAACCAGACGTATCCGGGGTGGGGAAGAAGCTGAGGTGAGCAAAGGGCTGAGAGGGGATGACAGGACTGAGGATGGTCGGCTTGGTCTGAAGGGAAACCACATGAGGGACCATGGCTTAGAGGACTTCCATGGCTGGACTTGAATTAGGGCCAGTGGTTAGAAGCTCCAAGAGCCTATCTGAGCTGTAGATAATGAATAAGCTCATAGGTAGGGTAGCTCAAAGAGGGGGCAGTGGTGAGGGAAAGCCTGCAGGTGAAGAATGGATCTGACCACTCAACAGCACTTCGAGAAGAGAGCAGAGCTCCCCCCTCACTAGCCCGTGAGTATTCACCATCTCTGGGACTGGCCATTCCATCATTGCTATTATCTGGGCCAAGATTTTGGAACCACCCTTCCTTATTTCCCAAACCCTTCTCTTTCTCTATGCCACTCATTCAATCTATAGGCAAGTCCAGTTAGCCTTACCTTCACAATATACCCCAAATCCAATTACCATCTGTGCAAGGGCCAAGTCTTGAAGTCTCTTCTTGTCTCATCTTGAAGTCTCTCATTTCCTCCTTTCTCCCTTCCTAGGCTTTCATATACCAGCCTGCACAGTCCTTGGAAAACCTAAGTTAGGCCCTGTTACTTCTTTGTTTAAAATCCTCCAATAGTATTTTGTCTTATTGAGAATAAAATCCAAACTCTTTGTATTTGTCCACATTTCTCCTCTACTCCCCCCTGGAGGACTTTATCATGCACCCTTCCCTCCACAGCTCATTTCCTCAGCCACACCTGTCCCTTACTCTTCCTGGAACCCCACAAGCCTGGCTTCACTTCAGGGAAGGAACTAGATCTCCGCCTGGGGTGCTCTTTCACCAAAGGTTTGGAACAAACCTCACCATTCCTCACCATTACCAGGTATCTGCCCAATGTGGAGGCCTTCCTGGATACCTTACCTGGCATTGCCCTCCCTTAGTTCCTAGGAGAGCTCTGTGAGGGCCATGAGCTCTCTTTGGTTCATGGTTGTATTTTCAGTGCCTAGGACATTAACTGACCTAAAGCAGTTCTCCTCAAGTAATGGTGAGATAGAAGAATTCATCACAAATATTTCCTAAGTACATATTAGGAGCCAGAAACAGAGAGGGACGGGGAACAGCCATCCACTGGTGGCCGGCTCATGGACCCTTGCCTCACCACGGCATCTCCTTAACCCTCATGGCTCCATAACATGGGCACACAGTCTTCATCCTGAAGAGAAACCTGGGGACCATGCTAGGGTTTCCTTCAGGGGAAGTTTTGTATTTTATTTTTAAAAAACATTTTTTAAGGTTTATTTATTTTAGAGAGGGAAGGAGAGAATAAGAGGAGGGGGTACAGGAGAGAGAATCTCAGGCAGACTCCCCCTGAGCACAGAGCCCAAAGCAGGGCTCCATCTCTCTACCCATGAGGTCATGACCTAAGCCAAAATCAAAAGTTGGACACTTAAGCTCCTGAGCCCCCCAGGTGCCCTGGGTCAGTTCTGTAGTTTAGAAAGAGTGTTCTAAGGACACCACGGAGCTGGGAGGGCAGTAGGTGAAGCAGCAGGCAGCTGTGATGGTCCCTATGAGGAAAGCCCCTTGTGTACACTAAAACAACGTGTCAGTGGGGATGGAGAGAAAGAAAAGAAATGACTTTTAGAGACAAGTGGAGGTGGAACTGTGGCATTCAGTCATGCAAAACCATAAATCAAGCATAATCCTGGGAGGCAGATACTATTCCCAGAAGCCATCTCACTATATCTGCTGGAGTTGTTTCTTTTTATCCCTTTCAATAAAAGCAATTAGAAATACTTTTAGAATGTCTTCTTCATCGACACGGAGGCTGTCATTCGGCACACTCTGGAGAAATAAATGTGAATTTAACAACCCAACCTCACATTCCCAGGCCAGCTCATCCTGCTTGGCGACCAGTAAAAATAAATAAATAAATAAATACAGGGAGAACCCTGCATCTCCCAGCCCAAGGCCTGAACCACAGAACAAGAAATACAGACGTTGGGGGAAGGAGATATGTTTGCAGTTGTGGTGTGTATTGTATCCCAGCAAAAATCGAAATATGTTGTCAGACTGAATGGAGATGCCCCTTTCTTCTGCAGCACCTGGTGCAGCCAGAGCCCCGCTGGCCACCCATCCTGATCGACTTCAGATCCCAGGCCACTTGCCTTGGCTTCTCTGCCAAAGTGCCTTAAGTCAGAAGGGCTTGGGCTGTCACATGGAATGCTAATGTCTGGTCAAATCAGGTGCCAGAGCAGCAGCCAGAGGAAGAACCATTGCAAAGCTGGAGAGGATTTTTCTTTGAACCCACGGATGGCAATAAATCTTGGGGAATTTGGTTAAAAACAAAATATAACCAAAAAGATAAGCCTGGGTACAGATGAACTCAGCAGTGAAGAAATAGACAAACAAGCAAATATCAGGGGAGCAGAGAGACACAAAATCGGTGGAGAACGAGGGAAAGTGCTACATGCTTTGCAGGCGTGATCCCACTTTCTTGGCCCCACCTGGGCTCCTGGTGGACAAGTCTGGGCTGAGCTGGGCGGGAGGTCCACGGCCTTGATATCCTTATTGTACATTTCCCCAGAAGGAGTTCTAGACTCTGAAACCAGGTCTTTGGCTAGCTGGGAGACAGGCAGAACAGAGGAGACCCAAGACTAGACAACTCCATCGGTAAGGTGGACTCTACATGACGGAACCCCTGGCAGGTAGGCAACTCACAGTCAGAATCCAGAGTACAAAAGTTGGGGGTATAGCTCCGTGGTAGAGCATTTGACCGCAGAATACAAAAATTGTCACCAGCATGCATTTATTCATACAACAAAGCCCTCATATGCACTCACTTGTGGGCAAAAAATGTGTCAGAGAATCATCCTGTTCCTGTTTCAGCTTCCCTTCTAGAAGTGGGTGTGACACAGCTATCCAAGCAGCCCCCTGGAAGATGCCATCACCTGTACCAAAGGCCATGGGGAGCTCTTTCCTGAGTCCTCCTGGGCCCTGTCTGCAGAAGTGCTTTCTTTGTTTGAGATGTAAGAGACAACACGATCCGTGACAGCAGTACAGGGCTGCACGGATTTGATGGGAGAAGTTCAGCGCACTGCTTATCTACACTTTATTTTCTTGCTTTTGAATTTGCAGGTCATAATAAAGCATCGCATGTCCACAGTCCAGCAAGAAGAATTAATTAAGGGGAGACTTTTAATGTAGAAAGCAGCTTACTGAGATAATGGAAAAGGCTTTGGTAAGACTTGACTTAATTGGAATTTCAAGCAATTCTTCGCTTGTTGTACCAGGGATTTTTACTGTTATAGACAGGATGAGCAAGCTGTTTAAAGAGCTTATGGGCAAAACTGGACTCCAAGGTTTGGGGAGAGATGGATTTGGCTCAGACAATCGGGGCAGCCTCAGAAAACAGCAAGTAGGGAGCATGGACTTGTTCTCTTGTCACTGAATGGACATGGATTGGTTTAAGCCTCTACTGTCCCAGATAACCCAGAAACCAGAAGATGAGCTAGAGGGTCAAGTTCCAGTGCATCAAACTTGCTGCCCATTTTTAGGTATGAATAGGGGATAAGGCAAAGAGGGACCAAAGGCAGAACTTGGGCTTTGGAGTTTGAAATGCATGGGTTTATGTCCTAATCCTACCTCGTGGATTCTGATAAATTCCAGGTAGTAATGCCTCCTTTCACAGGAGCAGCATGGATATTAACTGTTAATAAAGTGTGTTAAATGCATAGCGCTCTGTTGCAATTTGTGGCACTCTCTGGGTAGGACACAGACACTTCCTTAAAGAAGTTTATAGCGAAATACAGATGGCAGACAAATTATATTAGCTGAGATGAGACCTTTTCCATTTGAATCACTAACTGATCATTACCTTAACTCAATGAGTGAAGAAAAAAAAAAAAAGCCTATTGAAATTACTGCCTTTCAAGGACTTGACAGGGCTTCAGGGAAGAAGATAGTGGCTCTGTCTTTTTGTGGGCTCACTAAGGTAGGAGGGACACCAGAAGATAACTGAGGATTTCGTATGGCTTCCCAGTTCGCTGCCCCATGGTGCAGGTCTTTGCTTTTAGCCTGGGTCTCAATGCTGTTCATCATAAACACCCGTGCCTGCAGTTTGACGTGACCTTCAGAAGGGCTGTTTGGCTGGAAATCCACATCTGAACTACCAATGATTACCAATGATTAGTTGATTATGTCTTGACTTGAGCTCCAATTGCCATTAAGGGCTTTATGTCACCCCAAAATACATTCCATTAAAGGCTGATTCTATTTCCTGCTTGTTGTCTCACTGGGGCTGAGCTTTTGAAAATTCTCTTAGCACACTCATGGGGCAGCTTTGGGGAACAAGTGTATGTTCACATCTTGTGACATTCAGTCCATTTACTAGGTTAAGGAGTGCAAACAACAATTCCTTAGTTCCAGGAGAGGGATGAGAATTCTTTCAGGGGTGGCAATTTCTCCAGTAAAAATACTATTTCTGTTCTTGTGATAACAAAGAGGGTGAAACTGAATCCAGGGCATTGTCCTGAAGCTCTTTACAAGTAGCAGATACTTTTGACTTTGAAAATAAGCAGTCTTAAATAAGTAAGACCCCAAGGCAAGAAAGAATCCAGAAGAATATTCATGTGCTGGAATAATAACCTTCTAAATATAGCAGCAAGAGCTTCCCCAATGCGACAGAAAATTCCAGAACAAGCCTTTTAGAAGGTGCTGGATTGTAGCAGTTTATGTGAAGGAGAAATGGACCCACATCTATTATTCTCCTCGGTGTATATGCACCAGGCCCTGATTTGACCCCATTACTGTAAACAGCTTCCATGCTTGTCCTCTAATTGTATGTGCACAGCAATGTTGAGAAGTACATAATTTTATTCCCATTTACTATCCAGGGATGAGAAAGGCAAATAATATTCCCAGATTCACACAGTCACCAACAGTGGTGGTCCAGATGTGGAACATGGGCTTTTCCCTCCAATTACCGAGCACTTTTACTCCATGGTTTCCTCAGGACTCTTTTGCTTCCACTCTGTGATTCCCCAGGGCAGTTTCCTGTGGTTTCTATCCTAAAACTCCCAGCAAAACCCCAATCCCAGCAGTAGGCAGCTCTCAAGACCCTCCCAGCCTAGACTGGGGATTTTCAAATGTGAGTGCCCTTCGTAGTTGCCCAGAGGGCTTGTTAACCACATTCTCGGGCTCTACTCCAGTCTTTAACTAAGTAGGTTGGGGAGGCAGGTGGTGCCCAGGGAACTTGCATTTCTTTTTTTCTCTTTTAACAGCTTTATTGCGATAGACTTTACATACATGAAATTCAACCACTGTAAGTGTACAATTCAATGATTTTAAGAACTTGACCTCCTTATACAACCATTACCACAGTCTCACTTTAGAACATCTCCATCACCCCAGGAAGATCCTTTAGGCCAGGTCGCTGTCATTGCCAGATCCTATCCTCTGCCCCCAGCAAACACGAATCTACTTTCTGGCCCTACTGATTTGCCAACTCTGGAATCATTCAGTTTGTGGTCTTTTGCATCTACTTTCTTTATTAGTGCAGTATTTTGAGATCCATCCATGTTGAAGCACACATCAGTACTTTGTTCCGTTTTCATTGCTGAGTAATATTTAGTTCGTTGGATATACCTCAACTGTTTATCTATTCACTGAAATTTTGCATTGCTAACGAGTCCCCAGATGATGCTGATGCTGCTGTTCTGGTGACACCTTGAGAACCACTGATTTAGGCCAACATTCCCAACCTTAGCTGCCCACTGAAATCTCCGGGACACATCTCACAAAATACCATTCCCAGGCTTCATCCAGATTCTGATTTAAATGGCCTGAGGTGTGGGGTTCAGGAACTTGTACTTTTATAAAACTTTCCAGGTGATTTGACTGCACAACTGAAGCTGAAAATTACATAGTGAAATCCTTGCTACTCAAAGTGTTGACTAGACACTGCAGTACTTAACCTGGAAGCTCCCTGGAGTTTCCAAATCTCAGAAACCATTCTAAAACTCCTGAATCAGAGTCAGCATTTTGGCAATATGCTAAGTAGGTCATTCACTTTTATATGTATAATGTCCATTTATTTCTTAAATATTTTTCTTTTTTTAGGTTTCTATTTGAATTCAGTTAGTTAATATGCAGTTTAATACTACTATCAGGTAAACAATGTAGTGTTTCAACATATCCATACAATGCCAGGTGCTCATTGCAACACGTGCCCTCCTTAATTCCCATCACCTATTTCACCTAGCCCCCCATCCACCTCCCTTTTGGTAACCATCAGTTAATTTACTATACTTAAGGGTCTGTTTCTCAGTTTGCTTCTCTTTTTTTTTCCTTTGCTCATTTGTTTTGTTTTGTTCTGTTTTTTAATTTCACATATGAGTGAAATCATATGGTATCTGTCTTCTCTGACTTATTTCACTTAGCATGATACTCTCAAGCTCTATTCATGTCATTGCAAATGACAAGATTTCATTCTTTTTTATGGCTGAGTAATATTCCAGTGTATATATACCATATATTTTTCAAATATTTAATTTATTTATTTGAGAGAGAAAGAGAGCATAAATGCAGAGGAAGGCGGGGGGCAGAGGGAGAGGGAGAAGCAGGTTCCCTGCTGAGCAGGGAGCCCAACACAGGGCTTGAGCCTAGGACTCCAGGATCATGACCTGAGCTGAAGGCAGCTGCTTAACTGACTGAGCCACCCAGGCACCCCTATACTACATCTTTATCCATTCATCAGTTGAGGGACACTTGAGCTGTTTCCATATTTTGGCTATTGTAGATAATGCTGCTGTAAACAGTGGGGTGCATGTACCCCTTTGAATTAGTGTTTTGTATTCTTTGGGTAAATACCCAGTACTGCAATTGCTGGATCATAGGGAAGATCTATTTTTTGACTTTTTGAGGAACCTCCATATTGTTCCCCAGAGTAGCTGCACCAGATTCCATTCACACCAACAGTGTAAGAGGGTTCCCCATTCTCGGCATCCTCACCCACCCCTGTTGTTTCTTGTATTGTTGATTTTAGCCGTTCTGACAAATATGAGGCGATAGCTCATTGTGGTTTTTGATTTGCATTTCCCTGACGTTCAGTGATGTTGAGTATCTTCTCACATGTCTGTATGTCTTTGTTGGAAAAAATGTCTATTCACGTCTTCTACCTATTTTAATTGGATTGAATAAGTGATTCTTAGACCTATGGGAGTTTAAGAGATTCTTACTCTACAGCACAACAAAATGTCAAAGAGCAGAAGACACGAACAAGGGGAAGATTTCGCTTTCAGAATGCATGGTAACAAGATGCAAACAAAAGGCCACTAATGAACAGGTGGTTTTTTAAGCATGCCTTGCCAAGATTAGTTCTCACATTGATTAAACTGTGGGACAATTGCTGGCCTTGCTGTTTGATTCATGTGGCTACCAAGGAATCCTTCTTTAGTGAAGGAAGTTGGGTTAAACTGCCTGCCCTAAATAGATCTTATTCTTTTTCAAGAGAGCACATTATCTAAAAGATTTATTTTTTTATTTTAGATGTGGAAGGGACAGAGTGAGAGGGCGAGAGAATCCTCAAGCAGTCTCCTCACTTAGTGCAGAGCTCCAGGTGGGGCTCTATTTCATAACCCTGAGATCATGACCTGAGGTGAAATTAAGAGTCAGGTGCTTAACTGACTCAGCCACCCAGGTGCCCCTTAAAAGAGCACATGTTGATGAGTTCCATCTGTGTCTATCCTAATGCAGATGGCCAGGATTCCAACAACTTCTTGTCTGAACTGTTGAGGGCATGTTTAAATTCCATGGAATCTCAACATCTTGATCATATTGATTGTGACAACTTTTCCGAAGAACCTGTTTAGTTCTGGGCATGGGTAAGTAGGTATTAGGGCACAGAGACCAAGATACAGTGTTTACATGGAGGTATTTGGTATATGGAGGGGTGCACAGGCTGCAAGAGACAGGTGATGCTCGGCCCCAGAATGGAAGATGGCTCCCCTATGGAACCAGGTACTGAGGGGAAAGCACAGTAGTCAGGGAAAGCACCCAAGGAGGTAATTATTGGTATGATTATTGAATAACTAAAAATAATTGTGTTAGGATGATGAGAAGGTACAAGGGGCCCTAATGAAGCATTGGGAAGAAGTAGGGCAAAGACCTAGAAACTTGAACACTTTGAAATCCTGCTTCATTTTTAGGACACAGATACAGAATCTCAAATTAATCTTGTTTGTGGAGCATCTCGAGAGGGATTTATGCTAAGTTGTGAGCTTGAAACCAGAAGTGTTTTCAATACAAAGATAGAGATCCTACTATATTTCTAAGGAGCCAGAGTGCTGTAAGATGATACAGGTGTGGGGGATCTTGCACAGCATGGTCTATGCAGGGTCACCTCCCATCTTCTCATCCAGGGTGACAGCCTGACTATTTCCTTTTTTGGAGCCTCATGACTTGTGGACACCCAAGAGCATGTTGTGGGCTGGTGGAGCAGAGAGCCGAATGGACAGTTTGTTCTGAGGACATGAACAGCCCCAACAGGCAAAGGGAAGCTGAAGATCCTGACTACCCGGATTCTAAAATCAGAGATTGAGGTGCAGGTTCACATTAGAGCCTTGTACTCAGCAACTGTGTGAAAGGGTGTGAGTTAAACATCAGACCATGGGTCGAGTTTGATATAGATAATCAATCGGCAATAATTTCCTTCTCTGTCATGGCTTTTTTCATGACAATATTCTGGAAATCATATGCAGATTCCCAAGGTCACTTGCACTATTCACCCTCCTTGTAGTGTCCTGTACATGTATAGCCTGACCTTTATCCATACAACCAGAGTCTCTTCACGTTGGTGACCATAGACCCATGCAGCACTCAAGAATTTTAAGTTAGTTTTCCTTCCTTCCCTCCATCCCTCCCTGTCAAGTTAAATTTTCCTGCGGCAGCTGCCTGAGTACCAAGGGCTTAAAAAACATTCCAAATGATTGGAAGGGAATTAACAGTCAAGGGATTATTTCATTTCAATCTTCCAAAATAGTTCCATGAAGTATATAATAATATATGATCTCCATTTTGTAAGTTTAGAAACACTGAGGCATATTAGCTTGCCCAAGACTGCCCAGATACTAAGTGGTAGAAACAACCAGTCCAAGGTTTTCCCTAGATCTGACCACCCCTCAAAGGGGCTGCTTTATGTGTCAGTGGCCCAGCAGACACTAGAGGGACATGTGTCTCAGATGCCCTAATTGCTGTACTGGTTGGGCCACTACCCCCAGAGACAGACTGAGATAGTCTTGGAAACAGTCCTGGGCATGTGAACTGTTGCCATGAGTCTGAGCAAATAGGAGAGTCTCCCCCGTTTGCTAAGACTGTGGCCCTGGGCCAGGCAGCTGTGGTGCTGGCTGGTGAGTGTGCTCACTCCCTTTCATGTTTTCATGTGTTCCATTTAGAATCTCTATTGTGGGGTCAGTGCAGGACTCAGATCCAGGGAAAGGCCCATGAATCACAGCTGCAAAACAATTCAATTTTGTTGGATACTAGCAGGTGAGTTAGCTTGAAAACAAATTATGTATGTGAAGGGGTTGGATGAGTCCATCGTGGACAGGCCTGTAATATAGTAGGTTATTTCTTGTTCTTAATTACACTGTCCTCTGGTGGGGACAGAAAATAAAGTAACTCTATTATGTTCTGTCCTGAGTACCGAGACACCCCCCCTTGATTATTTCAACTTTTAAAATACTTATTTTGTTCTCATGAATGTGATTGTTGTTTTAAATTTGTAAATTAATATAATTAACGAAGAAATCCTAACTGAAGTGTGGGATTACATTTATTTGGCAACTACTCCATTAATGTCTAGCATCTATAAAGCATTGTTAATCGTGTGCACACTGTTAATTATCTCAACATGTTTAATTGCTGTTTTCTTAAATAACTAGTAGGCCATATGTAAATGATCTTTCAAGCATTAACATTTCATTTTGTGAAAAACTAAAACACTGATTGTGTGATACATTAGACTGAACATGATCTTGGGGCCATTCATGATGTATTATGAAAACAGGAAACCAAGCGAATGATTCCCCTTACTACCCCAACCAAAGACCCCAATGGCCCAGAGGGACAAACATAACAACATTTAAAAGTACTACAGAATTGTCAAAAGAACAGTATATCTGCAGCATAAATTGTGAAACATATGTTAGAATTATAGTTTTCCTGTTAACTCTGCAACTTTTTGTCAAGCTATGAAACAAAAGTAATAATTTTTATTACTTAATTACACTGTAATTAAGTAATAGAGATCGCTAATATTCAGAGATATTATTCAGCATTTGCTATATTCCAAGTCTTGTGTACAAGCTGAGTGCATTTTCTTTTCTTTTCTTTTTTTAATTTATTTTTTATTTTCAGCACAACAGTATTCATTATTTTTGCACCACACGCAGTGCTCCATGCAATCCGTGCCCTCTATAATACACACCACCTGGTACCCCAACCTCCCACCCCCCGCCCCTTCAAAACCCTCAGATTGTTTTCCAGAGTCCATAGTCTCTCATAGTTCACCTCCCCTTCCAATTTCCCCCAACTCCCTTCTCCTCTCTATCTCCCCATGTCCTGCATTTTCTTTTTAAGATTTATTTATCTAAGAGAGAGGAGAGAGAGAGCATGAGCAGGGAGAGCAGCAGAGGGATAGAATCTCAGGCAGATTCCCACCGAGCACGGAGCCCAACTCGGAGCTCCATCTGGCCACTCTGAGTTCAGGACCTAAGCTGAGACCAAGAGTCAGACACCTAACCAACTGCGCCACCTAGCCACCCCAAGCTTAATGCATTTTCACTTTTCCATTTCATTCTCTCGAGAGACCTATTATGAAGATAAGGTGATTATCCCTCCATTTTATAAACCCAGGCAGGGACAATTAGGTAGCTTGTCCAAGGTCACATGCTGGTGTGGTGGCCATTTGGGATGCTTGTCTAATACTTCCTAGTTTCCTCCTTTCACGTGGGATGGCCCAGTAGCCTCTTGGATCCTGTAAAGAAAGACTCACAAACACAGGTTTTAGGAGGCCAAGAAGGACCCTACCAGGCTCTAGGCTCTAATCCTGCCCTATTAAAAATGTCAGTGTTCTCCACCAACTTCTAAGCATAATGTGGATCATGCCCTGGATGACTGCTTCACAGGGCGACTGGCTCAGGGGGTGCAGTCATGCCTTGGGTGAGACTATCTGAAACCCTGTACTGTTTCACAACCCTCTGATTCTCTCTGTGCATTTCAGTCCACCTTGGAGAGAGTTTCTCTGCACACCCTTATCATCCCTGTCAGCCCATTCCGCCCTGCTTGGAAGGCTCCCAACTATTCTTCAAAGCTCGGGTCACAAGTTTCATACTCTGTGAAACTTCTCCTAATCGCCCCAGATTGTGTTACTTGATTCTTGTGCTGAATGTTTCTCCGACAATAAACTTGTTGACCGTACCTACCACACCGTATCTCTCCATGTAACCCTGAGACCTAGTAAGAGATCCATAAAATGTCTTGAATACATGAGGAAGAACAGTTAGGGAAGGAAAAGGAAAGTAAAGGAGAGGAGGGAGACATGGCATAGGAGAGAGAGAGGGGAGAGAAAAGAAGGAAAGAAAAGAAACTTAGGTTCCAGCCATACCCACTTTGTAGTACTGACTAGGGCATGGAGCTGTAGGCCAGACAGCCTCAAGAGGCTGTCCCCGGTGTGCAGAGCTGCTTTCTCTGGCTTTCTCTGTGACTGTCCTCTGACTACTGCCCGGAGGCTGGCAGTATCTGGGGAAAGACGTTTCTCTCAAGATCCCTGAAAGACTGTGGCAATCTCTGGAGTTCTCATTGACAACAAAAATGGCTTATGACAGTCATTACTTTGTGCATCAAGAACTCAGAGCAGTCATGAAATCCAACCCTCTCTAATCAGAGCCCCCTGCAGTAACTGAGATGGGCTTGCCTTGAAACCTGAGAGCTGCCTCCCGCTGATTATCGGTAGAAGGAAAATCTCGTGGCGTTCCTCAGACAGCTCTGGAACTCCTGGCTTGTGTTCTAGGAGCCAGGGGTGTCAACTCTCCAGAGCACTGAAATCTTTATTCTAGAATCCTGGATTTGCTGTCAAGGTGAGTCCTCCTCTAAGTGATTAATCTGGCTGAACTATAAATTACAGATGGTCTGACTGACATCTCTTTGTCAGAGAATCTTTGAGAAAGAGAAGTCTTTCAAGCCAGCCTAAGACCAGGCTCACTTCCTGGGGTCAAAGGCTTGGAAATTAGACTTGCCCAAGCAGCCAAATGCTGACAGAAATTGGAGGGAGGTAGAATGGAGCTCTTTACTTAGAGGAGATAACATAATGTGGACCTTTCCAGTCTTACTACATTGACGACATAGCAGGGGTGCTGCTGTGCTAAGTGTTTTTTGTTTGTTTGTTTCTAAGATTTATTTATTTGAGAGAGCATGTGGGGGAGGAGGACCAGAGGGAGAGGGAAAGAATCTCAGGCAGACTCCCAGCTGAGCACAGAGCTAGGTGTGAGGCTTCCTCCCACGACCCCAGGATCACAATATGAGCCAAAGGCAAAAGTTGGATGCTTAACCAACTGTACCACCCAGGTGCCCCATCCCCTGCTAAAGGTTTTATACAATTATCTTGTTCATTCCCATAACAACAACAAATTAGTTTTCAAATTAATTATGCCCAATGTACAACTGAGAAAACTGAGGCACAGGACCATGGCACTGATAGGGCTCTGGGAAGCAGATGTTGAGATGGAGTTAGGAGTAGACATTAACTGTGGAGTCACACATGGGAAAGAACCAGGAAGGCAGCAGGGCTGGTTAAGGGAAGTCATTGGGCAACTGTGTGGACTACAGAGACTAGTGTTAGTTCAACAGGGAGCAGAGCCAAGACTGCCCAGCAGAGGAGGCCCCATGTTGAAGGAATGACTAGGCCCCTGCACACCATTGTGCTTGGTCACGGGAAGGGACTGTTTCTGCAGTAGCATGATCTTGGCCTGAAAGGCAAGGTGGATCCCAATAATAGCTAGAGAGTGTCAGCTCTCCACAGTCTTCCCACTTGAGCAGGGGCCCCCAGTTGAAGAGGAAGCTGAGAAGCATATCTCCATGTCTGCCACAGGCAGTGAACATTTCCAGTCTAATAAATGGTAGGGAGTGGTGGGGCCAGCACGTGAACCCAGGTGGTAGGACTTGAGTCCCAGCCCCCGTAGCCATGGCTTTACTCTTGTCCCTGGTGCAGTTGCCAGTCCAGAAACTATAGGTGCTTCCACCTCACTTCTCTGCTGAGCTCTCTTGTACCCACTCAACCCATGGAGAGGACATATGGGTCTCTCCTATGAACCAGGACAGCTCTGCTGCTGGCCACCAATGGAAAGTGCTGATGTGGCCTTTTGGCCACTTAAACTTTGTAGCTGCAAAAGATGGGACCTGAGCTCTTTGCAATGGTTCCCTGCTTTGTTGGCAGCTCTCTAGCCTTCCTTCCCTTCTAGGTCTGGATCACCCCATTTTCCAGCCTAAATTTGTCCAGGCAACAGCAAAGAAAAGCTTTATCTTAGCCTTTGTCAGTATCTTGACACAGGGAACTCTGTCTTCATTTTTGCAGCAGTTCTATTGGAATTGTGAGCCTGCTTTTTCATACCATCCCTTCTCTCAAAAAAACCAAGAACTGGTCTGAAAAGAACACTTGTGCCTACTCCACCCCATTCAAAGTCAACCCTTCTGGCAGCCCTGAGTCCTAGCACCATCCTTCTTCTGCTAAGGGGCCACATTTACATCAGAATCTTACTGATCATGAATTAAACTCTAAATTGCCCAGTGGCTGCTCTTTCGCTCCCAAAATGTCTGTAGAGACCTTCTTACAAATAAAATCCTGGTAGCCAGCCCCGATCCAGTACAACATGGCAGGGTCTCTATTCGGAAGGAGTCATGGAAGAGAAATACCCCGGGGAACCCTTGCTACATTGTCAATGAACTGACCAAGAAGCCATCAGAGAAAGAGATGGAGAGGCATGTAGGGGAGATTGCCCCCACCCTGACTCAGTATTGACTAGTTTCCAGCCAGGGATGACTTTCTACCCGGTGGTTCTCCTACCGAATCAGCTGTCAGTGTATTAATGTGATCCCTGAGCAGCCCCGAGTGAATAATGATAACCTGGCACAGACACAATTACGCATTGACAATTTCAGGGCTGTTTCCGCCGGTTCCATCCGCCCCAGCCACTCACAGCTTTCAAGCCTCAGTCCTATGTGGTTTCTCAATCATTCATGACCTAAAGAAGGGACAGCCGCCTAACAGGGGTTGTGGATCTAGCTTCTGTAAGGTCAACCTGAGCATGATGAGGCTGTGTCCCTTGAATGTCCTATCACCTTCCCCACATGGCAGCAAGGCACCACGAAGCCTGTCCACAGCATGATGTTTTTCCCAATTGTTTTGACATTGAGGCTAGGCCTACAGCAATAACCCAATGGAAAATGTAGCTAAAGAGATGGTAACGTGCCACCCGGGGAATGAAGCAGCATCAAAAAATCTAATTTCCATGAACAAATTTTCAGAGCACTCACTGATGGGACAGTCATATTCGCCTAAATCTTTAACTGAGCATTTACAAACTATAATTCCATTAGATTTTAAAAACCAGACAATACTTGCAAATGGGTTTTCATAGAAATCTAATTAAAATAACCTGATACCTTATCATGTGAGAATTAAAAAAAAAAGACTATAAGCTACAGGACAAGAATAAGCTGTAGTTCTATTTTTCCTGGTGAATATTGAACCAAAGAGATCTTAAAGCCGTATTGGAAATTAGGATAAAACCTGAAAAAATTTTGTGTGCCAGTTTTCATCTTGTGGTTATAGTCCATATGCTACTCCTTTCACACAAGGGCATTGTCTTCATGACTTTTGTGAAGGGCACACTCGGAGCCCAGGTCTCCTCAGGGACCTTTGCTTCGATCTCTGAACGGGGCCTCAGGGCCTAGTGGGGAGATCAATCACTCAGGCATCTCCCGAGACACCAGGTCATGTGGCAAAAGTTCACCCTCCAGGATTCCTGGTTCTTAAGACCTCTGTGGCATCGATTGTCAACTTGACAAAGCAGCTGACTTTCTGTGTGCATTCCACAGACAACATAATGCAGAGCAAATCACGAGAGGCCAACATAAAATCTCAGGCTTTCTCAAGAGGAAGAAGAATAGGCCTCATTTGAGGTAGGAAAAATGCCAATATCAGGCACCATTTAATAACCGCATGAACGTGAAGCAGTTGGATAACACTTTGGGCCTCTGTTTGCTCATCTGTGGATGGGGTGGTTGCCCCATCTGGCAGTGGGTGAGCTGCCTCTGCAGAGCTCTAGCCCAGGATCTTGGGGCCCTGCTGTATCGTCCCCAGGGAGCACTGTGAGGGGTTCTGTCATTGGCAGTCCCCTTCACCCCACATCCTCCGATCATTCAGTAACATAGACAAAGATCACATCTTTATGTGATAATAATGGAATATGGTGGAAGATCAATTAGACATAGGAGGAGGGTCTTTGAATAACATCCTCAACCCATCATTGCTCTAGGAAGAAAAGTATCCATTGCCAAAATCCAAACATGTCCTATGAAATCATAAATGCAGGAAGGCCATAGTGGAGCATGGTCACTTGGGCAAAGATTCTCAGATTATCAGGCCATCCTGGAAAAGAGCTACTAGGGGACCCCCAAAGAGAGTTCACAATATTTTGACATCTTCCAGAGGTTGGCTGGCCTGTGTCAACCTAAGGTTCTGTATCATATTCATACAGGAAGAAATCACACTGAGTGAGAAATGGGGATCAACAGATATGGACAGCTGGGGTTTTCCTAAGTATTTCTGGTCATATTAATAGCAGTTCGATAAGAGAGAGAGAAAACCAAAGAGAGCTCTGTAGTCAGAATTCTTTAATTCCACACAGTCAACTCCGTAATGCTGGATCAAGGAAAATGCTAGACTTTTGACATATATCATTAATTCCTCATCCCAGCATTTCAAAGTCCATGTTTTATCATATCTTTTTCTCTACATGGGGAAATAGAAGCATGACTTGTCCAAGGTCATGGTTACTCGGATTTTATCTCAAGTCTGCCTCACTCTCACACTGACAATTTTCTCTAAGATTATATTCCTTAAAGAAAAGAAAGAACAAGGAGGGTTTTTTTTTTGGGGGGGGGAGCGGGGGGCAGTGGTGGTGTTTCAAGAATTAAAAAGAAAACTTGCCCAGAAAAGCTATAGAAATCACAAGGCCTGCATGTGTATGGGCAGTGTTAATCTGATGGTGCTCCCATGCTTCCAAGCCTAGGCAAAATTAACATTTCAAGGACCAGTATAAGCCTAGGACAGAGCCAGAGCAAGTTATATAATCACTCTATATTGAGCACAGAGGCCTCACCCAACTAGGAAGTGTCATTAGAGAATTTTTGCCCTGCCTTGTGGCCAATCCCAGGGTAAGCTCCTTCCCAGCTGGGCACCATGATTAGTCAGGTGGCCACAGAAAGGACCACCCCTTTCCAAACCGAGAGCTAACAAGCCTGTCAGGCCTCAGGGGCTTGCATCTAAAGGATGTAGAGCCTCCCACACTCAGAGGGGCAGCCCAGGCTTATCTCTCCCTCTGGTTCTTTGAAATCTGGAGAAACTTATGCCCTGCCATTCTCCCTTCCTGGGAAACTCACCCTGCTCTTTCTAGCCAAGATTTTGTTTTTCACCATCCCTGCTGAATCTCCAATGGGCATCCCCAGACACAACTTAGCTTTGCATGACTGGACACCCTCCTCTCTTAGAATTACATCCCTCACCCCACTTCCACAACAAATGGGTGTGCCAATAAATGGGCTCAAGCTTTTTCATGCCCAGTGATCTTCTTTTGCTGTGATTGGGGTCTCTCTGGACCTGAAGGGCTACAAGTCTCATCTTTCCTTCTTAGTCTATACCCCTCCTTTCTGATGGTACACACGGGTGGAGCAATCCTCTCCTGCATGCAGATGCTTCTGGGAATTCAGAGACCACAAATGGTCAGTCCCTTTCCCCTGGACATGAGATCTCATAACTGGCTGAAGTTTTTCAAAGCAAATTTCAGTGTCCACACAGAAGATTTTTAAGAGTTTGAGCCATGTTGTGGTAAATGTGTTTATGTGAGAAACCCACTATGTCTGAAGCCTCCAGAGGATAGTATTCCTGTCATTCAGGTGATGCATCAGTCATATGGAGGATGTTTGGAAATGCTCCTGTCTGAGGGGGCGGCAAAGACTCCCTGAGTCTGGGGTTCTCAGAGGTGAGAGCAAGAAGGAAGTAGGGCACCTGGCCGGTATTGCTCCTGAGGGATGGGGTAGCTCAGGAGGCTCCACAGTCCACAAGTTACTAGAGGAAACAGGTCTCTGTCTCTGCCTCCACACTGGGGGGAGATAATGGCACAAGCATTAGGTGGCAGGGGGGCAAAGCCATTGGCCAACTGCTCATTATTCAGAAATCAAGTGCAATTTTCTAATATGGAGAAATTGCAGGTTGATGTGATTCCAATGGAAACAAAATATAGTGGCTGATCCCTTCCATCACTCAAAGCCTGGTGTCAGCAGGAAATCCCTTTGCTGTGAGTTAAAATATGATGGTTTGAAAGGGTAGACTTTAAAACATAAATATCAGGTATTTGTGTTTTACTTTATGGAAATTCTTGACCATTTAGCTGTTTGGTAATTGCTATGCACAGCTGAGTAAATATATAGTGAGTTCCAAATCATTCAATACTGAGAAAATGGATATCTCCCTCTTTACCCTTGTTCTGTGTGTGTGTGTGTGTGTGTGTGTGTGTGTGTGTAATTTTTCCTTAGAACAACTTCTTTTGAAGTTGGCTTTATCTGGTTTTCCATTCTCTCTAGCTATGACTGGAGGTCAGCTAGAATGTTGTGAAATGTCAGAACTGCCAAATAGTCTTCTTAATTCCCAATTCAGAAACACTGACCAAAGTGATGAGAAATAGGAAGAAGACTAGATTTCCTGAGCCTAGTTGATTTTTACCATTACTCCAGCCCTTTCTTCTGAACACATCGGACATCTCTCCAACTAAACACTTTCATTCTCTTCCTTTCTCCCCTTTGGCGGCTGTTTCCAGGGCCAGGCAGTGATTGGGACGAACCTACTCGGGGGAGGTTTACCCAGGACACATAGAACCAGCTGCCTTGCTATATTGTGACTCAGGATCTTTGCACCGGCCATGCCTTCAGAGTGGGAAACTTTCCCTACCTGCCACCCTTCTGGCCAAATTCTCTCTCATCCTTCAGATCTCTTGTTAAATGCCACACTGGCTTTATCTGACCCCCCTACAGATCAGGCCCTATTCCTTGTGATTGGTTCTCACTGTACTCTAGACTTCTCTTTACAACTTACCATGAGGGGCAGCAAAGAAAGTGAATGGCTGGCAAGAGCCAGAGAGCAAGAACATGGGGGTCTTAGAAGGCCAAGGGAAACAACTGGGATCCAAACAACATGCATACAATGGTTCAGCCTCTTCTACAACATCAGGATGAAAGCAAGACATATGGGGGCAATTTCCAGATAAAGATAGCTGGGATAGACCTTTGGGGAAACATTTCTGTCTTTTTGCTCTGTGGAAATTTTTATTCTCCAAGCATCCCATCACTGCCCTAAACCCATTTTTATACTTATGCTGTATTTCAATCGAATTCTGCTGGATATATATATATATATATATATATATATATATATATATATTGTTGGCTTTAAGATAATTTTCTGGCATGGATGTATTTCAAATTCCTGACTCATCTTCTTTACCTTTGTTCTCAGAACCTACATCCTCTTACAAGTTAACTCAGCTCCTGAGTTAATGTGTACTCCTTGATGTTAAGATGTGCTCCTTGATGGCCCTGCACACACCCTTCATAGCCATAGCTGGGATCTGGCCCGCCACCAGCCATTCTCAGCTAGACCTTAGAAAAACTGGTCAGGCCTTAGTTTGTGTTCTGGGCTTTAGCGGAGAATAAAAATCTAAGAGAATTAAAAACAAGACAAGGTCTCAGTCTTCGAGAGGACTGATCTTTAGAACAAGTAGTTTTCTTTCTCTACTATGAGGCAGACACTCACCTCTTGAATTAAATAACCAGAGCTCCAAACTACCTAGAGCAAGAATCTTATAGATAGGTTCTGAGGGTAGGAAAGGAACTCCTGAGTCTAGAATTAATCCTGAGTCTGGCTTCCAAAGTCAGACCTCTTCATCTGTGCGTAGGCGTGGATGGTATGGTCTCATGATGCCTCCATCTTTGTATCTTGCCAAGTCGGCTCTCCCTCCAATGTCCAAGTTACCCCTAGGGATTACTGACAACTTCAAAAGACCAGAAGGCTCAGCCGGTGTCATTTCTTTCTAAGGGAAGTTTTGGCAGCTAATACGGAGTGATTTTATCGCTACATACCAGGAATTACTGTGCATGTGGAAATGTGCCTTCCTCACCTGATAAGGAGTGCTACCCAACAGTTCCTTTGGGCTTTCACAGCTCATTATCACCTCGTTAGAGAGGATTGCAGGTTAAACTCTGGCACCAAAAATCCACTGTAGATAGGTCCTTAGTGACATGATTATTTGTGTTCTCCTCTTCAGAATTCAATTTACATGCTAATTACCTTTTGTGCATCTAAGCACATTTAACATATTTACCTGTATATAGTAGTGATTCTCTTCTTCCTCTTGAACTTCAATTTTGTTACGTTACCATCTCACTGAGAGGCAAGCATACTCCTTGGGCCTTTTAAGCACAAAACTGGAAGTACTCCTCTTTCAAAATTCAGGAAGTCCTGTTCATTAATTTGGCTTCCAGAAATGAGGAGCAAGGACAGAACTGTCCATTCGTCAACATGAGGGGGCCTTTCTCCTGTCTGAGTCATTTCACAAGGCAATATGGAAATTGGTTGTCTAACATTCAGTCCTGGAGATCAAGTGACTTCTCTCTATCCAAATGTGGCTCCAAAGTCTTCAAACAGTTACTAAGGGAACCATTTTGGCCTCTTTAGTGTGTTTGTGTGCAAGTGTTCTGAAGCACAAAATGCCAAACTGTGTGCATTAACTAAGGTCTGGTCCATTGCAGATTTTACTCTACAGTTTTAATTCAAATGTAATTGACCATGACAATGCTGAAGGCGCTAAAACTTGTCCTTTATTGGAATTAACTGCAAAACATTTCACCCATTTGTGAGATATGTTGCATAGGAAAAGCTTATGCAAACATCCTGTTGAAAATTCATAGATAGGAAAATTTCCTGGAAGAGCATATAAATGGAACTCAGAGGATAGTGGCACAAAAGTGAGGCCCGAAGACCATGTAGGTCAGCTCTTACTCCTGTTTGATTTTCATCCTACATTTTTATGGACATTTAATAAGACGGGCTCACTGTGACAAGAGGAGCCACTCTTGTGATGCTGATGCCTCCCAATTGCCTTTATGCTGCTTTTCCCTGAATGATTTATAGATTCCGCCTACACCGGGCATTCTACTAGGGACCTCAGTGTGGGAGTGAGAAGAAGGATGACATATTTGGGATTCTATGAAACCACTTTCAGCATTTCTCCTAAATTGGATCCTGCGAGTCTTTCTCGGAAAATGTAACTGAAATTGGAGTCTGTATCTCCGGTTGAATGAGACATTATATGAGAAACCTATCAGGACCCCAAAAGGCCAAATGGTGTCTGGATGTGTGTTTTAGCAGGGTAAGAAAGCCCTGATGTTGAACATGGGGTCTTAAAGCATGCAAGTGCAACAGATCACTATTGGTGACCTCAGAGGATGCCCTGACCAGAAGGCATTTCTTGATCACCACCATCCTCACCACCACACTCTGCCCCAAATAATCTCCCTGAACATGCCACTCCTCAGATTTCTATCACAACAGCTACGAACTAACCTGCACTTAGCTTTTTATACAAGGATCTCTCTAGAAATAGAGCTCTTTGATATCATAATTGTGTTTCTTTTGTCTTTATCTTCCCACAGCTTAGAACTTAGAAGGTGCTCAATCAATGCTTGAGCTGAATAATAAAACACCCTCTATACTTCCTATGATTTATGGAAATAGGCTCTTGTTATAATCCTTGCTTAGGTTTACTTTCCTGCTCCCCCATTTCCCAGGCAGGTTAGTATTGAGGGAAAATCGCTTACAAACTTTATGTGACACTTGGTTCTCTGGCCCTTACACCAGTGAGAACCATCACAGATTCGTGCGTCCAACTGATGGTGATGGTATAGTGTCTGCTATTGTAAAAGGAAGCTGGGGCATTCCACTTAGCAATCCACCCAGTTTCCAGTTCCAGAGTTGTCTGGAAGAGGGTTACGCAATCTAAGGCAGGTATCTGTCTGCCATAGAAGGAATGGAAGAACCACAGGTCTGGACAGTTAAGAAAGGAGAAATAATAATTAGCACTAGTTGATGCCCAGGGACCATCAATGCCCAAAATTCTAGGAAAGGAGTCTTTGAGTTTTTGTAAATGGTGTTGAGCAATCCCTTCATCAGACACCTGGATTCCACCTGAATCTGGGAAACTTCACACTCTTACCATCTCTCATGTAAAGAGATGAAGCTGGTAAAATCGGAGTAAATGAAGTAGAAGCAGGTGGGAAGTTGGGAGTTGGGTGGAGTAACAGGAAGGGTAGTGGTGTTTTGAGGGTCAGAGACCAGTGTAGAATACCTCTCATCTTATCCTCCACTCTCTGCTGCTGGGAAGTTACTGGACACTTCACAGATTGGCTTCAGGCAAGTAGGGCTTGATGACTTGTCAAGCCTGAGACCCCCAGAAAAAACTCTGCCTAGTAGCGAGCCTGGGTGGGAGATGAGCTGTGAGGGAAAGAGACCTATTATTTCCTGAGCTCCTACTGTTGTTGAGCATTTTACATGCATTATTTCATTTAATAACCACAAAATCTTAGCAGCTAACTATTCTTGTCTCCATTTTACAGAAGAGAAAACTGTGGCTTCTAAACAATCTATGTAATTTAAAATTTATTAAGTAGTAGAACGGACTGCACTGTCTCATTCCGAAGTCTATGGTCCATTCATTTTACAAAAAGTAAAAAAAAAAAAAAAGAGAGAGAGAGAAACAGAGAGAGAGAGAGAGAGAGAGAGAGAGAGACAGAGAAAAGACAAGGGACAAGGAGGAGAGAAAATACAGAAAAGAATAAAAGAAGAGGCATCTGGACTAGGGAGCCCCTTCCCCTGAGTATGCGTCAGAAAGAGGTCTCAGGATAAATAACAATGAGCAGATCTACTGGCCTTCTGATTCTTCCTGCCTTAAACTAAGTTTTCATCGACATTTGCTTCTTCGTTTCCTTCAGGAGGTCACCTGAATTTTGGTGAATTTCTGTACAAATATGATTGACACATTAGGCATAATGACTGCAATAAAAACCCACATTAATTTTAGGTCATTTGAGTAAATACCCTTATAGTTTCATAATTCCTTATGAGAGAATGGTTGTTTCATAACAACCATAACACTTTTGTCTTGAGTCAAGGGGCATGACATAGGGTGACCTTCAGCAGTGTGGACTTGTTCATGGTCAATTCACACTGTGTAATCTATCTCTGGACTTGGAAGTTTGAGTCCTGGTTCTCACACTCATCACTGGTTAAATAAGTTTGTTTAGGAAAGAACATTGAGATCCCATTGTTTGACATATTTACTGAAACATCATTCCCAGATTGATTTTGCCTTTTTAAACTTGAATATATTCTGATTATG